>NW_027136329.1:600000-900000 GCF_039906515.1 Pseudorca crassidens | reverse complement strand
AGGAGTAGCTCTTGTCTATTCCATATTTGGCTTAAGGAACTTTATCTGTGCTCATTTCAATGTCTGGTTTTATGCAGCACCCCAACTCACCTTTACCCTTAAGCAAGCATAAGTTGGTTTTCTAAATTTGAGACCCTGTTCTGTTCTGTAATTCAGTTCCTGTGTAGCCAAGTTTACATTCCGTGTATTACTGATATCTTATGATGTTTCTTTTTCTGTGTGACTTATTTCAGTTAGAATCATCATACCTGAATCCACTCATTGTGCTGCTAAGGGCCTGATGACATAGATTTCATTGCTGAGTGATATTGCTTTGTAAGTAAATACCACAACTTCTTTATCCATTTTTCACTTTCTGCGATGTTGAACTTGTACTGTAAACGAGGTTCTTGTAAACAGAGGCGTCCCAAACTTTGGGGTGGCTGTGTCTTTTTGATTTTAATTTCCCTAAGCTATAGGACCATAAGTGGAAGTGCCCTAGGCTCTGTTGCTTTGTTTTTTAGATGTTTCAGGAAACACCATACACTTCTCCCGAGTGTCTGTTGGCAATTTACATCCCGCCCATCAGCATAACAAGGCTCCCAGTTCTCCATGGCCTGTCCTGCCTTTCTGGATTTTACACTTTTTTCAGATGGCCCTTTTGACCGGGGGGAAGTGAGACTTCATTGTAGTGCAGATTTCCTTTGCAAGCTTGCTTGGTTGGCCAAAAAGGGCGTATGCGTTTTTTCCTGAATATATTCAGGAAAAAACGCATACTACTTTTTTGGCCAAGTGCATCATTGTGGACGTTCTGCCTCTTTTCCTATGCTTTCAATGCAATTCCAGTCTACCTCCTGAAATCGGTTTCCTGCAATTCTGCCCCGCTTTCAAGTCCTCTTGGCAGCCTTACTTCAGTATATTTTTGGACGATAGCTGTCATTTATAACTCTGCAGGTTTGTGAATTACAGTGCCCCTGAGCTCCTTTCTTCAACTCGCTTTGTTTTGAGCTGGCCGCAACACCGCAGGATGGCTTCAGGCCCTAATCTGGTTCCGGCACGGCACGCTGAGCCTTTGGTTAATTCCTCTTCCTGGTGGGAAATGAGAGTTAAATTTGCCCGTCCAGACACCTCCAGCTAGTCTCTCATTGGTTCTCGCTATTCCTGTTCATCTTCCGCAGAAATTGCAAACTGGGCCAAACAGGAGGTTAAAGGGACTGACTCTCCAAGTCGGGAGGGTGTTAGTAAAGCGTCTGGAATGTTGCACCCGAGTACCAGGGTACGAAAACTGAGACATATTTGAACACGTCTCCCGATCACATGGTTGATCATACTCTAGGTTCCACATGCATGTTTTAGCTGAAGGAAGAATACCTTAAACCTGGGTAGTTGAAACCCGTGGAATGGGTACCATGCAATATGACTTCAAAGGGTCTTCATTTGCTCACCGAACCTCTCCAATCCTATCACTGCTGCGTTTATGCCCCTGTACACATGCTTGATTCTCTTTCGGAGACATAGCAATCCATAGGTTTTAAGATACTTACTAGTCAGGTACATTCTTAGGCATTTAATATGCGGTGTTGAGTCCATTTCGTTGAGCAAGGAGTAGCTCTTGTCTATTCCATATTTGGCTTAAGGAACTTTATCTGTGCTCATTTCAATCTCTGGTTTTATGCAGCACCCCAACTCACCTTTCCCCTTAAGCAAGCATAAGTTGGTTTTCTAAATTTGAGACCCTGTTCTGTTCTGTAATTCAGTTCCTGTGTAGCCAAGTTTACATTCCGTGTATTACTGATATCTTATGATGTTTCTTTTTCTGTGTGACTTATTTCAGTTAGAATCATCATACCTGAATCCACTCATTGTGCTGCTAAGGGCCTGATGACATAGATTTCATTGCTGAGTGATATTGCTTTGTAAGTAAATACCACAACTTCTTTATCCATTTTTCACTTTCTGCGATGTTGAACTTGTACTGTAAACGAGGTTCTTGTAAACAGAGGCGTCCCAAACTTTGGGGTGGCTGTGTCTTTTTGATTTTAATTTCCCTAAGCTATAGGACCATAAGTGGAAGTGCCCTAGGCTCTGTTGCTTTGTTTTTTAGATGTTTCAGGAACCACCATACACTTCTCCCCAGTGTCTGTTGGCAATTTACATCCCGCCCATCAGCATAACAAGGCTCCCAGTTCTCCATGGCCTGTCCTGCCTTTCTGGATTTTACACTTTTTTCAGATGGCCCTTTTGACCGGGGGGAAGTGAGACTTCATTGTAGTGCAGATTTCCTTTGCAAGCTTGCTTGGTTGGCCAAAAAGGGCGTATGCGTTTTTTCCTGAATATATTCAGGAAAAAACGCATACGCCCTTTTTGGCCAAGTGCATCATTGTGGACGTTCTGCCTCTTTTCCTATGCTTTCAATGCAATTCCAGTCTGCCTCCTGAGATCGGTTTCCTGCAATTCTGCCCCGCTTTCAAGTCCTCTTGGAAACCTTACTTCAGTATATTTTTGGACGATAGCTGTCATTTATAACTCTGCAGGTTTGTGAATTACAGTGCCCCTGAGCTCCTTTCTTCAACTCGCTTTCTTTTGAGCTGGCCGCAACACCGCAGGATGGCTTCAGGCCCTAATCTGGTTCCGGCACGGCACGCTGAGCCTTTGGTTAATTCCTCTTCCTGGTGGGAAATGAGAGTTAAATTTGCCCGTCCAGACACCTCCAGCTAGTCTCTCATTGGTTCTCGCTATTCCTGTTCATCTTCCGCAGAAATTGCAAACTGGGCCAAACAGGAGGTTAAAGGGACTGACTCTCCAAGTCAGGAGGGTGTTAGTAAAGCGTCTGGAATGTTGCACCCGAGTACCAGGGTACGAAAACTGAGACATATTTGAACACGTCTCCCGATCACATGGTTGATCATACTCTAGGTTCCACATGCATGTTTTAGCTGAAGGAAGAATACCTTAAACCTGGGTAGTTGAAACCCGTGGAATGGGTACCATGCAATATGACTTCAAAGGGTCTTCATTTGCTCACCGAACCTCTCCAATCCTATCACTGCTGCGTTTATGCCCCTGTACACATGCTTGATTCTCTTTCGGAGACATAGCAATCCATAGGTTTTAAGATACTTACTAGTCAGGTACATTCTTAGGCATTTAATATGCGGTGTTAAGTCCATTTCGTTGAGCAAGGAGTAGCTCTTGTCTATTCCATATTTGGCTTAAGGAACTTTATCTGTGCTCATTTCAATGTCTGGTTTTATGCAGCACCCCAACTCACCTTTACCCTTAAGCAAGCATAAGTTGGTTTTCTAAATTTGAGACCCTGTTCTGTTCTGTAATTCAGTTCCTATGTAGCCAAGTTTACATTCCGTGTATTACTGATATCTTATGATGTTTCTTTTTCTGTGTGACTTATTTCAGTTAGAATCATCATACCTGAATCCACTCATTGTGCTGCTAAGGGCCTGATGACATAGATTTCATTGCTGAGTGATATTGCTTTGTAAGTAAATACCACAACTTCTTTATCCATTTTTCACTTTCTGCGATGTTGAACTTGTACTGTAAACGAGGTTCTTGTAAACAGAGGCGTCCCAAACTTTGGGGTGGCTGTGTCTTTTTGATTTTAATTTCCCTAAGCTATAGGACCATAAGTGGAAGTGCCCTAGGCTCTGTTGCTTTGTTTTTTAGATGTTTCAGGAAACACCATACACTTCTCCCGAGTGTCTGTTGGCAATTTACATCCCGCCCATCAGCATAACAAGGCTCCCAGTTCTCCATGGCCTGTCCTGCCTTTCTGGATTTTACACTTTTTTCAGATGGCCCTTTTGACCGGGGGGAAGTGAGACTTCATTGTAGTGCAGATTTCCTTTGCAAGCTTGCTTGGTTGGCCAAAAAGGGCGTATGCGTTTTTTCCTGAATATATTCAGGAAAAAACGCATACGCCCTTTTTGGCCAAGTGCATCATTGTGGACGTTCTGCCTCTTTTCCTATGCTTTCAATGCAATTCCAGTCTGCCTCCTGAAATCGGTTTCCTGCAATTCTGCCCCGCTTTCAAGTCCTCTTGGAAACCTTACTTCAGTATATTTTTGGACGATAGCTGTCATTTATAACTCTGCAGGTTTGTGAATTACAGTGCCCCTGAGCTCCTTTCTTCAACTCGCTTTCTTTTGAGCTGGCCGCAACACCGCAGGATGGCTTCAGGCCCTAATCTGGTTCCAGCACGGCACGCTGAGCCTTTGGTTAATTCCTCTTCCTGGTGGGAAATGAGAGTTAAATTTGCCCGTCCAGACACCTCCAGCTAGTCTCTCATTGGTTCTCGCTATTCCTGTTCATCTTCCGCAGAAATTGCAAACTGGGCCAAACAGGAGGTTAAAGGGACTGACTCTCCAAGTCGGGAGGGTGTTAGTAAAGCGTCTGGAATGTTGCACCCGAGTACCAGGGTACGAAAACTGAGACATATTTGAACACGTCTCCCGATCACATGGTTGATCATACTCTAGGTTCCACATGCATGTTTTACCTGAAGGAAGAATACCTTAAACCTGGGTAGTTGAAACCCGTGGAATGGGTACCATGCAATATGACTTCAAAGGGTCTTCATTTGCTCACCGAACCTCTCCAATCCTATCACTGCTGCGTTTATGCCCCTGTACACATGCTTGATTCTCTTTCAGAGACATAGCAATCCATAGGTTTTAAGATACTTACTAGTCAGGTACATTCTTAGGCGTTTAATATGGGGTGTTGAGTCCATTTCGTTGAGCAAGGAGTAGCTCTTGTCTATTCCATATTTGGCTTAAGGAACTTTATCTGTGCTCATTTCAATCTCTGGTTTTATGCAGCACCCCAACTCACCTTTCCCCTTAAGCAAGCATAAGTTGGTTTTCTAAATTTGAGACCCTGTTCTGTTCTGTAATACAGTTCCTGTGTAGCCAAGTTTACATTCCGTGTATTACTGATATCTTATGATGTTTCTTTTTCTGTGTGACTTATTTCAGTTAGAATCATCATACCTGAATCCACTCATTGTGCTGCTAAGGGCCTGATGACATAGATTTCATTGCTGAGTGATATTGCTTTGTAAGTAAATACCACAACTTCTTTATCCATTTTTCACTTTCTGCGATGTTGAACTTGTACTGTAAACGAGGTTCTTGTAAACAGAGGCGTCCCAAACTTTGGGGTGGCTGTGTCTTTTTGATTTTAATTTCCCTAAGCTATAGGACCATAAGTGGAAGTGCCCTAGGCTCTGTTGCTTTGTTTTTTAGATGTTTCAGGAAACACCATACACTTCTCCCGAGTGTCTGTTGGCAATTTACATCCCGCCCATCAGCATAACAAGGCTCCCAGTTCTCCATGGCCTGTCCTGCCTTTCTGGATTTTACACTTTTTTCAGATGGCCCTTTTGACCGGGGGGAAGTGAGACTTCATTGTAGTGCAGATTTCCTTTGCAAGCTTGCTTGGTTGGCCAAAAAGGGCGTATGCGTTTTTTCCTGAATATATTCAGGAAAAAACGCATACGCCCTTTTTGGCCAAGTGCATCATTGTGGACGTTCTGCCTCTTTTCCTATGCTTTCAATGCAATTCCAGTCTGCCTCCTGAAATCGGTTTCCTGCAATTCTGCCCCGCTTTCAAGTCCTCTTGGAAACCTTACTTCAGTATATTTTTGGACGATAGCTGTCATTTATAACTCTGCAGGTTTGTGAATTACAGTGCCCCTGAGCTCCTTTCTTCAACTCGCTTTCTTTTGAGCTGGCCGCAACACCGCAGGATGGCTTCAGGCCCTAATCTGGTTCCAGCACGGCACGCTGAGCCTTTGGTTAATTCCTCTTCCTGGTGGGAAATGAGAGTTAAATTTGCCCGTCCAGACACCTCCAGCTAGTCTCTCATTGGTTCTCGCTATTCCTGTTCATCTTCCGCAGAAATTGCAAACTGGGCCAAACAGGAGGTTAAAGGGACTGACTCTCCAAGTCGGGAGGGTGTTAGTAAAGCGTCTGGAATGTTGCACCCGAGTACCAGGGTACGAAAACTGAGACATATTTGAACACGTCTCCCGATCACATGGTTGATCATACTCTAGGTTCCACATGCATGTTTTACCTGAAGGAAGAATACCTTAAACCTGGGTAGTTGAAACCCGTGGAATGGGTACCATGCAATATGACTTCAAAGGGTCTTCATTTGCTCACCGAACCTCTCCAATCCTATCACTGCTGCGTTTATGCCCCTGTACACATGCTTGATTCTCTTTCGGAGACATAGCAATCCATAGGTTTTAAGATACTTACTAGTCAGGTACATTCTTAGGCGTTTAATATGGGGTGTTGAGTCCATTTCGTTGAGCAAGGAGTAGCTCTTGTCTATTCCATATTTGGCTTAAGGAACTTTATCTGTGCTCATTTCAATCTCTGGTTTTATGCAGCACCCCAACTCACCTTTCCCCTTAAGCAAGCATAAGTTGGTTTTCTAAATTTGAGACCCTGTTCTGTTCTGTAATACAGTTCCTGTGTAGCCAAGTTTACATTCCGTGTATTACTGATATCTTATGATGTTTCTTTTTCTGTGTGACTTATTTCAGTTAGAATCATCATACCTGAATCCACTCATTGTGCTGCTAAGGGCCTGATGACATAGATTTCATTGCTGAGTGATATTGCTTTGTAAGTAAATACCACAACTTCTTTATCCATTTTTCACTTTCTGCGATGTTGAACTTGTACTGTAAACGAGGTTCTTGTAAACAGAGGCGTCCCAAACTTTGGGGTGGCTGTGTCTTTTTGATTTTAATTTCCCTAAGCTATAGGACCATAAGTGGAAGTGCCCTAGGCTCTGTTGCTTTGTTTTTTAGATGTTTCAGGAAACACCATACACTTCTCCCGAGTGTCTGTTGGCAATTTACATCCCGCCCATCAGCATAACAAGGCTCCCAGTTCTCCATGGCCTGTCCTGCCTTTCTGGATTTTACACTTTTTTCAGATGGCCCTTTTGACCGGGGGGAAGTGAGACTTCATTGTAGTGCAGATTTCCTTTGCAAGCTTGCTTGGTTGGCCAAAAAGGGCGTATGCGTTTTTTCCTGAATATATTCAGGAAAAAACGCATACTACTTTTTTGGCCAAGTGCATCATTGTGGACGTTCTGCCTCTTTTCCTATGCTTTCAATGCAATTCCAGTCTACCTCCTGAAATCGGTTTCCTGCAATTCTGCCCCGCTTTCAAGTCCTCTTGGCAGCCTTACTTCAGTATATTTTTGGACGATAGCTGTCATTTATAACTCTGCAGGTTTGTGAATTACAGTGCCCCTGAGCTCCTTTCTTCAACTCGCTTTGTTTTGAGCTGGCCGCAACACCGCAGGATGGCTTCAGGCCCTAATCTGGTTCCGGCACGGCACGCTGAGCCTTTGGTTAATTCCTCTTCCTGGTGGGAAATGAGAGTTAAATTTGCCCGTCCAGACACCTCCAGCTAGTCTCTCATTGGTTCTCGCTATTCCTGTTCATCTTCCGCAGAAATTGCAAACTGGGCCAAACAGGAGGTTAAAGGGACTGACTCTCCAAGTCGGGAGGGTGTTAGTAAAGCGTCTGGAATGTTGCACCCGAGTACCAGGGTACGAAAACTGAGACATATTTGAACACGTCTCCCGATCACATGGTTGATCATACTCTAGGTTCCACATGCATGTTTTAGCTGAAGGAAGAATACCTTAAACCTGGGTAGTTGAAACCCGTGGAATGGGTACCATGCAATATGACTTCAAAGGGTCTTCATTTGCTCACCGAACCTCTCCAATCCTATCACTGCTGCGTTTATGCCCCTGTACACATGCTTGATTCTCTTTCGGAGACATAGCAATCCATAGGTTTTAAGATACTTACTAGTCAGGTACATTCTAAGGCATTTAATATGCGGTGTTGAGTCCATTTCGTTGAGCAAGAGGTAGCTCTTGTCTATTCCATATTTGGCTTAAGGAACTTTATCTGTGCTCATTTCAATCTCTGGTTTTATGCAGCACCCCAACTCACCTTTCCCCTTAAGCAAGCATAAGTTGGTTTTCTAAATTTGAGACCCTGTTCTGTTCTGTAATTCAGTTCCTGTGTAGCCAAGTTTACATTCCGTGTATTACTGATATCTTATGATGTTTCTTTTTCTGTGTGACTTATTTCAGTTAGAATCATCATACCTGAATCCACTCATTGTGCTGCTAAGGGCCTGATGACATAGATTTCATTGCTGAGTGATATTGCTTTGTAAGTAAATACCACAACTTCTTTATCCATTTTTCACTTTCTGCGATGTTGAACTTGTACTGTAAACGAGGTTCTTGTAAACAGAGGCGTCCCAAACTTTGGGGTGGCTGTGTCTTTTTGATTTTAATTTCCCTAAGCTATAGGACCATAAGTGGAAGTGCCCTAGGCTCTGTTGCTTTGTTTTTTAGATGTTTCAGGAAACACCATACACTTCTCCCGAGTGTCTGTTGGCAATTTACATCCCGCCCATCAGCATAACAAGGCTCCCAGTTCTCCATGGCCTGTCCTGCCTTTCTGGATTTTACACTTTTTTCAGATGGCCCTTTTGACCGGGGGGAAGTGAGACTTCATTGTAGTGCAGATTTCCTTTGCAAGCTTGCTTGGTTGGCCAAAAAGGGCGTATGCGTTTTTTCCTGAATATATTCAGGAAAAAACGCATAAGCCCTTTTTGGCCAAGTGCATCATTGTGGACGTTCTGCCTCTTTTCCTATGCTTTCAATGCAATTCCAGTCTGCCTCCTGAAATCGGTTTCCTGCAATTCTGCCCCGCTTTCAAGTCCTCTTGGAAACCTTACTTCAGTATATTTTTGGACGATAGCTGTCATTTATAACTCTGCAGGTTTGTGAATTACAGTGCCCCTGAGCTCCTTTCTTCAACTCGCTTTCTTTTGAGCTGGCCGCAACACCGCAGGATGGCTTCAGGCCCTAATCTGGTTCCAGCACGGCACGCTGAGCCTTTGGTTAATTCCTCTTCCTGGTGGGAAATGAGAGTTAAATTTGCCCGTCCAGACACCTCCAGCTAGTCTCTCATTGGTTCTCGCTATTCCTGTTCATCTTCCGCAGAAATTGCAAACTGGGCCAAACAGGAGGTTAAAGGGACTGACTCTCCAAGTCAGGAGGGTGTTAGTAAAGCGTCTGGAATGTTGCACCCGAGTACCAGGGTACGAAAACTGAGACATATTTGAACACGTCTCCCGATCACATGGTTGATCATACTCTAGGTTCCACATGCATGTTTTAGCTGAAGGAAGAATACCTTAAACCTGGGTAGTTGAAACCCGTGGAATGGGTACCATGCAATATGACTTCAAAGGGTCTTCATTTGCTCACCGAACCTCTCCAATCCTATCACTGCTGCGTTTATGCCCCTGTACACATGCTTGATTCTCTTTCGGAGACATAGCAATCCATAGGTTTTAAGATACTTACTAGTCAGGTACATTCTTAGGCATTTAATATGCGGTGTTGAGTCCATTTCGTTGAGCAAGAGGTAGCTCTTGTCTATTCCATATTTGGCTTAAGGAACTTTATCTGTGCTCATTTCAATCTCTGGTTTTATGCAGCACCCCAACTCACCTTTACCCTTAAGCAAGCATAAGTTGGTTTTCTAAATTTGAGACCCTGTTCTGTTCTGTAATTCAGTTCCTGTGTAGCCAAGTTTACATTCCGTGTATTACTGATATCTTATGATGTTTCTTTTTCTGTGTGACTTATTTCAGTTAGAATCATCATACCTGAATCCACTCATTGTGCTGCTAAGGGCCTGATGACATAGATTTCATTGCTGAGTGATATTGCTTTGTAAGTAAATACCACAACTTCTTTATCCATTTTTCACTTTCTGCGATGTTGAACTTGTACTGTACACGAGGTTCTTGTAAACAGAGGCGTCCCAAACTTTGGGGTGGCTGTGTCTTTTTGATTTTAATTTCCCTAAGCTATAGGACCATAAGTGGAAGTACCCTAGGCTCTGTTGCTTTGTTTTTTAGATGTTTCAGGAAACACCATACACTTCTCCCGAGTGTCTGTTGGCAATTTACATCCCGCCCATCAGCATAACAAGGCTCCCAGTTCTCCATGGCCTGTCCTGCCTTTCTGGATTTTACACTTTTTTCAGATGGCCCTTTTGACCGGGGGGAAGTGAGACTTCATTGTAGTGCAGATTTCCTTTGCAAGCTTGCTTGGTTGGCCAAAAAGGGCGTATGCGTTTTTTCCTGAATATATTCAGGAAAAAACGCATACGCCCTTTTTGGCCAAGTGCATCATTGTGGACGTTCTGCCTCTTTTCCTATGCTTTCAATGCAATTCCAGTCTGCCTCCTGAGATCGGTTTCCTGCAATTCTGCCCCGCTTTCAAGTCCTCTTGGCAGCCTTACTTCAGTATATTTTTGGACGATAGCTGTCATTTATAACTCTGCAGGTTTGTGAATTACAGTGCCCCTGAGCTCCTTTCTTCAACTCGCTTTCTTTTGAGCTGGCCGCAACACCGCAGGATGGCTTCAGGCCCTAATCTGGTTCCGGCACGGCACGCTGAGCCTTTGGTTAATTCCTCTTCCTGGTGGGAAATGAGAGTTAAATTTGCCCGTCCAGACACCTCCAGCTAGTCTCTCATTGGTTCTCGCTATTCCTGTTCATCTTCCGCAGAAATTGCAAACTGGGCCAAACAGGAGGTTAAAGGGACTGACTCTCCAAGTCAGGAGGGTGTTAGTAAAGCGTCTGGAATGTTGCACCCGAGTACCAGGGTACGAAAACTGAGACATATTTGAACACGTCTCCCGATCACATGGTTGATCATACTCTAGGTTCCACATGCATGTTTTAGCTGAAGGAAGAATACCTTAAACCTGGGTAGTTGAAACCCGTGGAATGGGTACCATGCAATATGACTTCAAAGGGTCTTCATTTGCTCACCGAACCTCTCCAATCCTATCACTGCTGCGTTTATGCCCCTGTACACATGCTTGATTCTCTTTCGGAGACATAGCAATCCATAGGTTTTAAGATACTTACTAGTCAGGTACATTCTTAGGCATTTAATATGCGGTGTTGAGTCCATTTCGTTGAGCAAGAGGTAGCTCTTGTCTATTCCATATTTGGCTTAAGGAACTTTATCTGTGCTCATTTCAATCTCTGGTTTTATGCAGCACCCCAACTCACCTTTCCCCTTAAGCAAGCATAAGTTGGTTTTCTAAATTTGAGACCCTGTTCTGTTCTGTAATTCAGTTCCTGTGTAGCCAAGTTTACATTCCGTGTATTACTGATATCTTATGATGTTTCTTTTTCTGTGTGACTTATTTCAGTTAGAATCATCATACCTGAATCCACTCATTGTGCTGCTAAGGGCCTGATGACATAGATTTCATTGCTGAGTGATATTGCTTTGTAAGTAAATACCACAACTTCTTTATCCATTTTTCACTTTCTGCGATGTTGAACTTGTACTGTAAACGAGGTTCTTGTAAACAGAGGCGTCCCAAACTTTGGGGTGGCTGTGTCTTTTTGATTTTAATTTCCCTAAGCTATAGGACCATAAGTGGAAGTGCCCTAGGCTCTGTTGCTTTGTTTTTTAGATGTTTCAGGAAACACCATACACTTCTCCCGAGTGTCTGTTGGCAATTTACATCCCGCCCATCAGCATAACAAGGCTCCCAGTTCTCCATGGCCTGTCCTGCCTTTCTGGATTTTACACTTTTTTCAGATGGCCCTTTTGACCGGGGGGAAGTGAGACTTCATTGTAGTGCAGATTTCCTTTGCAAGCTTGCTTGGTTGGCCAAAAAGGGCGTATGCGTTTTTTCCTGAATATATTCAGGAAAAAACGCATACGCCCTTTTTGGCCAAGTGCATCATTGTGGACGTTCTGCCTCTTTTCCTATGCTTTCAATGCAATTCCAGTCTGCCTCCTGAAATCGGTTTCCTGCAATTCTGCCCCGCTTTCAAGTCCTCTTGGAAACCTTACTTCAGTATATTTTTGGACGATAGCTGTCATTTATAACTCTGCAGGTTTGTGAATTACAGTGCCCCTGAGCTCCTTTCTTCAACTCGCTTTCTTTTGAGCTGGCCGCAACACCGCAGGATGGCTTCAGGCCCTAATCTGGTTCCGGCACAGCACGCTGAGCCTTTGGTTAATTCCTCTTCCTGGTGGGAAATGAGAGTTAAATTTGCCCGTCCAGACACCTCCAGCTAGTCTCTCATTGGTTCTCGCTATTCCTGTTCATCTTCCGCAGAAATTGCAAACTGGGCCAAACAGGAGGTTAAAGGGACTGACTCTCCAAGTCAGGAGGGTGTTAGTAAAGCGTCTGGAATGTTGCACCCGAGTACCAGGGTACGAAAACTGAGACATATTTGAACACGTCTCCCGATCACATGGTTGATCATACTCTAGGTTCCACATGCATGTTTTAGCTGAAGGAAGAATACCTTAAACCTGGGTAGTTGAAACCCGTGGAATGGGTACCATGCAATATGACTTCAAAGGGTCTTCATTTGCTCACCGAACCTCTCCAATCCTATCACTGCTGCGTTTATGCCCCTGTACACATGCTTGATTCTCTTTCGGAGACATAGCAATCCATAGGTTTTAAGATACTTACTAGTCAGGTACATTCTTAGGCATTTAATATGCGGTGTTGAGTCCATTTCGTTGAGCAAGAGGTAGCTCTTGTCTATTCCATATTTGGCTTAAGGAACTTTATCTGTGCTCATTTCAATCTCTGGTTTTATGCAGCACCCCAACTCACCTTTACCCTTAAGAAAGCTTAAGTTGGTTTTCTAAATTTGAGACCCTGTTCTGTTCTGTAATACAGTTCCTGTGTAGCCAAGTTTACATTCCGTGTATTACTGATATCTTATGATGTTTCTTTTTCTGTGTGACTTATTTCAGTTAGAATCATCATACCTGAATCCACTCATTGTGCTGCTAAGGGCCTGATGACATAGATTTCATTGCTGAGTGATATTGCTTTGTAAGTAAATACCACAACTTCTTTATCCATTTTTCACTTTCTGCGATGTTGAACTTGTACTGTAAACGAGGTTCTTGTAAACAGAGGCGTCCCAAACTTTGGGGTGGCTGTGTCTTTTTGATTTTAATTTCCCTAAGCTATAGGACCATAAGTGGAAGTGCCCTAGGCTCTGTTGCTTTGTTTTTTAGATGTTTCAGGAAACACCATACACTTCTCCCGAGTGTCTGTTGGCAATTTACATCCCGCCCATCAGCATAACAAGGCTCCCAGTTCTCCATGGCCTGTCCTGCCTTTCTGGATTTTACACTTTTTTCAGATGGCCCTTTTGACCGGGGGGAAGTGAGACTTCATTGTAGTGCAGATTTCCTTTGCAAGCTTGCTTGGTTGGCCAAAAAGGGCGTATGCGTTTTTTCCTGAATATATTCAGGAAAAAACGCATACGCCCTTTTTGGCCAAGTGCATCATTGTGGACGTTCTGCCTCTTTTCCTATGCTTTCAATGCAATTCCAGTCTGCCTCCTGAAATCGGTTTCCTGCAATTCTGCCCCGCTTTCAAGTCCTCTTGGAAACCTTACTTCAGTATATTTTTGGACGATAGCTGTCATTTATAACTCTGCAGGTTTGTGAATTACAGTGCCCCTGAGCTCCTTTCTTCAACTCGCTTTCTTTTGAGCTGGCCGCAACACCGCAGGATGGCTTCAGGCCCTAATCTGGTTCCAGCACAGCACGCTGAGCCTTTGGTTAATTCCTCTTCCTGGTGGGAAATGAGAGTTAAATTTGCCCGTCCAGACACCTCCAGCTAGTCTCTCATTGGTTCTCGCTATTCCTGTTCATCTTCCGCAGAAATTGCAAACTGGGCCAAACAGGAGGTTAAAGGGACTGACTCTCCAAGTCAGGAGGGTGTTAGTAAAGGGTCTGGAATGTTGCACCCGAGTACCAGGGTACGAAAACTGAGACATATTTGAACACGTCTCCCGATCACATGGTTGATCATACTCTAGGTTCCACATGCATGTTTTAGCTGAAGGAAGAATACCTTAAACCTGGGTAGTTGAAACCCGTGGAATGGGTACCATGCAATATGACTTCAAAGGGTCTTCATTTGCTCACCGAACCTCTCCAATCCTATCACTGCTGCGTTTATGCCCCTGTACACATGCTTGATTCTCTTTCGGAGACATAGCAATCCATAGGTTTTAAGATACTTACTAGTCAGGTACATTCTTAGGCATTTAATATGCGGTGTTGAGTCCATTTCGTTGAGCAAGAGGTAGCTCTTGTCTATTCCATATTTGGCTTAAGGAACTTTATCTGTGCTCATTTCAATCTCTGGTTTTATGCAGCACCCCAACTCACCTTTACCCTTAAGAAAGCATAAGTTGGTTTTCTAAATTTGAGACCCTGTTCTGTTCTGTAATTCAGTTCCTGTGTAGCCAAGTTTACATTCCGTGTATTACTGATATCTTATGATGTTTCTTTTTCTGTGTGACTTATTTCAGTTAGAATCATCATACCTGAATCCACTCATTGTGCTGCTAAGGGCCTGATGACATAGATTTCATTGCTGAGTGATATTGCTTTGTAAGTAAATACCACAACTTCTTTATCCATTTTTCACTTTCTGCGATGTTGAACTTGTACTGTAAACGAGGTTCTTGTAAACAGAGGCGTCCCAAACTTTGGGGTGGCTGTGTCTTTTTGATTTTAATTTCCCTAAGCTATAGGACCATAAGTGGAAGTGCCCTAGGCTCTGTTGCTTTGTTTTTTAGATGTTTCAGGAAACACCATACACTTCTCCCGAGTGTCTGTTGGCAATTTACATCCCGCCCATCAGCATAACAAGGCTCCCAGTTCTCCATGGCCTGTCCTGCCTTTCTGGATTTTACACTTTTTTCAGATGGCCCTTTTGACCGGGGGGAAGTGAGACTTCATTGTAGTGCAGATTTCCTTTGCAAGCTTGCTTGGTTGGCCAAAAAGGGCGTATGCGTTTTTTCCTGAATATATTCAGGAAAAAACGCATACGCCCTTTTTGGCCAAGTGCATCATTGTGGACGTTCTGCCTCTTTTCCTATGCTTTCAATGCAATTCCAGTCTGCCTCCTGAAATCGGTTTCCTGCAATTCTGCCCCGCTTTCAAGTCCTCTTGGAAACCTTACTTCAGTATATTTTTGGACGATAGCTGTCATTTATAACTCTGCAGGTTTGTGAATTACAGTGCCCCTGAGCTCCTTTCTTCAACTCGCTTTCTTTTGAGCTGGCCGCAACACCGCAGGATGGCTTCAGGCCCTAATCTGGTTCCGGCACGGCACGCTGAGCCTTTGGTTAATTCCTCTTCCTGGTGGGAAATGAGAGTTAAATTTGCCCGTCCAGACACCTCCAGCTAGTCTCTCATTGGTTCTCGCTATTCCTGTTCATCTTCCGCAGAAATTGCAAACTGGGCCAAACAGGAGGTTAAAGGGACTGACTCTCCAAGTCGGGAGGGTGTTAGTAAAGCATCTGGAATGTTGCACCCGAGTACCAGGGTACGAAAACTGAGACATATTTGAACACGTCTCCCGATCACATGGTTGATCATACTCTAGGTTCCACATGCATGTTTTACCTGAAGGAAGAATACCTTAAACCTGGGTAGTTGAAACCCGTGGAATGGGTACCATGCAATATGACTTCAAAGGGTCTTCATTTGCTCACCGAACCTCTCCAATCCTATCACTGCTGCGTTTATGCCCCTGTACACATGCTTGATTCTCTTTCGGAGACATAGCAATCCATAGGTTTTAAGATACTTACTAGTCAGGTACATTCTTAGGCGTTTAATATGGGGTGTTGAGTCCATTTCGTTGAGCAAGGAGTAGCTCTTGTCTATTCCATATTTGGCTTAAGGAACTTTATCTGTGCTCATTTCAATCTCTGGTTTTATGCAGCACCCCAACTCACCTTTACCCTTAAGCAAGCATAAGTTGGTTTTCTAAATTTGAGACCCTGTTCTCTTCTGTAATACAGTTCCTGTGTAGCCAAGTTTACATTCCGTGTATTATTGATATCTTATGATGTTTCTTTTTCTGTGTGACTTATTTCAGTTAGAATCATCATACCTGAATCCACTCATTGTGCTGCTAAGGGCCTGATGACATAGATTTCATTGCTGAGTGATATTGCTTTGTAAGTAAATACCACAACTTCTTTATCCATTTTTCACTTTCTGCGATGTTGAACTTGTACTGTAAACGAGGTTCTTGTAAACAGAGGCGTCCCAAACTTTGGGGTGGCTGTGTCTTTTTTATATTAATTTCCCTAAGCTATAGGACCATAAGTGGAAGTGCCCTAGGCTCTGTTGCTTTGTTTTTTAGATGTTTCAGGAAACACCATACACTTCTCCCGAGTGTCTGTTGGCAATTTACATCCCGCCCATCAGCATAACAAGGCTCCCAGTTCTCCATGGCCTGTCCTGCCTTTCTGGATTTTACACTTTTTTCAGATGGCCCTTTTGACCAGGGGGAAGTGAGCCTTCATTGTAGTGCAGATTTCCTTTGCAAGCTTGCTTGGTTGGCCAAAAAGGGCGTATGCGTTTTTTCCTGAATATATTCAGGAAAAAACGCATACGCCCTTTTTGGCCAAGTGCATCATTGTGGACGTTCTGCCTCTTTTCCTATGCTTTCAATGCAATTCCAGTCTGCCTCTTGAAATCAGTTTCCTGCAATTCTGCCCCGCTTTCAAGTCCTCTTGGAAACCTTACTTCAGTATATTTTTGGACGATAGCTGTCATTTATAACTCTGCAGGTTTGTGAATTACAGTGCCCCTGAGCTCCTTTCTTCAACTCGCTTTCTTTTGAGCTGGCCGCAACACCGCAGGATGGCTTCAGGCCCTAATCTGGTTCCGGCACGGCACGCTGAGCCTTTGGTTAATTCCTCTTCCTGGTGGGAAATGAGAGTTAAATTTGCCCGTCCAGACACCTCCAGCTAGTCTCTCATTGGTTCTCGCTATTCCTGTTCATCTTCCGCAGAAATTGCAAACTGGGCCAAACAGGAGGTTAAAGGGACTGACTCTCCAAGTCAGGAGGGTGTTAGTAAAGCGTCTGGAATGTTGCACCCGAGTACCAGGGTACGAAACTGAGACATATTTGAACACGTCTCCCGATCACATGGTTGATCATACTCTAGGTTCCACATGCATGTTTTAGCTGAAGGAAGAATACCTTAAACCTGGGTAGTTGAAACCCGTGGAATGGGTACCATGCAATATGACTTCAAAGGGTCTTCATTTGCTCACCGAACCTCTCCAATCCTATCACTGCTGCGTTTATGCCCCTGTATACATGCTTGATTCTCTTTTGGAGACATAGCAATCCATAGGTTTTAAGATACTTACTAGTCAGGTACATTCTTAGGCGTTTAATATGCGGTGTTGAGTCCATTTCGTTGAGCAAGGAGTAGCTCTTGTCTATTCCATATTTGGCTTAAGGAACTTTATCTGTGCTCATTTCAATCTCTGGTTTTATGCAGCACCCCAACTCACCTTTCCCCTTAAGCAAGCATAAGTTGGTTTTCTAAATTTGAGACCCTGTTCTGTTCTGTAATTCAGTTCCTGTGTAGCCAAGTTTACATTCCGTGTATTACTGATATCTTATGATGTTTCTTTTTCTGTGTGACTTATTTCAGTTAGAATCATCATACCTGAATCCACTCATTGTGCTGCTAAGGGCCTGATGACATAGATTTCATTGCTGAGTGATATTGCTTTGTAAGTAAATACCACAACTTCTTTATCCATTTTTCACTTTCTGCGATGTTGAACTTGTACTGTAAACGAGGTTCTTGTAAACAGAGGCGTCCCAAACTTTGGGGTGGCTGTGTCTTTTTGATTTTAATTTCCCTAAGCTATAGGACCATAAGTGGAAGTGCCCTAGGCTCTGTTGCTTTGTTTTTTAGATGTTTCAGGAAACACCATACACTTCTCCCGAGTGTCTGTTGGCAATTTACATCCCGCCCATCAGCATAACAAGGCTCCCAGTTCTCCATGGCCTGTCCTGCCTTTCTGGATTTTACACTTTTTTCAGATGGCCCTTTTGAGCGGGGGCAAGTGAGACTTCATTGTAGTGCAGATTTCCTTTGCAAGCTTGCTTGGTTGGCCAAAAAGGGCGTATGCGTTTTTTCCTGAATATATTCAGGAAAAAACGCATACGCCCTTTTTGGCCAAGTGCATCATTGTGGACGTTCTGCCTCTTTTCCTATGCTTTCAATGCAATTCCAGTCTACCTCCTGAAATCGGTTTCCTGCAATTCTGCCCCGCTTTCAAGTCCTCTTGGCAGCCTTACTTCAGTATATTTTTGGACGATAGCTGTCATTTATAACTCTGCAGGTTTGTGAATTACAGTGCCCCTGAGCTCCTTTCTTCAACTCGCTTTCTTTTGAGCTGGCCGCAACACCGCAGGATGGCTTCAGGCCCTAATCTGGTTCCGGCACGGCACGCTGAGCCTTTGGTTAATTCCTCTTCCTGGTGGGAAATGAGAGTTAAATTTGCCCGTCCAGACACCTCCAGCTAGTCTCTCATTGGTTCTCGCTATTCCTGTTCATCTTCCGCAGAAATTGCAAACTGGGCCAAACAGGAGGTTAAAGGGACTGACTCTCCAAGTCAGGAGGGTGTTAGTAAAGCGTCTGGAATGTTGCACCCGAGTACCAGGGTACGAAAACTGAGACATATTTGAACACGTCTCCCGATCACATGGTTGATCATACTCTAGGTTCCACATGCATGTTTTACCTGAAGGAAGAATACCTTAAACCTGGGTAGTTGAAACCCGTGGAATGGGTACCATGCAATATGACTTCAAAGGGTCTTCATTTGCTCACCGAACCTCTCCAATCCTATCACTGCTGCGTTTATGCCCCTGTATACACGCTTGATTCTCTTTTGGAGACATAGCAATCCATAGGTTTTAAGATACTTACTAGTCAGGTACATTCTTAGGCGTTTAATATGCGGTGTTGAGTCCATTTCGTTGAGCAAGGAGTAGCTCTTGTCTATTCCATATTTGGCTTAAGGAACTTTATCTGTGCTCATTTCAATCTCTGGTTTTATGCAGCACCCCAACTCACCTTTCCCCTTAAGCAAGCATAAGTTGGTTTTCTAAATTTGAGACCCTGTTCTGTTCTGTAATTCAGTTCCTGTGTAGCCAAGTTTACATTCCGTGTATTACTGATATCTTATGATGTTTCTTTTTCTGTGTGACTTATTTCAGTTAGAATCATCATACCTGAATCCACTCATTGTGCTGCTAAGGGCCTGATGACATAGATTTCATTGCTGAGTGATATTGCTTTGTAAGTAAATACCACAACTTCTTTATCCATTTTTCACTTTCTGCGATGTTGAACTTGTACTGTAAACGAGGTTCTTGTAAACAGAGGCGTCCCAAACTTTGGGGTGGCTGTGTCTTTTTGATTTTAATTTCCCTAAGCTATAGGACCATAAGTGGAAGTGCCCTAGGCTCTGTTGCTTTGTTTTTTAGATGTTTCAGGAAACACCATACACTTCTCCCGAGTGTCTGTTGGCAATTTACATCCCGCCCATCAGCATAACAAGGCTCCCAGTTCTCCATGGCCTGTCCTGCCTTTCTGGATTTTACACTTTTTTCAGATGGCCCTTTTGAGCGGGGGCAAGTGAGACTTCATTGTAGTGCAGATTTCCTTTGCAAGCTTGCTTGGTTGGCCAAAAAGGGCGTATGCGTTTTTTCCTGAATATATTCAGGAAAAAACGCATACGCCCTTTTTGGCCAAGTGCATCATTGTGGACGTTCTGCCTCTTTTCCTATGCTTTCAATGCAATTCCAGTCTACCTCCTGAAATCGGTTTCCTGCAATTCTGCCCCGCTTTCAAGTCCTCTTGGCAGCCTTACTTCAGTATATTTTTGGACGATAGCTGTCATTTATAACTCTGCAGGTTTGTGAATTACAGTGCCCCTGAGCTCCTTTCTTCAACTCGCTTTCTTTTGAGCTGGCCGCAACACCGCAGGATGGCTTCAGGCCCTAATCTGGTTCCGGCACGGCACGCTGAGCCTTTGGTTAATTCCTCTTCCTGGTGGGAAATGAGAGTTAAATTTGCCCGTCCAGACACCTCCAGCTAGTCTCTCATTGGTTCTCGCTATTCCTGTTCATCTTCCGCAGAAATTGCAAACTGGGCCAAACAGGAGGTTAAAGGGACTGACTCTCCAAGTCGGGAGGGTGTTAGTAAAGCGTCTGGAATGTTGCACCCGAGTACCAGGGTACGAAAACTGAGACATATTTGAACACGTCTCCCGATCACATGGTTGATCATACTCTAGGTTCCACATGCATGTTTTACCTGAAGGAAGAATACCTTAAACCTGGGTAGTTGAAACCCGTGGAATGGGTACCATGCAATATGACTTCAAAGGGTCTTCATTTGCTCACCGAACCTCTCCAATCCTATCACTGCTGCGTTTATGCCCCTGTACACATGCTTGATTCTCTTTTGGAGACATAGCAATCCATAGGTTTTAAGATACTTACTAGTCAGGTACATTCTTAGGCGTTTAATATGTGGTGTTGAGTCCATTTCGTTGAGCAAGAGGTAGCTCTTGTCTATTCCATATTTGGCTTAAGGAACTTTATCTGTGCTCATTTCAATCTCTGGTTTTATGCAGCACCCCAACTCACCTTTACCCTTAAGAAAGCATAAGTTGGTTTTCTAAATTTGAGACCCTGTTCTGTTCTGTAATTCAGTTCCTGTGTAGCCAAGTTTACATTCCGTGTATTACTGATATCTTATGATGTTTCTTTTTCTGTGTGACTTATTTCAGTTAGAATCATCATACCTGAATCCACTCATTGTGCTGCTAAGGGCCTGATGACATAGATTTCATTGCTGAGTGATATTGCTTTGTAAGTAAATACCACAACTTCTTTATCCATTTTTCACTTTCTGCGATGTTGAACTTGTACTGTAAACGAGGTTCTTGTAAACAGAGGCGTCCCAAACTTTGGGGTGGCTGTGTCTTTTTGATTTTAATTTCCCTAAGCTATAGGACCATAAGTGGAAGTGCCCTAGGCTCTGTTGCTTTGTTTTTTAGATGTTTCAGGAAACACCATACACTTCTCCCGAGTGTCTGTTGGCAATTTACATCCCGCCCATCAGCATAACAAGGCTCCCAGTTCTCCATGGCCTGTCCTGCCTTTCTGGATTTTACACTTTTTTCAGATGGCCCTTTTGACCGGGGGGAAGTGAGACTTCATTGTAGTGCAGATTTCCTTTGCAAGCTTGCTTGGTTGGCCAAAAAGGGCGTATGCGTTTTTTCCTGAATATATTCAGGAAAAAACGCATACGCCCTTTTTGGCCAAGTGCATCATTGTGGACGTTCTGCCTCTTTTCCTATGCTTTCAATGCAATTCCAGTCTGCCTCCTGAAATCGGTTTCCTGCAATTCTGCCCCGCTTTCAAGTCCTCTTGGAAACCTTACTTCAGTATATTTTTGGACGATAGCTGTCATTTATAACTCTGCAGGTTTGTGAATTACAGTGCCCCTGAGCTCCTTTCTTCAACTCGCTTTCTTTTGAGCTGGCCGCAACACCGCAGGATGGCTTCAGGCCCTAATCTGGTTCCGGCACGGCACGCTGAGCCTTTGGTTAATTCCTCTTCCTGGTGGGAAATGAGAGTTAAATTTGCCCGTCCAGACACCTCCAGCTAGTCTCTCATTGGTTCTCGCTATTCCTGTTCATCTTCCGCAGAAATTGCAAACTGGGCCAAACAGGAGGTTAAAGGGACTGACTCTCCAAGTCGGGAGGGTGTTAGTAAAGCATCTGGAATGTTGCACCCGAGTACCAGGGTACGAAAACTGAGACATATTTGAACACGTCTCCCGATCACATGGTTGATCATACTCTAGGTTCCACATGCATGTTTTACCTGAAGGAAGAATACCTTAAACCTGGGTAGTTGAAACCCGTGGAATGGGTACCATGCAATATGACTTCAAAGGGTCTTCATTTGCTCACCGAACCTCTCCAATCCTATCACTGCTGCGTTTATGCCCCTGTACACATGCTTGATTCTCTTTCGGAGACATAGCAATCCATAGGTTTTAAGATACTTACTAGTCAGGTACATTCTTAGGCGTTTAATATGGGGTGTTGAGTCCATTTCGTTGAGCAAGGAGTAGCTCTTGTCTATTCCATATTTGGCTTAAGGAACTTTATCTGTGCTCATTTCAATCTCTGGTTTTATGCAGCACCCCAACTCACCTTTACCCTTAAGCAAGCATAAGTTGGTTTTCTAAATTTGAGACCCTGTTCTCTTCTGTAATACAGTTCCTGTGTAGCCAAGTTTACATTCCGTGTATTATTGATATCTTATGATGTTTCTTTTTCTGTGTGACTTATTTCAGTTAGAATCATCATACCTGAATCCACTCATTGTGCTGCTAAGGGCCTGATGACATAGATTTCATTGCTGAGTGATATTGCTTTGTAAGTAAATACCACAACTTCTTTATCCATTTTTCACTTTCTGCGATGTTGAACTTGTACTGTAAACGAGGTTCTTGTAAACAGAGGCGTCCCAAACTTTGGGGTGGCTGTGTCTTTTTTATATTAATTTCCCTAAGCTATAGGACCATAAGTGGAAGTGCCCTAGGCTCTGTTGCTTTGTTTTTTAGATGTTTCAGGAAACACCATACACTTCTCCCGAGTGTCTGTTGGCAATTTACATCCCGCCCATCAGCATAACAAGGCTCCCAGTTCTCCATGGCCTGTCCTGCCTTTCTGGATTTTACACTTTTTTCAGATGGCCCTTTTGACCAGGGGGAAGTGAGCCTTCATTGTAGTGCAGATTTCCTTTGCAAGCTTGCTTGGTTGGCCAAAAAGGGCGTATGCGTTTTTTCCTGAATATATTCAGGAAAAAACGCATACGCCCTTTTTGGCCAAGTGCATCATTGTGGACGTTCTGCCTCTTTTCCTATGCTTTCAATGCAATTCCAGTCTGCCTCTTGAAATCAGTTTCCTGCAATTCTGCCCCGCTTTCAAGTCCTCTTGGAAACCTTACTTCAGTATATTTTTGGACGATAGCTGTCATTTATAACTCTGCAGGTTTGTGAATTACAGTGCCCCTGAGCTCCTTTCTTCAACTCGCTTTCTTTTGAGCTGGCCGCAACACCGCAGGATGGCTTCAGGCCCTAATCTGGTTCCGGCACGGCACGCTGAGCCTTTGGTTAATTCCTCTTCCTGGTGGGAAATGAGAGTTAAATTTGCCCGTCCAGACACCTCCAGCTAGTCTCTCATTGGTTCTCGCTATTCCTGTTCATCTTCCGCAGAAATTGCAAACTGGGCCAAACAGGAGGTTAAAGGGACTGACTCTCCAAGTCAGGAGGGTGTTAGTAAAGCGTCTGGAATGTTGCACCCGAGTACCAGGGTACGAAACTGAGACATATTTGAACACGTCTCCCGATCACATGGTTGATCATACTCTAGGTTCCACATGCATGTTTTAGCTGAAGGAAGAATACCTTAAACCTGGGTAGTTGAAACCCGTGGAATGGGTACCATGCAATATGACTTCAAAGGGTCTTCATTTGCTCACCGAACCTCTCCAATCCTATCACTGCTGCGTTTATGCCCCTGTATACATGCTTGATTCTCTTTTGGAGACATAGCAATCCATAGGTTTTAAGATACTTACTAGTCAGGTACATTCTTAGGCGTTTAATATGCGGTGTTGAGTCCATTTCGTTGAGCAAGGAGTAGCTCTTGTCTATTCCATATTTGGCTTAAGGAACTTTATCTGTGCTCATTTCAATCTCTGGTTTTATGCAGCACCCCAACTCACCTTTCCCCTTAAGCAAGCATAAGTTGGTTTTCTAAATTTGAGACCCTGTTCTGTTCTGTAATTCAGTTCCTGTGTAGCCAAGTTTACATTCCGTGTATTACTGATATCTTATGATGTTTCTTTTTCTGTGTGACTTATTTCAGTTAGAATCATCATACCTGAATCCACTCATTGTGCTGCTAAGGGCCTGATGACATAGATTTCATTGCTGAGTGATATTGCTTTGTAAGTAAATACCACAACTTCTTTATCCATTTTTCACTTTCTGCGATGTTGAACTTGTACTGTAAACGAGGTTCTTGTAAACAGAGGCGTCCCAAACTTTGGGGTGGCTGTGTCTTTTTGATTTTAATTTCCCTAAGCTATAGGACCATAAGTGGAAGTGCCCTAGGCTCTGTTGCTTTGTTTTTTAGATGTTTCAGGAAACACCATACACTTCTCCCGAGTGTCTGTTGGCAATTTACATCCCGCCCATCAGCATAACAAGGCTCCCAGTTCTCCATGGCCTGTCCTGCCTTTCTGGATTTTACACTTTTTTCAGATGGCCCTTTTGAGCGGGGGCAAGTGAGACTTCATTGTAGTGCAGATTTCCTTTGCAAGCTTGCTTGGTTGGCCAAAAAGGGCGTATGCGTTTTTTCCTGAATATATTCAGGAAAAAACGCATACGCCCTTTTTGGCCAAGTGCATCATTGTGGACGTTCTGCCTCTTTTCCTATGCTTTCAATGCAATTCCAGTCTACCTCCTGAAATCGGTTTCCTGCAATTCTGCCCCGCTTTCAAGTCCTCTTGGCAGCCTTACTTCAGTATATTTTTGGACGATAGCTGTCATTTATAACTCTGCAGGTTTGTGAATTACAGTGCCCCTGAGCTCCTTTCTTCAACTCGCTTTCTTTTGAGCTGGCCGCAACACCGCAGGATGGCTTCAGGCCCTAATCTGGTTCCGGCACGGCACGCTGAGCCTTTGGTTAATTCCTCTTCCTGGTGGGAAATGAGAGTTAAATTTGCCCGTCCAGACACCTCCAGCTAGTCTCTCATTGGTTCTCGCTATTCCTGTTCATCTTCCGCAGAAATTGCAAACTGGGCCAAACAGGAGGTTAAAGGGACTGACTCTCCAAGTCAGGAGGGTGTTAGTAAAGCGTCTGGAATGTTGCACCCGAGTACCAGGGTACGAAAACTGAGACATATTTGAACACGTCTCCCGATCACATGGTTGATCATACTCTAGGTTCCACATGCATGTTTTACCTGAAGGAAGAATACCTTAAACCTGGGTAGTTGAAACCCGTGGAATGGGTACCATGCAATATGACTTCAAAGGGTCTTCATTTGCTCACCGAACCTCTCCAATCCTATCACTGCTGCGTTTATGCCCCTGTATACACGCTTGATTCTCTTTTGGAGACATAGCAATCCATAGGTTTTAAGATACTTACTAGTCAGGTACATTCTTAGGCGTTTAATATGCGGTGTTGAGTCCATTTCGTTGAGCAAGGAGTAGCTCTTGTCTATTCCATATTTGGCTTAAGGAACTTTATCTGTGCTCATTTCAATCTCTGGTTTTATGCAGCACCCCAACTCACCTTTCCCCTTAAGCAAGCATAAGTTGGTTTTCTAAATTTGAGACCCTGTTCTGTTCTGTAATTCAGTTCCTGTGTAGCCAAGTTTACATTCCGTGTATTACTGATATCTTATGATGTTTCTTTTTCTGTGTGACTTATTTCAGTTAGAATCATCATACCTGAATCCACTCATTGTGCTGCTAAGGGCCTGATGACATAGATTTCATTGCTGAGTGATATTGCTTTGTAAGTAAATACCACAACTTCTTTATCCATTTTTCACTTTCTGCGATGTTGAACTTGTACTGTAAACGAGGTTCTTGTAAACAGAGGCGTCCCAAACTTTGGGGTGGCTGTGTCTTTTTGATTTTAATTTCCCTAAGCTATAGGACCATAAGTGGAAGTGCCCTAGGCTCTGTTGCTTTGTTTTTTAGATGTTTCAGGAAACACCATACACTTCTCCCGAGTGTCTGTTGGCAATTTACATCCCGCCCATCAGCATAACAAGGCTCCCAGTTCTCCATGGCCTGTCCTGCCTTTCTGGATTTTACACTTTTTTCAGATGGCCCTTTTGAGCGGGGGCAAGTGAGACTTCATTGTAGTGCAGATTTCCTTTGCAAGCTTGCTTGGTTGGCCAAAAAGGGCGTATGCGTTTTTTCCTGAATATATTCAGGAAAAAACGCATACGCCCTTTTTGGCCAAGTGCATCATTGTGGACGTTCTGCCTCTTTTCCTATGCTTTCAATGCAATTCCAGTCTACCTCCTGAAATCGGTTTCCTGCAATTCTGCCCCGCTTTCAAGTCCTCTTGGCAGCCTTACTTCAGTATATTTTTGGACGATAGCTGTCATTTATAACTCTGCAGGTTTGTGAATTACAGTGCCCCTGAGCTCCTTTCTTCAACTCGCTTTCTTTTGAGCTGGCCGCAACACCGCAGGATGGCTTCAGGCCCTAATCTGGTTCCGGCACGGCACGCTGAGCCTTTGGTTAATTCCTCTTCCTGGTGGGAAATGAGAGTTAAATTTGCCCGTCCAGACACCTCCAGCTAGTCTCTCATTGGTTCTCGCTATTCCTGTTCATCTTCCGCAGAAATTGCAAACTGGGCCAAACAGGAGGTTAAAGGGACTGACTCTCCAAGTCGGGAGGGTGTTAGTAAAGCGTCTGGAATGTTGCACCCGAGTACCAGGGTACGAAAACTGAGACATATTTGAACACGTCTCCCGATCACATGGTTGATCATACTCTAGGTTCCACATGCATGTTTTACCTGAAGGAAGAATACCTTAAACCTGGGTAGTTGAAACCCGTGGAATGGGTACCATGCAATATGACTTCAAAGGGTCTTCATTTGCTCACCGAACCTCTCCAATCCTATCACTGCTGCGTTTATGCCCCTGTACACATGCTTGATTCTCTTTTGGAGACATAGCAATCCATAGGTTTTAAGATACTTACTAGTCAGGTACATTCTTAGGCGTTTAATATGTGGTGTTGAGTCCATTTCGTTGAGCAAGAGGTAGCTCTTGTCTATTCCATATTTGGCTTAAGGAACTTTATCTGTGCTCATTTCAATCTCTGGTTTTATGCAGCACCCCAACTCACCTTTACCCTTAAGCAAGCATAAGTTGGTTTTCTAAATTTGAGACCCTGTTCTGTTCTGTAATTCAGTTCCTGTGTAGCCAAGTTTACATTCCGTGTATTACTGATATCTTATGATGTTTCTTTTTCTGTGTGACTTATTTCAGTTAGAATCATCATACCTGAATCCACTCATTGTGCTGCTAAGGGCCTGATGACATAGATTTCATTGCTGAGTGATATTGCTTTGTAAGTAAATACCACAACTTCTTTATCCATTTTTCACTTTCTGCGATGTTGAACTTGTACTGTAAACGAGGTTCTTGTAAACAGAGGCGTCCCAAACTTTGGGGTGGCTGTGTCTTTTTGATTTTAATTTCCCTAAGCTATAGGACCATAAGTGGAAGTGCCCTAGGCTCTGTTGCTTTGTTTTTTAGATGTTTCAGGAAACACCATACACTTCTCCCGAGTGTCTGTTGGCAATTTACATCCCGCCCATCAGCATAACAAGGCTCCCAGTTCTCCATGGCCTGTCCTGCCTTTCTGGATTTTACACTTTTTTCAGATGGCCCTTTTGACCGGGGGGAAGTGAGACTTCATTGTAGTGCAGATTTCCTTTGCAAGCTTGCTTGGTTGGCCAAAAAGGGCGTATGCGTTTTTTCCTGAATATATTCAGGAAAAAACGCATACGCCCTTTTTGGCCAAGTGCATCATTGTGGACGTTCTGCCTCTTTTCCTATGCTTTCAATGCAATTCCAGTCTGCCTCCTGAAATCGGTTTCCTGCAATTCTGCCCCGCTTTCAAGTCCTCTTGGCAGCCTTACTTCAGTATATTTTTGGACGATAGCTGTCATTTATAACTCTGCAGGTTTGTGAATTACAGTGCCCCTGAGCTCCTTTCTTCAACTCGCTTTCTTTTGAGCTGGCCGCAACACCGCAGGATGGCTTCAGGCCCTAATCTGGTTCCGGCACAGCACGCTGAGCCTTTGGTTAATTCCTCTTCCTGGTGGGAAATGAGAGTTAAATTTGCCCGTCCAGACACCTCCAGCTAGTCTCTCATTGGTTCTCGCTATTCCTGTTCATCTTCCGCAGAAATTGCAAACTGGGCCAAACAGGAGGTTAAAGGGACTGACTCTCCAAGTCAGGAGGGTGTTAGTAAAGCGTCTGGAATGTTGCACCCGAGTACCAGGGTACGAAAACTGAGACATATTTGAACACGTCTCCCGATCACATGGTTGATCATACTCTAGGTTCCACATGCATGTTTTAGCTGAAGGAAGAATACCTTAAACCTGGGTAGTTGAAACCCGTGGAATGGGTACCATGCAATATGACTTCAAAGGGTCTTCATTTGCTCACCGAACCTCTCCAATCCTATCACTGCTGCGTTTATGCCCCTGTACACATGCTTGATTCTCTTTCGGAGACATAGCAATCCATAGGTTTTAAGATACTTACTAGTCAGGTACATTCTTAGGCCTTTAATTTGCGGTGTTGAGTCCATTTCGTTGAGCAAGAGGTAGCTCTTGTCTATTCCATATTTGGCTTAAGGAACTTTATCTGTGCTCATTTCAATCTCTGGTTTTATGCAGCACCCCAACTCACCTTTACCCTTAAGAAAGCATAAGTTGGTTTTCTAAATTTGAGACCCTGTTCTGTTCTGTAATTCAGTTCTTGTGTAGCCAAGTTTACATTCCGTGTATTACTGATATCTTATGATGTTTCTTTTTCTGTGTGACTTATTTCAGTTAGAATCATCATACCTGAATCCACTCATTGTGCTGCTAAGGGCCTGATGACATAGATTTCATTGCTGAGTGATATTGCTTTGTAAGTAAATACCACAACTTCTTTATCCATTTTTCACTTTCTGCGATGTTGAACTTGTACTGTAAACGAGGTTCTTGTAAACAGAGGCGTCCCAAACTTTGGGGTGGCTGTGTCTTTTTGATTTTAATTTCCCTAAGCTATAGGACCATAAGTGGAAGTGCCCTAGGCTCTGTTGCTTTGTTTTTTAGATGTTTCAGGAAACACCATACACTTCTCCCGAGTGTCTGTTGGCAATTTACATCCCGCCCATCAGCATAACAAGGCTCCCAGTTCTCCATGGCCTGTCCTGCCTTTCTGGATTTTACACTTTTTTCAGATGGCCCTTTTGACCGGGGGGAAGGGAGACTTCATTGTAGTGCAGATTTCCTTTGCAAGCTTGCTTGGTTGGCCAAAAAGGGCGTATGCGTTTTTTCCTGAATATATTCAGGAAAAAACGCATACGCCCTTTTTGGCCAAGTGCATCATTGTGGACGTTCTGCCTCTTTTCCTATGCTTTCAATGCAATTCCAGTCTGCCTCCTGAAATCGGTTTCCTGCAATTCTGCCCCGCTTTCAAGTCCTCTTGGAAACCTTACTTCAGTATATTTTTGGACGATAGCTGTCATTTATAACTCTGCAGGTTTGTGAATTACAGTGCCCCTGAGCTCCTTTCTTCAACTCGCTTTCTTTTGAGCTGGCCGCAACACCGCAGGATGGCTTCAGGCCGTAATCTGGTTCCAGCACAGCACGCTGAGCCTTTGGTTAATTCCTCTTCCTGGTGGGAAATGAGAGTTAAATTTGCCCGTCCAGACACCTCCAGCTAGTCTCTCATTGGTTCTCGCTATTCCTGTTCATCTTCCGCAGAAATTGCAAACTGGGCCAAACAGGAGGTTAAAGGGACTGACTCTCCAAGTCAGGAGGGTGTTAGTAAAGCGTCTGGAATGTTGCACCCGAGTACCAGGGTACGAAAACTGAGACATATTTGAACACGTCTCCCGATCACATGGTTGATCATACTCTAGGTTCCACATGCATGTTTTAGCTGAAGGAAGAATACCTTAAACCTGGGTAGTTGAAACCCGTGGAATGGGTACCATGCAATATGACTTCAAAGGGTCTTCATTTGCTCACCGAACCTCTCCAATCCTATCACTGCTGCGTTTATGCCCCTGTACACATGCTTGATTCTCTTTCGGAGACATAGCAATCCATAGGTTTTAAGATACTTACTAGTCAGGTACATTCTTAGGCATTTAATATGCGGTGTTGAGTCCATTTCGTTGAGCAAGAGGTAGCTCTTGTCTATTCCATATTTGGCTTAAGGAACTTTATCTGTGCTCATTTCAATCTCTGGTTTTATGCAGCACCCCAACTCACCTTTACCCTTAAGAAAGCATAAGTTGGTTTTCTAAATTTGAGACCCTGTTCTGTTCTGTAATTCAGTTCCTGTGTAGCCAAGTTTACATTCCGTGTATTACTGATATCTTATGATGTTTCTTTTTCTGTGTGACTTATTTCAGTTAGAATCATCATACCTGAATCCACTCATTGTGCTGCTAAGGGCCTGATGACATAGATTTCATTGCTGAGTGATATTGCTTTGTAAGTAAATACCACAACTTCTTTATCCATTTTTCACTTTCTGCGATGTTGAACTTGTACTGTAAACGAGGTTCTTGTAAACAGAGGCGTCCCAAACTTTGGGGTGGCTGTGTCTTTTTGATTTTAATTTCCCTAAGCTATAGGACCATAAGTGGAAGTGCCCTAGGCTCTGTTGCTTTGTTTTTTAGATGTTTCAGGAAACACCATACACTTCTCCCGAGTGTCTGTTGGCAATTTACATCCCGCCCATCAGCATAACAAGGCTCCCAGTTCTCCATGGCCTGTCCTGCCTTTCTGGATTTTACACTTTTTTCAGATGGCCCTTTTGACCGGGGGGAAGGGAGACTTCATTGTAGTGCAGATTTCCTTTGCAAGCTTGCTTGGTTGGCCAAAAAGGGCGTATGCGTTTTTTCCTGAATATATTCAGGAAAAAACGCATACGCCCTTTTTGGCCAAGTGCATCATTGTGGACGTTCTGCCTCTTTTCCTATGCTTTCAATGCAATTCCAGTCTGCCTCCTGAAATCGGTTTCCTGCAATTCTGCCCCGCTTTCAAGTCCTCTTGGAAACCTTACTTCAGTATATTTTTGGACGATAGCTGTCATTTATAACTCTGCAGGTTTGTGAATTACAGTGCCCCTGAGCTCCTTTCTTCAACTCGCTTTCTTTTGAGCTGGCCGCAACACCGCAGGATGGCTTCAGGCCCTAATCTGGTTCCAGCACAGCACGCTGAGCCTTTGGTTAATTCCTCTTCCTGGTGGGAAATGAGAGTTAAATTTGCCCGTCCAGACACCTCCAGCTAGTCTCTCATTGGTTCTCGCTATTCCTGTTCATCTTCCGCAGAAATTGCAAACTGGGCCAAACAGGAGGTTAAAGGGACTGACTCTCCAAGTCAGGAGGGTGTTAGTAAAGCGTCTGGAATGTTGCACCCGAGTACCAGGGTACGAAAACTGAGACATATTTGAACACGTCTCCCGATCACATGGTTGATCATACTCTAGGTTCCACATGCATGTTTTAGCTGAAGGAAGAATACCTTAAACCTGGGTAGTTGAAACCCGTGGAATGGGTACCATGCAATATGACTTCAAAGGGTCTTCATTTGCTCACCGAACCTCTCCAATCCTATCACTGCTGCGTTTATGCCCCTGTACACATGCTTGATTCTCTTTCGGAGACATAGCAATCCATAGGTTTTAAGATACTTACTAGTCAGGTACATTCTTAGGCATTTAATATGCGGTGTTGAGTCCATTTCGTTGAGCAAGAGGTAGCTCTTGTGTATTCCATATTTGGCTTAAGGAACTTTATCTGTGCTCATTTCAATCTCTGGTTTTATGCAGCACCCCAACTCACCTTTACCCTTAAGAAAGCATAAGTTGGTTTTCTAAATTTGAGACCCTGTTCTGTTCTGTAATTCAGTTCCTGTGTAGCCAAGTTTACATTCCGTGTATTACTGATATCTTATGATGTTTCTTTTTCTGTGTGACTTATTTCAGTTAGAATCATCATACCTGAATCCACTCATTGTGCTGCTAAGGGCCTGATGACATAGATTTCATTGCTGAGTGATATTGCTTTGTAAGTAAATACCACAACTTCTTTATCCATTTTTCACTTTCTGCGATGTTGAACTTGTACTGTAAACGAGGTTCTTGTAAACAGAGGCGTCCCAAACTTTGGGGTGGCTGTGTCTTTTTGATTTTAATTTCCCTAAGCTATAGGACCATAAGTGGAAGTGCCCTAGGCTCTGTTGCTTTGTTTTTTAGATGTTTCAGGAAACACCATACACTTCTCCCGAGTGTCTGTTGGCAATTTACATCCCGCCCATCAGCATAACAAGGCTCCCAGTTCTCCATGGCCTGTCCTGCCTTTCTGGATTTTACACTTTTTTCAGATGGCCCTTTTGACCGGGGGGAAGTGAGACTTCATTGTAGTGCAGATTTCCTTTGCAAGCTTGCTTGGTTGGCCAAAAAGGGCGTATGCGTTTTTTCCTGAATATATTCAGGAAAAAACGCATACGCCCTTTTTGGCCAAGTGCATCATTGTGGACGTTCTGCCTCTTTTCCTATGCTTTCAATGCAATTCCAGTCTGCCTCCTGAAATCGGTTTCCTGCAATTCTGCCCCGCTTTCAAGTCCTCTTGGAAACCTTACTTCAGTATATTTTTGGACGATAGCTGTCATTTATAACTCTGCAGGTTTGTGAATTACAGTGCCCCTGAGCTCCTTTCTTCAACTCGCTTTCTTTTGAGCTGGCCGCAACACCGCAGGATGGCTTCAGGCCCTAATCTGGTTCCAGCACAGCACGCTGAGCCTTTGGTTAATTCCTCTTCCTGGTGGGAAATGAGAGTTAAATTTGCCCGTCCAGACACCTCCAGCTAGTCTCTCATTGGTTCTCGCTATTCCTGTTCATCTTCCGCAGAAATTGCAAACTGGGCCAAACAGGAGGTTAAAGGGACTGACTCTCCAAGTCAGGAGGGTGTTAGTAAAGCGTCTGGAATGTTGCACCCGAGTACCAGGGTACGAAAACTGAGACATATTTGAACACGTCTCCCGATCACATGGTTGATCATACTCTAGGTTCCACATGCATGTTTTAGCTGAAGGAAGAATACCTTAAACCTGGGTAGTTGAAACCCGTGGAATGGGTACCATGCAATATGACTTCAAAGGGTCTTCATTTGCTCACCGAACCTCTCCAATCCTATCACTGCTGCGTTTATGCCCCTGTACACATGCTTGATTCTCTTTCGGAGACATAGCAATCCATAGGTTTTAAGATACTTACTAGTCAGGTACATTCTTAGGCATTTAATATGCGGTGTTGAGTCCATTTCGTTGAGCAAGAGGTAGCTCTTGTCTATTCCATATTTGGCTTAAGGAACTTTATCTGTGCTCATTTCAATCTCTGGTTTTATGCAGCACCCCAACTCACCTTTACCCTTAAGAAAGCATAAGTTGGTTTTCTAAATTTGAGACCCTGTTCTGTTCTGTAATTCAGTTCCTGTGTAGCCAAGTTTACATTCCGTGTATTACTGATATCTTATGATGTTTCTTTTTCTGTGTGACTTATTTCAGTTAGAATCATCATACCTGAATCCACTCATTGTGCTGCTAAGGGCCTGATGACATAGATTTCATTGCTGAGTGATATTGCTTTGTAAGTAAATACCACAACTTCTTTATCCATTTTTCACTTTCTGCGATGTTGAACTTGTACTGTAAATGAGGTTCTTGTAAACAGAGGCGTCCCAAACTTTGGGGTGGCTGTGTCTTTTTGATTTTAATTTCCCTAAGCTATAGGACCATAAGTGGAAGTGCCCTAGGCTCTGTTGCTTTGTTTTTTAGATGTTTCAGGAAACACCATACACTTCTCCCGAGTGTCTGTTGGCAATTTACATCCCGCCCATCAGCATAACAAGGCTCCCAGTTCTCCATGGCCTGTCCTGCCTTTCTGGATTTTACACTTTTTTCAGATGGCCCTTTTGACCGGGGGGAAGTGAGACTTCATTGTAGTGCAGATTTCCTTTGCAAGCTTGCTTGGTTGGCCAAAAAGGGCGTATGCGTTTTTTCCTGAATATATTCAGGAAAAAACGCATACGCCCTTTTTGGCCAAGTGCATCATTGTGGACGTTCTGCCTCTTTTCCTATGCTTTCAATGCAATTCCAGTCTGCCTCTTGAAATCAGTTTCCTGCAATTCTGCCCCGCTTTCAAGTCCTCTTGGAAACCTTACTTCAGTATATTTTTGGACGATAGCTGTCATTTATAACTCTGCAGGTTTGTGAATTACAGTGCCCCTGAGCTCCTTTCTTCAACTCGCTTTCTTGTGACCTGGCCGCAACACCGCAGGATGGCTTCAGGCCCTAATCTGGTTCCGGCACGGCACGCTGAGCCTTTGGTTAATTCCTCTTCCTGGTGGGAAATGAGAGTTAAATTTGCCCGTCCAGACACCTCCAGCTAGTCTCTCATTGGTTCTCGCTATTCCTGTTCATCTTCCGCAGAAATTGCAAACTGGGCCAAACAGGAGGTTAAAGGGACTGACTCTCCAAGTCGGGAGGGTGTTAGTAAAGCATCTGGAATGTTGCACCCGAGTACCAGGGTACGAAAACTGAGACATATTTGAACACGTCTCCCGATCACATGGTTGATCATACTCTAGGTTCCACATGCATGTTTTACCTGAAGGAAGAATACCTTAAACCTGGGTAGTTGAAACCCGTGGAATGGGTACCATGCAATATGACTTCAAAGGGTCTTCATTTGCTCACCGAACCTCTCCAATCCTATCACTGCTGCGTTTATGCCCCTGTACACATGCTTGATTCTCTTTCGGAGACATAGCAATCCATAGGTTTTAAGATACTTACTAGTCAGGTACATTCTTAGGCGTTTAATATGGGGTGTTGAGTCCATTTCGTTGAGCAAGGAGTAGCTCTTGTCTATTCCATATTTGGCTTAAGGAACTTTATCTGTGCTCATTTCAATCTCTGGTTTTATGCAGCACCCCAACTCACCTTTACCCTTAAGCAAGCATAAGTTGGTTTTCTAAATTTGAGACCCTGTTCTGTTCTGTAATACAGTTCCTGTGTAGCCAAGTTTACATTCCGTGTATTATTGATATCTTATGATGTTTCTTTTTCTGTGTGACTTATTTCAGTTAGAATCATCATACCTGAATCCACTCATTGTGCTGCTAAGGGCCTGATGACATAGATTTCATTGCTGAGTGATATTGCTTTGTAAGTAAATACCACAACTTCTTTATCCATTTTTCACTTTCTGCGATGTTGAACTTGTACTGTAAACGAGGTTCTTGTAAACAGAGGCGTCCCAAACTTTGGGGTGGCTGTGTCTTTTTTATATTAATTTCCCTAAGCTATAGGACCATAAGTGGAAGTGCCCTAGGCTCTGTTGCTTTGTTTTTTAGATGTTTCAGGAAACACCATACACTTCTCCCGAGTGTCTGTTGGCAATTTACATCCCGCCCATCAGCATAACAGGGCTCCCAGTTCTCCATGGCCTGTCCTGCCTTTCTGGATTTTACACTTTTTTCAGATAGCCCTTTTGACCAGGGGGAAGTGAGACTTCATTGTAGTGCAGATTTCCTTTGCAAGCTTGCTTGGTTGGCCAAAAAGGGCGTATGCGTTTTTTCCTGAATATATTCAGGAAAAAACGCATACGCCCTTTTTGGCCAAGTGCATCATTGTGGACGTTCTGCCTCTTTTCCTATGCTTTCAATGCAATTCCAGTCTGCCTCTTGAAATCAGTTTCCTGCAATTCTGCCCCGCTTTCAAGTCCTCTTGGAAACCTTACTTCAGTATATTTTTGGACGATAGCTGTCATTTATAACTCTGCAGGTTTGTGAATTACAGTGCCCCTGAGCTCCTTTCTTCAACTCGCTTTCTTTTGAGCTGGCCGCAACACCGCAGGATGGCTTCAGGCCCTAATCTGGTTCCGGCACGGCACGCTGAGCCTTTGGTTAATTCCTCTTCCTGGTGGGAAATGAGAGTTAAATTTGCCCGTCCAGACACCTCCAGCTAGTCTCTCATTGGTTCTCGCTATTCCTGTTCATCTTCCGCAGAAATTGCAAACTGGGCCAAACAGGAGGTTAAAGGGACTGACTCTCCAAGTCAGGAGGGTGTTAGTAAAGCGTCTGGAATGTTGCACCCGAGTACCAGGGTACGAAAACTGAGACATATTTGAACACGTCTCCCGATCACATGGTTGATCATACTCTAGGTTCCACATGCATGTTTTAGCTGAAGGAAGAATACCTTAAACCTGGGTAGTTGAAACCCGTGGAATGGGTACCATGCAATATGACTTCAAAGGGTCTTCATTTGCTCACCGAACCTCTCCAATCCTATCACTGCTGCGTTTATGCCCCTGTATACACGCTTGATTCTCTTTTGGAGACATAGCAATCCATAGGTTTTAAGATACTTACTAGTCAGGTACATTCTTAGGCGTTTAATATGCGGTGTTGAGTCCATTTCGTTGAGCAAGGAGTAGCTCTTGTCTATTCCATATTTGGCTTAAGGAACTTTATCTGTGCTCATTTCAATCTCTGGTTTTATGCAGCACCCCAACTCACCTTTCCCCTTAAGCAAGCATAAGTTGGTTTTCTAAATTTGAGACCCTGTTCTGTTCTGTAATTCAGTTCCTGTGTAGCCAAGTTTACATTCCGTGTATTACTGATATCTTATGATGTTTCTTTTTCTGTGTGACTTATTTCAGTTAGAATCATCATACCTGAATCCACTCATTGTGCTGCTAAGGGTCTGATGACATAGATTTCATTGCTGAGTGATATTGCTTTGTAAGTAAATACCACAACTTCTTTATCCATTTTTCACTTTCTGCGATGTTGAACTTGTACTGTAAACGAGGTTCTTGTAAACAGAGGCGTCCCAAACTTTGGGGTGGCTGTGTCTTTTTGATTTTAATTTCCCTAAGCTATAGGACCATAAGTGGAAGTGCCCTAGGCTCTGTTGCTTTGTTTTTTAGATGTTTCAGGAAACACCATACACTTCTCCCGAGTGTCTGTTGGCAATTTACATCCCGCCCATCAGCATAACAAGGCTCCCAGTTCTCCATGGCCTGTCCTGCCTTTCTGGATTTTACACTTTTTTCAGATGGCCCTTTTGAGCGGGGGCAAGTGAGACTTCATTGTAGTGCAGATTTCCTTTGCAAGCTTGCTTGGTTGGCCAAAAAGGGCGTATGCGTTTTTTCCTGAATATATTCAGGAAAAAACGCATACGCCCTTTTTGGCCAAGTGCATCATTGTGGACGTTCTGCCTCTTTTCCTATGCTTTCAATGCAATTCCAGTCTACCTCCTGAAATCGGTTTCCTGCAATTCTGCCCCGCTTTCAAGTCCTCTTGGCAGCCTTACTTCAGTATATTTTTGGACGATAGCTGTCATTTATAACTCTGCAGGTTTGTGAATTACAGTGCCCCTGAGCTCCTTTCTTCAACTCGCTTTCTTTTGAGCTGGCCGCAACACCGCAGGATGGCTTCAGGCCCTAATCTGGTTCCGGCACGGCACGCTGAGCCTTTGGTTAATTCCTCTTCCTGGTGGGAAATGAGAGTTAAATTTGCCCGTCCAGACACCTCCAGCTAGTCTCTCATTGGTTCTCGCTATTCCTGTTCATCTTCCGCAGAAATTGCAAACTGGGCCAAACAGGAGGTTAAAGGGACTGACTCTCCAAGTCAGGAGGGTGTTAGTAAAGCGTCTGGAATGTTGCACCCGAGTACCAGGGTACGAAAACTGAGACATATTTGAACACGTCTCCCGATCACATGGTTGATCATACTCTAGGTTCCACATGCATGTTTTACCTGAAGGAAGAATACCTTAAACCTGGGTAGTTGAAACCCGTGGAATGGGTACCATGCAATATGACTTCAAAGGGTCTTCATTTGCTCACCGAACCTCTCCAATCCTATCACTGCTGCGTTTATGCCCCTGTATACACGCTTGATTCTCTTTTGGAGACATAGCAATCCATAGGTTTTAAGATACTTACTAGTCAGGTACATTCTTAGGCGTTTAATATGCGGTGTTGAGTCCATTTCGTTGAGCAAGGAGTAGCTCTTGTCTATTCCATATTTGGCTTAAGGAACTTTATCTGTGCTCATTTCAATCTCTGGTTTTATGCAGCACCCCAACTCACCTTTCCCCTTAAGCAAGCATAAGTTGGTTTTCTAAATTTGAGACCCTGTTCTGTTCTGTAATTCAGTTCCTGTGTAGCCAAGTTTACATTCCGTGTATTACTGATATCTTATGATGTTTCTTTTTCTGTGTGACTTATTTCAGTTAGAATCATCATACCTGAATCCACTCATTGTGCTGCTAAGGGTCTGATGACATAGATTTCATTGCTGAGTGATATTGCTTTGTAAGTAAATACCACAACTTCTTTATCCATTTTTCACTTTCTGCGATGTTGAACTTGTACTGTAAACGAGGTTCTTGTAAACAGAGGCGTCCCAAACTTTGGGGTGGCTGTGTCTTTTTGATTTTAATTTCCCTAAGCTATAGGACCATAAGTGGAAGTGCCCTAGGCTCTGTTGCTTTGTTTTTTAGATGTTTCAGGAAACACCATACACTTCTCCCGAGTGTCTGTTGGCAATTTACATCCCGCCCATCAGCATAACAAGGCTCCCAGTTCTCCATGGCCTGTCCTGCCTTTCTGGATTTTACACTTTTTTCAGATGGCCCTTTTGAGCGGGGGCAAGTGAGACTTCATTGTAGTGCAGATTTCCTTTGCAAGCTTGCTTGGTTGGCCAAAAAGGGCGTATGCGTTTTTTCCTGAATATATTCAGGAAAAAACGCATACGCCCTTTTTGGCCAAGTGCATCATTGTGGACGTTCTGCCTCTTTTCCTATGCTTTCAATGCAATTCCAGTCTACCTCCTGAAATCGGTTTCCTGCAATTCTGCCCCGCTTTCAAGTCCTCTTGGCAGCCTTACTTCAGTATATTTTTGGACGATAGCTGTCATTTATAACTCTGCAGGTTTGTGAATTACAGTGCCCCTGAGCTCCTTTCTTCAACTCGCTTTCTTTTGAGCTGGCCGCAACACCGCAGGATGGCTTCAGGCCCTAATCTGGTTCCGGCACGGCACGCTGAGCCTTTGGTTAATTCCTCTTCCTGGTGGGAAATGAGAGTTAAATTTGCCCGTCCAGACACCTCCAGCTAGTCTCTCATTGGTTCTCGCTATTCCTGTTCATCTTCCGCAGAAATTGCAAACTGGGCCAAACAGGAGGTTAAAGGGACTGACTCTCCAAGTCAGGAGGGTGTTAGTAAAGCGTCTGGAATGTTGCACCCGAGTACCAGGGTACGAAAACTGAGACATATTTGAACACGTCTCCCGATCACATGGTTGATCATACTCTAGGTTCCACATGCATGTTTTACCTGAAGGAAGAATACCTTAAACCTGGGTAGTTGAAACCCGTGGAATGGGTACCATGCAATATGACTTCAAAGGGTCTTCATTTGCTCACCGAACCTCTCCAATCCTATCACTGCTGCGTTTATGCCCCTGTATACACGCTTGATTCTCTTTTGGAGACATAGCAATCCATAGGTTTTAAGATACTTACTAGTCAGGTACATTCTTAGGCGTTTAATATGCGGTGTTGAGTCCATTTCGTTGAGCAAGGAGTAGCTCTTGTCTATTCCATATTTGGCTTAAGGAACTTTATCTGTGCTCATTTCAATCTCTGGTTTTATGCAGCACCCCAACTCACCTTTCCCCTTAAGCAAGCATAAGTTGGTTTTCTAAATTTGAGACCCTGTTCTGTTCTGTAATTCAGTTCCTGTGTAGCCAAGTTTACATTCCGTGTATTACTGATATCTTATGATGTTTCTTTTTCTGTGTGACTTATTTCAGTTAGAATCATCATACCTGAATCCACTCATTGTGCTGCTAAGGGCCTGATGACATAGATTTCATTGCTGAGTGATATTGCTTTGTAAGTAAATACCACAACTTCTTTATCCATTTTTCACTTTCTGCGATGTTGAACTTGTACTGTAAACGAGGTTCTTGTAAACAGAGGCGTCCCAAACTTTGGGGTGGCTGTGTCTTTTTGATTTTAATTTCCCTAAGCTATAGGACCATAAGTGGAAGTGCCCTAGGCTCTGTTGCTTTGTTTTTTAGATGTTTCAGGAAACACCATACACTTCTCCCGAGTGTCTGTTGGCAATTTACATCCCGCCCATCAGCATAACAAAGCTCCCAGTTCTCCATGGCCTGTCCTGCCTTTCTGGATTTTACACTTTTTTCAGATGGCCCTTTTGACCGGGGGGAAGTGAGACTTCATTGTAGTGCAGATTTCCTTTGCAAGCTTGCTTGGTTGGCCAAAAAGTGCGTATGCGTTTTTTCCTGAATATATTCAGGAAAAAACGCATACGCCCTTTTTGGCCAAGTGCATCATTGTGGACGTTCTGCCTCTTTTCCTATGCTTTCAATGCAATTCCAGTCTACCTCCTGAAATCGGTTTCCTGCAATTCTGCCCCACTTTCAAGTCCTCTTGGCAGCCTTACTTCAGTATATTTTTGGACGATAGCTGTCATTTATAACTCTGCAGGTTTGTGAATTACAGTGCCCCTGAGCTCCTTTCTTCAACTCGCTTTCTTTTGAGCTGGCCGCAACACCGCAGGATGGCTTCAGGCCCTAATCTGGTTCCGGCACGGCACGCTGAGCCTTTGGTTAATTCCTCTTCCTGGTGGGAAATGAGAGTTAAATTTGCCCGTCCAGACACCTCCAGCTAGTCTCTCATTGGTTCTCGCTATTCCTGTTCATCTTCCGCAGAAATTGCAAACTGGGCCAAACAGGAGGTTAAAGGGACTGACTCTCCAAGTCGGGAGGGTGTTAGTAAAGCGTCTGGAATGTTGCACCCGAGTACCAGGGTACGAAAACTGAGACATATTTGAACACATCTCCTGATCACATGGTTGATCATACTCTAGGTTCCACATGCATGTTTTACCTGAAGGAAGAATACCTTAAACCTGGGTAGTTGAAACCCGTGGAATGGGTACCATGCAATATGACTTCAAAGGGTCTTCATTTGCTCACCGAACCTCTCCAACCCTATCACTGCTGCGTTTATGCCCCTGTACACATGCTTGATTCTCTTTCGGAGACATAGCAATCCATAGGTTTTAAGATACTTACTAGTCAGGTACATTCTTAGGCATTTAATATGCGGTGTTGAGTCCATTTCGTTGAACAAGGAGTAGCTCTTGTCTATTCCATATTTGGCTTAAGGAACTTTATCTGTGCTCATTTCAATCTCTGGTTTTATGCAGCACCCCAACTCACCTTTACCCTTAAGCAAGCATAAGTTGGTTTTCTAAATTTGAGACCCTGTTCTGTTCTGTAATTCAGTTCCTGTGTAGCCAAGTTTACATTCCGTGTATTACTGATATCTTATGATGTTTCTTTTTCTGTGTGACTTATTTCAGTTAGAATCATCATACCTGAATCCACTCATTGTGCTGCTAAGGGCCTGATGACATAGATTTCATTGCTGAGTGATATTGCTTTGTAAGTAAATACCACAACTTCTTTATCCATTTTTCACTTTCTGCGATGTTGAACTTGTACTGTACACGAGGTTCTTGTAAACAGAGGCGTCCCAAACTTTGGGGTGGCTGTGTCTTTTTGATTTTAATTTCCCTAAGCTATAGGACCATAAGTGGAAGTGCCCTAGGCTCTGTTGCTTTGTTTTTTAGATGTTTCAGGAAACACCATACACTTCTCCCGAGTGTCTGTTGGCAATTTACATCCCGCCCATCAGCATAACAGGGCTCCCAGTTCTCCATGGCCTGTCCTGCCTTTCTGGATTTTACACTTTTTTCAGATGGCCCTTTTGACCGGGGGGAAGTGAGACTTCATTGTAGTGCAGATTTCCTTTGCAAGCTTGCTTGGTTGGCCAAAAAGTGCGTATGCGTTTTTTCCTGAATATATTCAGGAAAAAACGCATACGCCCTTTTTGGCCAAGTGCATCATTGTGGACGTTCTGCCTCTTTTCCTATGCTTTCAATGCAATTCCAGTCTGCCTCTTGAAATCGGTTTCCTGCAATTCTGCCCCGCTTTCAAGTCCTCTTGGAAACCTTACTTCAGTATATTTTTGGACGATAGCTGTCATTTATAACTCTGCAGGTTTGTGAATTACAGTGCCCCTGAGCTCCTTTCTTCAACTCGCTTTCTTTTGAGCTGGCCGCAACACCGCAGGATGGCTTCAGGCCCTAATCTGGTTCCGGCACGGCACGCTGAGCCTTTGGTTAATTCCTCTTCCTGGTGGGAAATGAGAGTTAAATTTGCCCGTCCAGACACCTCCAGCTAGTCTCTCATTGGTTCTCGCTATTCCTGTTCATCTTCCGCAGAAATTGCAAACTGGGCCAAACAGGAGGTTAAAGGGACTGACTCTCCAAGTCAGGAGGGTGTTAGTAAAGCGTCTGGAATGTTGCACCCGAGTACCAGGGTACGAAAACTGAGACATATTTGAACACGTCTCCCGATCACATGGTTGATCATACTCTAGGTTCCACATGCATGTTTTAGCTGAAGGAAGAATACCTTAAACCTGGGTAGTTGAAACCCGTGGAATGGGTACCATGCAATATGACTTCAAAGGGTCTTCATTTGCTCACCGAACCTCTCCAATCCTATCACTGCTGCGTTTATGCCCCTGTATACACGCTTGATTCTCTTTTGGAGACATAGAAATCCATAGGTTTTAAGATACTTACTAGTCAGGTACATTCTTAGGCGTTTAATATGCGGTGTTGAGTCCATTTCGTTGAGCAAGGAGTAGCTCTTGTCTATTCCATATTTGGCTTAAGGAACTTTATCTGTGCTCATTTCAATCTCTGGTTTTATGCAGCACCCCAACTCACCTTTACCCTTAAGCAAGCATAAGTTGGTTTTCTAAATTTGAGACCCTGTTCTGTTCTGTAATTCAGTTCCTGTGTAGCCAAGTTTACATTCCGTGTATTACTGATATCTTATGATGTTTCTTTTTCTGTGTGACTTATTTCAGTTAGAATCATCATACCTGAATCCACTCATTGTGCTGCTAAGGGCCTGATGACATAGATTTCATTGCTGAGTGATATTGCTTTGTAAGTAAATACCACAACTTCTTTATCCATTTTTCACTTTCTGCGATGTTGAACTTGTACTGTAAACGAGGTTCTTGTAAACAGAGGCGTCCCAAACTTTGGGGTGGCTGTGTCTTTTTGATTTTAATTTCCCTAAGCTATAGGACCATAAGTGGAAGTGCCCTAGGCTCTGTTGCTTTGTTTTTTAGATGTTTCAGGAAACACCATACACTTCTCCCGAGTGTCTGTTGGCAATTTACATCCCGCCCATCAGCATAACAAGGCTCCCAGTTCTCCATGGCCTGTCCTGCCTTTCTGGATTTTACACTTTTTTCAGATGGCCCTTTTGACCGCGGGGAAGTGAGACTTCATTGTAGTGCAGATTTCCTTTGCAAGCTTGCTTGGTTGGCCAAAAAGGGCGTATGCGTTTTTTCCTGAATATATTCAGGAAAAAACGCATACGCCCTTTTTGGCCAAGTGCATCATTGTGGACGTTCTGCCTCTTTTCCTATGCTTTCAATGCAATTCCAGTCTACCTCCTGAAATCGGTTTCCTGCAATTCTGCCCCGCTTTCAAGTCCTCTTGGCAGCCTTACTTCAGTATATTTTTGGACGATAGCTGTCATTTATAACTCTGCAGGTTTGTGAATTACAGTGCCCCTGAGCTCCTTTCTTCAACTCGCTTTCTTTTGAGCTGGCCGCAACACCGCAGGATGGCTTCAGGCCCTAATCTGGTTCCGGCACGGCACGCTGAGCCTTTGGTTAATTCCTCTTCCTGGTGGGAAATGAGAGTTAAATTTGCCCGTCCAGACACCTCCAGCTAGTCTCTCATTGGTTCTCACTATTCCTGTTCATCTTCCGCAGAAATTGCAAACTGGGCCAGACAGGAGGTTAAAGGGACTGACTCTCCAAGTCGGGAGGGTGTTAGTAAAGCGTCTGGAATGTTGCACCCGAGTACCACGGTACGAAAACTGAGACATATTTGAACACGTCTCCCGATCACATGGTTGATCATACTCTAGGTTCCACATGCATATTTTACCTGAAGGAAGAATACCTTAAACCTGGGTAGTTGAAACCCGTGGAATGGGTACCATGCAATATGACTTCAAAGGGTCTTCATTTGCTCACCGAACCTCTCCAATCCTATCACTGCTGCGTTTATGCCCCTGTACACATGCTTGATTCTCTTTCGGAGACATAGCAATCCATAGGTTTTAAGATACTTACTAGTCAGGTACATTCTTAGGCGTTTAATATGTGGTGTTGAGTCCATTTCGTTGAGCAAGAGGTAGCTCTTGTCTATTCCATATTTGGCTTAAGGAACTTTATCTGTGCTCATTTCAATCTCTGGTTTTATGCAGCACCCCAACTCACCTTTACCCTTAAGCAAGCATAAGTTGGTTTTCTAAATTTGAGACCCTGTTCTGTTCTGTAATTCAGTTCCTGTGTAGCCAAGTTTACATTCCGTGTATTACTGATATCTTATGATGTTTCTTTTTCTGTGTGACTTATTTCAGTTAGAATCATCATACCTGAATCCACTCATTGTGCTGCTAAGGGCCTGATGACATAGATTTCATTGCTGAGTGATATTGCTTTGTAAGTAAATACCACAACTTCTTTATCCATTTTTCACTTTCTGCGATGTTGAACTTGTACTGTAAACGAGGTTCTTGTAAACAGAGGCGTCCCAAACTTTGGGGTGGCTGTGTCTTTTTGATTTTAATTTCCCTAAGCTATAGGACCATAAGTGGAAGTGCCCTAGGCTCTGTTGCTTTGTTTTTTAGATGTTTCAGGAAACACCATACACTTCTCCCGAGTGTCTGTTGGCAATTTACATCCCGCCCATCAGCATAACAAGGCTCCCAGTTCTCCATGGCCTGTCCTGCCTTTCTGGATTTTACACTTTTTTCAGATGGCCCTTTTGACCGCGGGGAAGTGAGACTTCATTGTAGTGCAGATTTCCTTTGCAAGCTTGCTTGGTTGGCCAAAAAGGGCGTATGCGTTTTTTCCTGAATATATTCAGGAAAAAACGCATACGCCCTTTTTGGCCAAGTGCATCATTGTGGACGTTCTGCCTCTTTTCCTATGCTTTCAATGCAATTCCAGTCTACCTCCTGAAATCGGTTTCCTGCAATTCTGCCCCGCTTTCAAGTCCTCTTGGCAGCCTTACTTCAGTATATTTTTGGACGATAGCTGTCATTTATAACTCTGCAGGTTTGTGAATTACAGTGCCCCTGAGCTCCTTTCTTCAACTCGCTTTCTTTTGAGCTGGCCGCAACACCGCAGGATGGCTTCAGGCCCTAATCTGGTTCCGGCACGGCACGCTGAGCCTTTGGTTAATTCCTCTTCCTGGTGGGAAATGAGAGTTAAATTTGCCCGTCCAGACACCTCCAGCTAGTCTCTCATTGGTTCTCACTATTCCTGTACATCTTCCGCAGAAATTGCAAACTGGGCCAAACAGGAGGTTAAAGGGACTGACTCTCCAAGTCGGGAGGGTGTTAGTAAAGCGTCTGGAATGTTGCACCCGAGTACCACGGTACGAAAACTGAGACATATTTGAACACGTCTCCCGATCACATGGTTGATCATACTCTAGGTTCCACATGCATGTTTTACCTGAAGGAAGAATACCTTAAACCTGGGTAGTTGAAACCCGTGGAATGGGTACCATGCAATATGACTTCAAAGGGTCTTCATTTGCTCACCGAACCTCTCCAATCCTATCACTGCTGCGTTTATGCCCCTGTACACATGCTTGATTCTCTTTCGGAGACATAGCAATCCATAGGTTTTAAGATACTTACTAGTCAGGTACATTCTTAGGCGTTTAATATGTGGTGTTGAGTCCATTTCGTTGAGCAAGAGGTAGCTCTTGTCTATTCCATATTTGGCTTAAGGAACTTTATCTGTGCTCATTTCAATCTCTGGTTTTATGCAGCACCCCAACTCACCTTTCCCCTTAAGCAAGCATAAGTTGGTTTTCTAAATTTGAGACCCTGTTCTGTTCTGTAATTCAGTTCCTGTGTAGCCATGTTTACATTCCGTGTATTACTGATATCTTATGATGTTTCTTTTTCTGTGTGACTTATTTCAGTTAGAATCATCATACCTGAATCCACTCATTGTGCTGCTAAGGGCCTGATGACATAGATTTCATTGCTGTGTGATATTGCTTTGTAAGTAAATACCACAACTTCTTTATCCATTTTTCACTTTCTGCGATGTTGAACTTGTACTGTACACGAGGTTCTTGTAAACAGAGGCGTCCCAAACTTTGGGGTGGCTGTGTCTTTTTGATTTTAATTTCCCTAAGCTATAGGACCATAAGTGGAAGTGCCCTAGGCTCTGTTGCTTTGTTTTTTAGATGTTTCAGGAAACACCATACACTTCTCCCGAGTGTCTGTTGGCAATTTACATCCCGCCCATCAGCATAACAAGGCTCCCAGTTCTCCATGGCCTGTCCTGCCTTTCTGGATTTTACACTTTTTTCAGATGGCCCTTTTGACCGGGGGGAAGTGAGACTTCATTGTAGTGCAGATTTCCTTTGCAAGCTTGCTTGGTTGGCCAAAAAGGGCGTAGGCGTTTTTTCCTGAATATATTCAGGAAAAAACGCCTACGCCCTTTTTGGCCAAGTGCATCATTGTGGACGTTCTGCCTCTTTTCCTATGCTTTCAATGCAATTCCAGTCTACCTCCTGAAATCGGTTTCCTGCAATTCTGCCCCGCTTTCAAGTCCTCTTGGCAGCCTTACTTCAGTATATTTTTGGATGATAGCTGTCATTTATAACTCTGCAGGTTTGTGAATTACAGTGCCCCTGAGCTCCTTTCTTCAACTCGCTTTCTTTTGAGCTGGCTGCAACACCGCAGGATGGCTTCAGGCCCTAATCTGGTTCCGGCACGGCACGCTGAGCCTTTGGTTAATTCCTCTTCCTGGTGGGAAATGAGAGTTAAATTTGCCCATCCAGACACCTCCAGCTAGTCTCTCATTGGTTCTCGCTATTCCTGTTCATCTTCCGCAGAAATTGCAAACTGGGCCAAACAGGAGGTTAAAGGGACTGACTCTCCAAGTCGGGAGGGTGTTAGTAAAGCGTCTGGAATATTGCACCCGAGTACCAGGGTACGAAAACTGAGACATATTTGAACACGTCTCCCGATCACATGGTTGATCATACTCTAGGTTCCACATGCATGTTTTACCTGAAGGAAGAATACCTTAAACCTGGGTAGTTGAAACCCGTGGAATGGGTACCATGCAATATGACTTCAAAGGGTCTTCATTTGCTCACCGAACCTCTCCAATCCTATCACTGCTGCGTTTATGCCCCTGTACACATGCTTGATTCTCTTTCAGAGACATAGCAATCCATAGGTTTTAAGATACTTACTAGTCAGGTACATTCTTAGGCGTTTAATATGGGGTGTTGAGTCCATTTCGTTGAGCAAGGAGTAGCTCTTGTCTATTCCATATTTGGCTTAAGGAACTTTATCTGTGCTCATTTCAATCTCTGGTTTTATGCAGCACCCCAACTCACCTTTCCCCTTAAGCAAGCATAAGTTGGTTTTCTAAATTTGAGACCCTGTTCTGTTCTGTAATTCAGTTCCTGTGTAGCCAAGTTTACATTCCGTGTATTACTGATATCTTATGATGTTTCTTTTTCTGTGTGACTTATTTCAGTTAGAATCATCATACCTGAATCCACTCATTGTGCTGCTAAGGGCCTGATGACATAGATTTCATTGCTGAGTGATATTGCTTTGTAAGTAAATACCACAACTTCTTTATCCATTTTTCACTTTCTGCGATGTTGAACTTGTACTGTAAACGAGGTTCTTGTAAACAGAGGCGTCCCAAACTTTGGGGTGGCTGTGTCTTTTTGATTTTAATTTCCCTAAGCTATAGGACCATAAGTGGAAGTGCCCTAGGCTCTGTTGCTTTGTTTTTTAGATGTTTCAGGAAACACCATACACTTCTCCCGAGTGTCTGTTGGCAATTTACATCCCGCCCATCAGCATAACAAGGCTCCCAGTTCTCCATGGCCTGTCCTGCCTTTCTGGATTTTACACTTTTTTCAGATGGCCCTTTTGACCGGGGGGAAGTGAGACTTCATTGTAGTGCAGATTTCCTTTGCAAGCTTGCTTGGTTGGCCAAAAAGGGCGTATGCGTTTTTTCCTGAATATATTCAGGAAAAAACGCATACGCCCTTTTTGGCCAAGTGCATCATTGTGGACGTTCTGCCTCTTTTCCTATGCTTTCAATGCAATTCCAGTCTACCTCCTGAAATCGGTTTCCTGCAATTCTGCCCCGCTTTCAAGTCCTCTTGGAAGCCTTACTTCAGTATATTTTTGGACGATAGCTGTCATTTATAACTCTGCAGGTTTGTGAATTACAGTGCCCCTGAGCTCCTTTCTTCAACTCGCTTTCTTTTGAGCTGGCCGCAACACCGCAGGATGGCTTCAGGCCCTAATCTGGTTCCGGCACGGCACGCTGAGCCTTTGGTTAATTCCTCTTCCTGGTGGGAAATGAGAGTTAAATTTGCCCGTCCAGACACCTCCAGCTAGTCTCTCATTGGTTCTCGCTATTCCTGTTCATCTTCCGCAGAAATTGCAAACTGGGCCAAACAGGAGGTTAAAGGGACTGACTCTCCAAGTCGGGAGGGTGTTAGTAAAGCATCTGGAATATTGCACCCGAGTACCAGGGTACGAAAACTGAGACATATTTGAACACGTCTCCCGATCACATGGTTGATCATACTCTAGGTTCCACATGCATGTTTTAGCTGAAGGAAGAATACCTTAAACCTGGGTAGTTGAAACCCGTGGAATGGGTACCATGCAATATGACTTCAAAGGGTCTTCATTTGCTCACCGAACCTCTCCAATCCTATCACTGCTGCGTTTATGCCCCTGTACACATGCTTGATTCTCTTTCGGAGACATAGCAATCCATAGGTTTTAAGATACTTACTAGTCAGGTACATTCTTAGGCGTTTAATATGCGGTGTTGAGTCCATTTCGTTGAGCAAGGAGTAGCTCTTGTCTATTCCATATTTGGCTTAAGGAACTTTATCTGTGTTCATTTCAATCTCTGGTTTTATGCAGCACCCCAATTCACCTTTACCCTTAAGCAAGCATAAGTTGGTTTTCTAAATTTGAGACCCTGTTCTGTTCTGTAATTCAGTTCCTGTGTAGCCAAGTTTACATTCCGTGTATTACTGATATCTTATGATGTTTCTTTTTCTGTGTGACTTATTTCAGTTAGAATCATCATACCTGAATCCACTCATTGTGCTGCTAAGGGCCTGATGACATAGATTTCATTGCTGAGTGATATTGCTTTGTAAGTAAATACCACAACTTCTTTATCCATTTTTCACTTTCTGCGATGTTGAACTTGTACTGTAAACGAGGTTCTTGTAAACAGAGGCGTCCCAAACTTTGGGGTGGCTGTGTCTTTTTGATTTTAATTTCCCTAAGCTATAGGACCATAAGTGGAAGTGCCCTAGGCTCTGTTGCTTTGTTTTTTAGATGTTTCAGGAAACACCATACACTTCTCCCGAGTGTCTGTTGGCAATTTACATCCCGCCCATCAGCATAACAAGGCTCCCAGTTCTCCATGGCCTGTCCTGCCTTTCTGGATTTTACACTTTTTTCAGATGGCCCTTTTGACCGGGGGGAAGTGAGACTTCATTGTAGTGCAGATTTCCTTTGCAAGCTTGCTTGGTTGGCCAAAAAGGGCGTATGCGTTTTTTCCTGAATATATTCAGGAAAAAACGCATACGCACTTTTTGGCCAAGTGCATCATTGTGGACGTTCTGCCTCTTTTCCTATGCTTTCAATGCAATTCCAGTCTACCTCCTGAAATCGGTTTCCTGCAATTCTGCCCCGCTTTCAAGTCCTCTTGGCAGCCTTACTTCAGTATATTTTTGGACGATAGCTGTCATTTATAACTCTGCAGGTTTGTGAATTACAGTGCCCCTGAGCTCCTTTCTTCAACTCGCTTTCTTTTGAGCTGGCCGCAACACCGCAGGATGGCTTCAGGCCCTAATCTGGTTCCGGCACGGCACGCTGAGCCTTTGGTTAATTCCTCTTCCTGGTGGGAAATGAGAGTTAAATTTGCCCGTCCAGACACCTCCAGCTAGTCTCTCATTGGTTCTCGTTATTCCTGTTCATCTTCCGCAGAAATTGCAAACTGGGCCAAACAGGAGGTTAAAGGGACTGACTCTCCAAGTCGGGAGAGTGTTAGTAAAGCGTCTGGAATGTTGCACCCGAGTACCAGGGTACGAAAACTGAGACATATTTGAACACGTCTCCCGATCACATGGTTGATCATACTCTAGGTTCCACATGCATGTTTTAGCTGAAGGAAGAATACCTTAAACCTGGGTAGTTGAAACCCGTGGAATGGGTACCATGCAATATGACTTCAAAGGGTCTTCATTTGCTCACCGAACCTCTCCAATCCTATCACTGCTGCGTTTATGCCCCTGTACACATGCTTGATTCTCTTTCAGAGACATAGCAATCCATAGGTTTTAAGATACTTACTAGTCAGGTACATTCTTAGGCGTTTAATATGCGGTGTTGAGTCCATTTCGTTGAGCAAGGAGTAGCTCTTGTCTATTCCATATTTGGCTTAAGGAACTTTATCTGTGTTCATTTCAATCTCTGGTTTTATGCAGCACCCCAACTCACCTTTACCCTTAAGCAAGCATAAGTTGGTTTTCTAAATTTGAGACCCTGTTCTCTTCTGTAATTCAGTTCCTGTGTAGCCAAGTTTACATTCCGTGTATTACTGATATCTTATGATGTTTCTTTTTCTGTGTGACTTATTTCAGTTAGAATCATCATACCTGAATCCACTCATTGTGCTGCTAAGGGCCTGATGACATAGATTTCATTGCTGAGTGATATTGCTTTGTAAGTAAATACCACAACTTCTTTATCCATTTTTCACTTTCTGCGATGTTGAACTTGTACTGTAAACGAGGTTCTTGTAAACAGAGGCGTCCCAAACTTTGGGGTGGCTGTGTCTTTTTGATTTTAATTTCCCTAAGCTATAGGACCATAAGTGGAAGTGCCCTAGGCTCTGTTGCTTTGTTTTTTAGATGTTTCAGGAAACACCATACACTTCTCCCGAGTGTCTGTTGGCAATTTACATCCCGCCCATCAGCATAACAAGGCTCCCAGTTCTCCATGGCCTGTCCTGCCTTTCTGGATTTTACACTTTTTTCAGATGGCCCTTTTGACCGGGGGGAAGTGAGACTTCATTGTAGTGCAGATTTCCTTTGCAAGCTTGCTTGGTTGGCCAAAAAGGGCGTATGCGTTTTTTCTTGAATATATTCAGGAAAAAACGCATACGCCCTTTTAGGCCAAGTGCATCATTGTGGACGTTCTGCCTCTTTTCCTATGCTTTCAATGCAGTTCCAGTCTACCTCCTGAAATCGGTTTCCTGCAATTCTGCCCCGCTTTCAAGTCCTCTTGGCAGCCTTACTTCAGTATATTTTTGGACGATAGCTGTCATTTATAACTCTGCAGGTTTGTGAATTACAGTGCCCCTGAGCTCCTTTCTTCAACTCGCTTTCTTTTGAGCTGGCCGCAACACCGCAGGATGCCTTCAGGCCCTAATCTGGTTCCGGCACGGCACGCTGAGCCTTTGGTTAATTCCTCTTCCTGGTGGGAAATGAGAGTTAAATTTGCCCGTCCAGACACCTCCAGCTAGTCTCTCATTGGTTCTCGCTATTCCTGTTCATCTTCCGCAGAAATTGCAAACTGGGCCAAACAGGAGGTTAAAGGGACTGACTCTCCAAGTCGGGAGGGTGTTAGTAAAGCGTCTGGAATGTTGCACCCGAGTACCAGGGTACGAAAACTGAGACATATTTGAACACGTCTCCCGATCACATGGTTGATCATACTCTAGGTTCCACATGCATGTTTTACCTGAAGGAAGAATACCTTAAACCTGGGTAGTTGAAACCCGTGGAATGGGTACCATGCAATATGACTTCAAAGGGTCTTCATTTGCTCACCGAAACTCTCCAATCCTATCACTGCTGCGTTTATGCCCCTGTACACATGCTTGATTCTCTTTCAGAGACATAGCAATCCATAGGTTTTAAGATACTTACTAGTCAGGTACATTCTTAGGCGTTTAATATGCGGTGTTGAGTCCATTTCGTTGAGCAAGGAGTAGCTCTTGTCTATTCCATATTTGGCTTAAGGAACTTTATCTGTGTTCATTTCAATCTCTGGTTTTATGCAGCACCCCAATTCACCTTTACCCTTAAGCAAGCATAAGTTGGTTTTCTAAATTTGAGACCCTGTTCTGTTCTGTAATTCAGTTTCTGTGTAGCCAAGTTTACATTCCGTGTATTACTGATATCTTATGATGTTTCTTTTTCTGTGTGACTTATTTCAGTTAGAATCATCATACCTGAATCCACTCATTGTGCTGCTAAGGGCCTGATGACATAGATTTCATTGCTGAGTGATATTGCTTTGTAAGTAAATACCACAACTTCTTTATCCATTTTTCACTTTCTGCGATGTTGAACTTGTACTGTAAACCAGGTTCTTGTAAACAGAGGCGTCCCAAACTTTGGGGTGGCTGTGTCTTTTTGATTTTAATTTCCCTAAGCTATAGGACCATAAGTGGAAGTGCCCTAGGCTCTGTTGCTTTGTTTTTTAGATGTTTCAGGAAACACCATACACTTCTCCCGAGTGTCTGTTGGCAATTTACATCCCGCCCATCAGCATAACAAGGCTCCCAGTTCTCCATGGCCTGTCCTGCCTTTCTGGATTTTACACTTTTTTCAGATGGCCCTTTTGACCGGGGGGAAGTGAGACTTCATTGTAGTGCAGATTTCCTTTGCAAGCTTGCTTGGTTGGCCAAAAAGGGCGTATGCGTTTTTTCCTGAATATATTCAGGAAAAAACGCATACGCCCTTTTTGGCCAAGTGCATCATTGTGGACGTTCTGCCTCTTTTCCTATGCTTTCAATGCAATTCCTGTCTGCCTCCTGAAATCGGTTTCCTGCAATTCTGCCCCGCTTTCAAGTCCTCTTGGCAGCCTTACTTCAGTATATTTTTGGACGATAGCTGTCATTTATAACTCTGCAGGTTTGTGAATTACAGTGCCCCTGAGCTCCTTTCTTCAACTCGCTTTCTTTTGAGCTGGCCGCAACACCGCAGGATGGCTTCAGGCCCTAATCTGGTTCCGGCACGGCACGCTGAGCCTTTGGTTAATTCCTCTTCCTGGTGGGAAATGAGAGTTAAATTTGCCCGTCCAGACACCTCCAGCTAGTCTCTCATTGGTTCTCGCTATTCCTGTTCATCTTCCGCAGAAATTGCAAACTGGGCCAAACAGGAGGTTAAAGGGACTGACTCTCCAAGTCGGGAGAGTGTTAGTAAAGCGTCTGGAATGTTGCACCCGAGTACCAGGGTACGAAAACTGAGACATATTTGAACACGTCTCCCGATCACATGGTTGATCATACTCTAGGTTCCACATGCATGTTTTAGCTGAAGGAAGAATACCTTAAACCTGGGTAGTTGAAACCCGTGGAATGGGTACCATGCAATATGACTTCAAAGGGTCTTCATTTGCTCACCGAACCTCTCCAATCCTATCACTGCTGCGTTTATGCCCCTGTACACATGCTTGATTCTCTTTCGGAGACATAGCAATCCATAGGTTTTAAGATACTTACTAGTCAGGTACATTCTTAGGCCTTTAATATGCGGTGTTGAGTCCATTTCGTTGAGCAAGGAGTAGCTCTTGTCTATTCCATATTTGGCTTAAGGAACTTTATCTGTGCTCATTTCAATCTCTGGTTTTATGCAGCACCCCAACTCACCTTTACCCTTAAGCAAGCATAAGTTGGTTTTCTAAATTTGAGACCCTGTTCTGTTCTGTAATTCAGTTCCTGTGTAGCCAAGTTTACATTCCGTGTATTACTGATATCTTATGATGTTTCTTTTTCTGTGTGACTTATTTCAGTTAGAATCATCATACCTGAATCCACTCATTGTGCTGCTAAGGGCCTGATGACATAGATTTCATTGCTGAGTGATATTGCTTTGTAAGTAAATACCACAACTTCTTTATCCATTTTTCACTTTCTGCGATGTTGAACTTGTACTGTAAACCAGGTTCTTGTAAACAGAGGCGTCCCAAACTTTGGGGTGGCTGTGTCTTTTTGATTTTAATTTCCCTAAGCTATAGGACCATAAGTGGAAGTGCCCTAGGCTCTGTTGCTTTGTTTTTTAGATGTTTCAGGAAACACCATACACTTCTCCCGAGTGTCTGTTGGCAATTTACATCCCGCCCATCAGCATAACAAGGCTCCCAGTTCTCCATGGCCTGTCCTGCCTTTCTGGATTTTACACTTTTTTCAGATGGCCCTTTTGACCGGGGGGAAGTGAGACTTCATTGTAGTGCAGATTTCCTTTGCAAGCTTGCTTGGTTGGCCAAAAAGGGCGTATGCGTTTTCTCCTGAATATATTCAGGAAAAAACGCATACGCCCTTTTTGGCCAAGTGCATCATTGTGGACGTTCTGCCTCTTTTCCTATGCTTTCAATGCAATTCCAGTCTACCTCCTGAAATCGGTTTCCTGCAATTCTGCCCCGCTTTCAAGTCCTCTTGGCAGCCTTACTTCAGTATATTTTTGGACGATAGCTGTCATTTATAACTCTGCAGGTTTGTGAATTACAGTGCCCCTGAGCTCCTTTCTTCAACTCGCTTTCTTTTGAGCTGGCCGCAACACCGCAGGATGGCTTCAGGCCCTAATCTGGTTCCGGCACGGCACGCTGAGCCTTTGGTTAATTCCTCTTCCTGGTGGGAAATGAGAGTTAAATTTGCCCGTCCAGACACCTCCAGCTAGTCTCTCATTGGTTCTCGCTATTCCTGTTCATCTTCCGCAGAAATTGCAAACTGGGCCAAACAGGAGGTTAAAGGGACTGACTCTCCAAGTCGGGAGGGTGTTAGTAAAGCGTCTGGAATATTGCACCCGAGTACCAGGGTACGAAAACTGAGACATATTTGAACACGTCTCCCGATCACATGGTTGATCATACTCTAGGTTCCACATGCATGTTTTAGCTGAAGGAAGAATACCTTAAACCTGGGTAGTTGAAACCCGTGGAATGGGTACCATGCAATATGACTTCAAAGGGTCTTCATTTGCTCACCGAACCTCTCCAATCCTATCACTGCTGCGTTTATGCCCCTGTACACATGCTTGATTCTCTTTCAGAGACATAGCAATCCATAGGTTTTAAGATACTTACTAGTCAGGTACATTCTTAGGCGTTTAATATGCGGTGTTGAGTCCATTTCGTTGAGCAAGGAGTAGCTCTTGTCTATTCCATATTTGGCTTAAGGAACTTTATCTGTGTTCATTTCAATCTCTGGTTTTATGCAGCACCCCAACTCACCTTTACCCTTAAGCAAGCATAAGTTGGTTTTCTAAATTTGAGACCCTGTTCTGTTCTGTAATTCAGTTCCTGTGTAGCCAAGTTTACATTCCGTGTATTACTGATATCTTATGATGTTTCTTTTTCTGTGTGACTTATTTCAGTTAGAATCATCATACCTGAATCCACTCATTGTGCTGCTAAGGGCCTGATGACATAGATTTCATTGCTGAGTGATATTGCTTTGTAAGTAAATACCACAACTTCTTTATCCATTTTTCACTTTCTGCGATGTTGAACTTGTACTGTAAACCAGGTTCTTGTAAACAGAGGCGTCCCAAACTTTGGGGTGGCTGTGTCTTTTTGATTTTAATTTCCCTAAGCTATAGGACCATAAGTGGAAGTGCCCTAGGCTCTGTTGCTTTGTTTTTTAGATGTTTCAGGAAACACCATACACTTCTCCCGAGTGTCTGTTGGCAATTTACATCCCGCCCATCAGCATAACAAGGCTCCCAGTTCTCCATGGCCTGTCCTGCCTTTCTGGATTTTACACTTTTTTCAGATGGCCCTTTTGACCGGGGGGAAGTGAGACTTCATTGTAGTGCAGATTTCCTTTGCAAGCTTGCTTGGTTGGCCAAAAAGGGCGTATGCGTTTTTTCCTGAATATATTCAGGAAAAAACGCATACGCCCTTTTTGGCCAAGTGCATCATTGTGGACGTTCTGCCTCTTTTCCTATGCTTTCAATGCAATTCCAGTCTGCCTCCTGAAATCGGTTTCCTGCAATTCTGCCCCGCTTTCAAGTCCTCTTGGCAGCCTTACTTCAGTATATTTTTGGACGATAGCTGTCATTTATAACTCTGCAGGTTTGTGAATTACAGTGCCCCTGAGCTCCTTTCTTCAACTCGCTTTCTTTTGAGCTGGCCGCAACACCGCAGGATGGCTTCAGGCCCTAATCTGGTTCCGGCACGGCACGCTGAGCCTTTGGTTAATTCCTCTTCCTGGTGGGAAATGAGAGTTAAATTTGCCCGTCCAGACACCTCCAGCTAGTCTCTCATTGGTTCTCGCTATTCCTGTTCATCTTCCGCAGAAATTGCAAACTGGGCCAAACAGGAGGTTAAAGGGACTGACTCTCCAAGTCGGGAGAGTGTTAGTAAAGCGTCTGGAATGTCGCACCCGAGTACCAGGGTACGAAAACTGAGACATATTTGAACACGTCTCCCGATCACATGGTTGATCATACTCTAGGTTCCACATGCATGTTTTACCTGAAGGAAGAATACCTTAAACCTGGGTAGTTGAAACCCGTGGAATGGGTACCATGCAATATGACTTCAAAGGGTCTTCATTTGCTCACCGAACCTCTCCAATCCTATCACTGCTGCGTTTATGCCCCTGTACACATGCTTGATTCTCTTTCAGAGACATAGTAATCCATAGGTTTTAAGATACTTACTAGTCAGGTACATTCTTAGGCCTTTAATATGCGGTGTTGAGTCCATTTCGTTGAGCAAGGAGTAGCTCTTGTCTATTCCATATTTGGCTTAAGGAACTTTATCTGTGCTCATTTCAATCTCTGGTTTTATGCAGCACCCCAACTCACCTTTACCCTTAAGCAAGCATAAGTTGGTTTTCTAAATTTGAGACCCTGTTCTGTTCTGTAATTCAGTTCCTGTGTAGCCAAGTTTACATTCCGTGTATTACTGATATCTTATGATGTTTCTTTTTCTGTGTGACTTATTTCAGTTAGAATCATCATACCTGAATCCACTCATTGTGCTGCTAAGGGCCTGATGACATAGATTTCATTGCTGAGTGATATTGCTTTGTAAGTAAATACCACAACTTCTTTATCCATTTTTCACTTTCTGCGATGTTGAACTTGTACTGTAAACGAGGTTCTTGTAAACAGAGGCGTCCCAAACTTTGGGGTGGCTGTGTCTTTTTGATTTTAATTTCCCTAAGCTATAGGACCATAAGTGGAAGTGCCCTAGGCTCTGTTGCTTTGTTTTTTAGATGTTTCAGGAAACACCATACACTTCTCCCGAGTGTCTGTTGGCAATTTACATCCCGCCCATCAGCATAACAAGGCTCCCAGTTCTCCATGGCCTGTCCTGCCTTTCTGGATTTTACACTTTTTTCAGATGGCCCTTTTGACCGGGGGGAAGTGAGACTTCATTGTAGTGCAGATTTCCTTTGCAAGCTTGCTTGGTTGGCCAAAAAGGGCGTATGCGTTTTTTCTTGAATATATTCAGGAAAAAACGCATACGCCCTTTTAGGCCAAGTGCATCATTGTGGACGTTCTGCCTCTTTTCCTATGCTTTCAATGCAGTTCCAGTCTACCTCCTGAAATCGGTTTCCTGCAATTCTGCCCCGCTTTCAAGTCCTCTTGGCAGCCTTACTTCAGTATATTTTTGGACGATAGCTGTCATTTATAACTCTGCAGGTTTGTGAATTACAGTGCCCCTGAGCTCCTTTCTTCAACTCGCTTTCTTTTGAGCTGGCCGCAACACCGCAGGATGGCTTCAGGCCCTAATCTGGTTCCGGCACGGCACGCTGAGCCTTTGGTTAATTCCTCTTCCTGGTGGGAAATGAGAGTTAAATTTGCCCGTCCAGACACCTCCAGCTAGTCTCTCATTGGTTCTCGCTATTCCTGTTCATCTTCCGCAGAAATTGCAAACTGGGCCAAACAGGAGGTTAAAGGGACTGACTCTCCAAGTCGGGAGGGTGTTAGTAAAGCGTCTGGAATGTTGCACCCGAGTACCAGGGTACGAAAACTGAGACATATTTGAACACGTCTCCCGATCACATGGTTGATCATACTCTAGGTTCCACATGCATGTTTTACCTGAAGGAAGAATACCTTAAACCTGGGTAGTTGAAACCCGTGGAATGGGTACCATGCAATATGACTTCAAAGGGTCTTCATTTGCTCACCGAACCTCTCCAATCCTATCACTGCTGCGTTTATGCCCCTGTACACATGCTTGATTCTCTTTCAGAGACATAGCAATCCATAGGTTTTAAGATACTTACTAGTCAGGTACATTCTTAGGCGTTTAATATGCGGTGTTGAGTCCATTTCGTTGAGCAAGGAGTAGCTCTTGTCTATTCCATATTTGGCTTAAGGAACTTTATCTGTGTTCATTTCAATCTCTGGTTTTATGCAGCACCCCAATTCACCTTTACCCTTAAGCAAGCATAAGTTGGTTTTCTAAATTTGAGACCCTGTTCTGTTCTGTAATTCAGTTTCTGTGTAGCCAAGTTTACATTCCGTGTATTACTGATATCTTATGATGTTTCTTTTTCTGTGTGACTTATTTCAGTTAGAATCATCATACCTGAATCCACTCATTGTGCTGCTAAGGGCCTGATGACATAGATTTCATTGCTGAGTGATATTGCTTTGTAAGTAAATACCACAACTTCTTTATCCATTTTTCACTTTCTGCGATGTTGAACTTGTACTGTAAACGAGGTTCTTGTAAACAGAGGCGTCCCAAACTTTGGGGTGGCTGTGTCTTTTTGATTTTAATTTCCCTAAGCTATAGGACCATAAGTGGAAGTGCCCTAGGCTCTGTTGCTTTGTTTTTTAGATGTTTCAGGAAACACCATACACTTCTCCCGAGTGTCTGTTGGCAATTTACATCCCGCCCATCAGCATAACAAGGCTCCCAGTTCTCCATGGCCTGTCCTGCCTTTCTGGATTTTACACTTTTTTCAGATGGCCCTTTTGACCGGGGGGAAGTGAGACTTCATTGTAGTGCAGATTTCCTTTGCAAGCTTGCTTGGTTGGCCAAAAAGGGCGTATGCGTTTTTTCCTGAATATATTCAGGAAAAAACGCATACGCCCTTTTTGGCCAAGTGCATCATTGTGGACGTTCTGCCTCTTTTCCTATGCTTTCAATGCAATTCCAGTCTGCCTCCTGAAATCGGTTTCCTGCAATTCTGCCCCGCTTTCAAGTCCTCTTGGCAGCCTTACTTCAGTATATTTTTGGACGATAGCTGTCATTTATAACTCTGCAGGTTTGTGAATTACAGTGCCCCTGAGCTCCTTTCTTCAACTCGCTTTCTTTTGAGCTGGCCGCAACACCGCAGGATGGCTTCAGGCCCTAATCTGGTTCCGGCACGGCACGCTGAGCCTTTGGTTAATTCCTCTTCCTGGTGGGAAATGAGAGTTAAATTTGCCCGTCCAGACACCTCCAGCTAGTCTCTCATTGGTTCTCGCTATTCCTGTTCATCTTCCGCAGAAATTGCAAACTGGGCCAAACAGGAGGTTAAAGGGACTGACTCTCCAAGTCGGGAGAGTGTTAGTAAAGCGTCTGGAATGTTGCACCCGAGTACCAGGGTACGAAAACTGAGACATATTTGAACACGTCTCCCGATCACATGGTTGATCATACTCTAGGTTCCACATGCATGTTTTAGCTGAAGGAAGAATACCTTAAACCTGGGTAGTTGAAACCCGTGGAATGGGTACCATGCAATATGACTTCAAAGGGTCTTCATTTGCTCACCGAACCTCTCCAATCCTATCACTGCTGCGTTTATGCCCCTGTACACATGCTTGATTCTCTTTCGGAGACATAGCAATCCATAGGTTTTAAGATACTTACTAGTCAGGTACATTCTTAGGCCTTTAATATGCGGTGTTGAGTCCATTTCGTTGAGCAAGGAGTAGCTCTTGTCTATTCCATATTTGGCTTAAGGAACTTTATCTGTGCTCATTTCAATCTCTGGTTTTATGCAGCACCCCAACTCACCTTTACCCTTAAGCAAGCATAAGTTGGTTTTCTAAATTTGAGACCCTGTTCTGTTCTGTAATTCAGTTCCTGTGTAGCCAAGTTTACATTCCGTGTATTACTGATATCTTATGATGTTTCTTTTTCTGTGTGACTTATTTCAGTTAGAATCATCATACCTGAATCCACTCATTGTGCTGCTAAGGGCCTGATGACATAGATTTCATTGCTGAGTGATATTGCTTTGTAAGTAAATACCACAACTTCTTTATCCATTTTTCACTTTCTGCGATGTTGAACTTGTACTGTAAACCAGGTTCTTGTAAACAGAGGCGTCCCAAACTTTGGGGTGGCTGTGTCTTTTTGATTTTAATTTCCCTAAGCTATAGGACCATAAGTGGAAGTGCCCTAGGCTCTGTTGCTTTGTTTTTTAGATGTTTCAGGAAACACCATACACTTCTCCCGAGTGTCTGTTGGCAATTTACATCCCGCCCATCAGCATAACAAGGCTCCCAGTTCTCCATGGCCTGTCCTGCCTTTCTGGATTTTACACTTTTTTCAGATGGCCCTTTTGACCGGGGGGAAGTGAGACTTCATTGTAGTGCAGATTTCCTTTGCAAGCTTGCTTGGTTGGCCAAAAAGGGCGTATGCGTTTTCTCCTGAATATATTCAGGAAAAAACGCATACGCCCTTTTTGGCCAAGTGCATCATTGTGGACGTTCTGCCTCTTTTCCTATGCTTTCAATGCAATTCCAGTCTACCTCCTGAAATCGGTTTCCTGCAATTCTGCCCCGCTTTCAAGTCCTCTTGGCAGCCTTACTTCAGTATATTTTTGGACGATAGCTGTCATTTATAACTCTGCAGGTTTGTGAATTACAGTGCCCCTGAGCTCCTTTCTTCAACTCGCTTTCTTTTGAGCTGGCCGCAACACCGCAGGATGGTTTCAGGCCCTAATCTGGTTCCGGCACGGCACGCTGAGCCTTTGGTTAATTCCTCTTCCTGGTGGGAAATGAGAGTTAAATTTGCCCGTCCAGACACCTCCAGCTAGTCTCTCATTGGTTCTCGCTATTCCTGTTCATCTTCCGCAGAAATTGCAAACTGGGCCAAACAGGAGGTTAAAGGGACTGACTCTCCAAGTCGGGAGGGTGTTAGTAAAGCGTCTGGAATATTGCACCCGAGTACCAGGGTACGAAAACTGAGACATATTTGAACACGTCTCCCGATCACATGGTTGATCATACTCTAGGTTCCACATGCATGTTTTAGCTGAAGGAAGAATACCTTAAACCTGGGTAGTTGAAACCCGTGGAATGGGTACCATGCAATATGACTTCAAAGGGTCTTCATTTGCTCACCGAACCTCTCCAATCCTATCACTGCTGCGTTTATGCCCCTGTACACATGCTTGATTCTCTTTCAGAGACATAGCAATCCATAGGTTTTAAGATACTTACTAGTCAGGTACATTCTTAGGCGTTTAATATGCGGTGTTGAGTCCATTTCGTTGAGCAAGGAGTAGCTCTTGTCTATTCCATATTTGTCTTAAGGAACTTTATCTGTGTTCATTTCAATCTCTGGTTTTATGCAGCACCCCAATTCACCTTTACCCTTAAGCAAGCATAAGTTGGTTTTCTAAATTTGAGACCCTGTTCTGTTCTGTAATTCAGTTCCTGTGTAGCCAAGTTTACATTCCGTGTATTACTGATATCTTATGATGTTTCTTTTTCTGTGTGACTTATTTCAGTTAGAATCATCATACCTGAATCCACTCATTGTGCTGCTAAGGGCCTGATGACATAGATTTCATTGCTGAGTGATATTGCTTTGTAAGTAAATACCACAACTTCTTTATCCATTTTTCACTTTCTGCGATGTTGAACTTGTACTGTAAACGAGGTTCTTGTAAACAGAGGCGTCCCAAACTTTGGGGTGGCTGTGTCTTTTTGATTTTAATTTCCCTAAGCTATAGGACCATAAGTGGAAGTGCCCTAGGCTCTGTTGCTTTGTTTTTTAGATGTTTCAGGAAACACCATACACTTCTCCCGAGTGTCTGTTGGCAATTTACATCCCGCCCATCAGCATAACAAGGCTCCCAGTTCTCCATGGCCTGTCCTGCCTTTCTGGATTTTACACTTTTTTCAGATGGCCCTTTTGACCGGGGGGAAGTGAGACTTCATTGTAGTGCAGATTTCCTTTGCAAGCTTGCTTGGTTGGCCAAAAAGGGCGTATGCGTTTTTTCCTGAATATATTCAGGAAAAAATGCATACGCCCTTTTTGGCCAAGTGCATCATTGTGGACGTTCTGCCTCTTTTCCTATGCTTTCAATGCAATTCCAGTCTGCCTCCTGAAATCGGTTTCCTGCAATTCTGCCCCGCTTTCAAGTCCTCTTGGCAGCCTTACTTCAGTATATTTTTGGACGATAGCTGTCATTTATAACTCTGCAGGTTTGTGAATTACAGTGCCCCTGAGCTCCTTTCTTCAACTCGCTTTCTTTTGAGCTGGCCGCAACACCGCAGGATGGCTTCAGGCCCTAATCTGGTTCCGGCACGGCACGCTGAGCCTTTGGTTAATTCCTCTTCCTGGTGGGAAATGAGAGTTAAATTTGCCCGTCCAGACACCTCCAGCTAGTCTCTCATTGGTTCTCGCTATTCCTGTTCATCTTCCGCAGAAATTGCAAACTGGGCCAAACAGGAGGTTAAAGGGACTGACTCTCCAAGTCGGGAGGGTGTTAGTAAAGCGTCTGGAATGTTGCACCCGAGTACCAGGGTACGAAAACTGAGACATATTTGAACACGTCTCCCGATCACATGGTTGATCATACTCTAGGTTCCACATGCATGTTTTAGCTGAAGGAAGAATACCTTAAACCTGGGTAGTTGAAACCCGTGGAATGGGTACCATGCAATATGACTTCAAAGGGTCTTCATTTGCTCACCGAACCTCTCCAATCCTATCACTGCTGCGTTTATGCCCCTGTACACATGCTTGAATCTCTTTCGGAGACATAGCAATCCATAGGTTTTAAGATACTTACTAGTCAGGTACATTCTTAGGCATTTAATATGCGGTGTTGAGTCCATTTCGTTGAGCAAGGAGTAGCTCTTGTCTATTCCATATTTGGCTTAAGGAACTTTATCTGTGCTCATTTCAATCTCTGGTTTTATGCAGCACCCCAACTCACCTTTCCCCTTAAGCAAGCATAAGTTGGTTTTCTAAATTTGAGACCCTGTTCTGTTCTGTAATTCAGTTCCTGTGTAGCCAAGTTTACATTCCGTGTATTACTGATATCTTATGATGTTTCTTTTTCTGTGTGACTTATTTCAGTTAGAATCATCATACCTGAATCCACTCATTGTGCTGCTAAGGGCCTGATGACATAGATTTCATTGCTGAGTGATATTGCTTTGTAAGTAAATACCACAACTTCTTTATCCATTTTTCACTTTCTGCGATGTTGAACTTGTACTGTAAACGAGGTTCTTGTAAACAGAGGCGTCCCAAACTTTGGGGTGGCTGTGTCTTTTTGATTTTAATTTCCCTAAGCTATAGGACCATAAGTGGAAGTGCCCTAGGCTCTGTTGCTTTGTTTTTTAGATGTTTCAGGAAACACCATACACTTCTCCCGAGTGTCTGTTGGCAATTTACATCCCGCCCATCAGCATAACAAGGCTCCCAGTTCTCCATGGCCTGTCCTGCCTTTCTGGATTTTACACTTTTTTCAGATGGCCCTTTTGACCGGGGGGAAGTGAGACTTCATTGTAGTGCAGATTTCCTTTGCAAGCTTGCTTGGTTGGCCAAAAAGGGCGTATGCGTTTTTTCTTGAATATATTCAGGAAAAAACGCATACGCCCTTTTTGGCCAAGTGCATCATTGTGGACGTTCTGCCTCTTTTCCTATGCTTTCAATGCAATTCCAGTCTACCTCCTGAAATCGGTTTCCTGCAATTCTGCCCCGCTTTCAAGTCCTCTTGGCAGCCTTACTTCAGTATATTTTTGGACGATAGCTGTCATTTATAACTCTGCAGGTTTGTGAATTACAGTGCCCCTGAGCTCCTTTCTTCAACTCGCTTTCTTTTGAGCTGGCCGCAACACCGCAGGATGGCTTCAGGCCCTAATCTGGTTCCGGCACGGCACGCTGAGCCTTTGGTTAATTCCTCTTCCTGGTGGGAAATGAGAGTTAAATTTGCCCGTCCAGACACCTCCAGCTAGTCTCTCATTGGTTCTCGCTATTCCTGTTCATCTTCCGCAGAAATTGCAAACTGGGCCAAACAGGAGGTTAAAGGGACTGACTCTCCAAGTCGGGAGGGTGTTAGTAAAGCGTCTGGAATGTTGCACCCGAGTACCAGGGTACGAAAACTGAGACATATTTGAACACGTCTCCCGATCACATGGTTGATCATACTCTAGGTTCCACATGCATGTTTTAGCTGAAGGAAGAATACCTTAAACCTGGGTAGTTGAAACCCGTGGAATGGGTACCATGCAATATGACTTCAAAGGGTCTTCATTTGCTCACCGAACCTCTCCAATCCTATCACTGCTGCGTTTATGCCCCTGTACACATGCTTGATTCTCTTTCAGAGACATAGCAATCCATAGGTTTTAAGATACTTACTAGTCAGGTACATTCTTAGGCGTTTAATATGCGGTGTTGAGTCCATTTCGTTGAGCAAGGAGTAGCTCTTGTCTATTCCATATTTGGCTTAAGGAACTTTATCTGTGTTCATTTCAATCTCTGGTTTTATGCAGCACCCCAATTCACCTTTACCCTTAAGCAAGCATAAGTTGGTTTTCTAAATTTGAGACCCTGTTCTGTTCTGTAATTCAGTTCCTGTGTAGCCAAGTTTACATTCCGTGTATTACTGATATCTTATGATGTTTCTTTTTCTGTGTGACTTATTTCAGTTAGAATCATCATACCTGAATCCACTCATTGTGCTGCTAAGGGCCTGATGACATAGATTTCATTGCTGAGTGATATTGCTTTGTAAGTAAATACCACAACTTCTTTATCCATTTTTCACTTTCTGCGATGTTGAACTTGTACTGTACACGAGGTTCTTGTAAACAGAGGCGTCCCAAACTTTGGGGTGGCTGTGTCTTTTTGATTTTAATTTCCCTAAGCTATAGGACCATAAGTGGAAGTGCCCTAGGCTCTGTTGCTTTGTTTTTTAGATGTTTCAGGAAACACCATACACTTCTCCCGAGTGTCTGTTGGCAATTTACATCCCGCCCATCAGCATAACAAGGCTCCCAGTTCTCCATGGCCTGTCCTGCCTTTCTGGATTTTACACTTTTTTCAGATGGCCCTTTTGACCGGGGGGAAGTGAGACTTCATTGTAGTGCAGATTTCCTTTGCAAGCTTGCTTGGTTGGCCAAAAAGGGCGTATGCGTTTTTTCCTGAATATATTCAGGAAAAAACGCATACGCCCTTTTTGGCCAAGTGCATCATTGTGGACGTTCTGCCTCTTTTCCTATGCTTTCAATGCAATTCCAGTCTGCCTCCTGAAATCGGTTTCCTGCAATTCTGCCCCGCTTTCAAGTCCTCTTGGCAGCCTTACTTCAGTATATTTTTGGACGATAGCTGTCATTTATAACTCTGCAGGTTTGTGAATTACAGTGCCCCTGAGCTCCTTTCTTCAACTCGCTTTCTTTTGAGCTGGCCGCAACACCGCAGGATGGCTTCAGGCCCTAATCTGGTTCCGGCACGGCATGCTGAGCCTTTGGTTAATTCCTCTTCCTGGTGGGAAATGAGAGTTAAATTTGCCCGTCCAGACACCTCCAGCTAGTCTCTCATTGGTTCTCGCTATTCCTGTTCATCTTCCGCAGAAATTGCCAACTGGGCCAAACAGGAGGTTAAAGGGACTGACTCTCCAAGTCGGGAGGGTGTTAGTAAAGCGTCTGGAATGTTGCACCCGAGTACCAGGGTACGAAAACTGAGACATATTTGAACACGTCTCCCGATCACATGGTTGATCATACTCTAGGTTCCACATGCATGTTTTAGCTGAAGGAAGAATACCTTAAACCTGGGTAGTTGAAACCCGTGGAATGGGTACCATGCAATATGACTTCAAAGGGTCTTCATTTGCTCACCGAACCTCTCCAATCCTATCACTGCTGCGTTTATGCCCCTGTACACATGCTTGATTCTCTTTCAGAGACATAGCAATCCATAGGTTTTAAGATACTTACTAGTCAGGTACATTCTTAGGCCTTTAATATGCGGTGTTGAGTCCATTTCGTTGAGCAAGGAGTAGCTCTTGTCTATTCCATATTTGGCTTAAGGAACTTTATCTGTGCTCATTTCAATCTCTGGTTTTATGCAGCACCCCAACTCACCTTTCCCCTTAAGCAAGCATAAGTTGGTTTTCTAAATTTGAGACCCTGTTCTGTTCTGTAATTCAGTTCCTGTGTAGCCAAGTTTACATTCCGTGTATTACTGATATCTTATGATGTTTCTTTTTCTGTGTGACTTATTTCAGTTAGAATCATCATACCTGAATCCACTCATTGTGCTGCTAAGGGCCTGAGGACATAGATTTCATTGCTGAGTGATATTGCTTTGTAAGTAAATACCACAACTTCTTTATCCATTTTTCACTTTCTGCGATGTTGAACTTGTACTGTAAACGAGGTTCTTGTAAACAGAGGCGTCCCAAACTTTGGGGTGGCTGTGTCTTTTTGATTTTAATTTCCCTAAGCTATAGGACCATAAGTGGAAGTGCCCTAGGCTCTGTTGCTTTGTTTTTTAGATGTTTCAGGAAACACCATACACTTCTCCCGAGTGTCTGTTGGCAATTTACATCCCGCCCATCAGCATAACAAGGCTCCCAGTTCTCCATGGCCTGTCCTGCCTTTCTGGATTTTACACTTTTTTCAGATGGCCCTTTTGACCGGGGGGAAGTGAGACTTCATTGTAGTGCAGATTTCCTTTGCAAGCTTGCTTGGTTGGCCAAAAAGGGCGTATGCGTTTTTTCCTGAATATATTCAGGAAAAAACGCATACGCCCTTTTTGGCCAAGTGCATCATTGTGGACGTTCTGCCTCTTTTCCTATGCTTTCAATGCAATTCCAGTCTACCTCCTGAAATCGGTTTCCTGCAATTCTGCCCCGCTTTCAAGTCCTCTTGGCAGCCTTACTTCAGTATATTTTTGGACGATAGCTGTCATTTATAACTCTGCAGGTTTGTGAATTACAGTGCCCCTGAGCTCCTTTCTTCAACTCGCTTTCTTTTGAGCTGGCCGCAACACCGCAGGATGGCTTCAGGCCCTAATCTGGTTCCGGCACGGCACGCTGAGCCTTTGGTTAATTCCTCTTCCTGGTGGGAAATGAGAGTTAAATTTGCCCGTCCAGACACCTCCAGCTAGTCTCTCATTGGTTCTCGCTATTCCTGTTCATCTTCCGCAGAAATTGCAAACTGGGCCAAACAGGAGGTTAAAGGGACTGACTCTCCAAGTCGGGAGGGTGTTAGTAAAGCGTCTGGAATGTTGCACCCGAGTACCAGGGTACGAAAACTGAGACATATTTGAACACGTCTCCCGATCACATGGTTGATCATACTCTAGGTTCCACATGCATGTTTTAGCTGAAGGAAGAATACCTTAAACCTGGGTAGTTGAAACCCGTGGAATGGGTACCATGCAATATGACTTCAAAGGGTCTTCATTTGCTCACCGAACCTCTCCAATCCTATCACTGCTGCGTTTATGCCCCTGTACACATGCTTGATTCTCTTTCAGAGACATAGCAATCCATAGGTTTTAAGATACTTACTAGTCAGGTACATTCTTAGGCGTTTAATATGCGGTGTTGAGTCCATTTCGTTGAGCAAGGAGTAGCTCTTGTCTATTCCATATTTGGCTTAAGGAACTTTATCTGTGTTCATTTCAATCTCTGGTTTTATGCAGCACCCCAATTCACCTTTACCCTTAAGCAAGCATAAGTTGGTTTTCTAAATTTGAGACCCTGTTCTGTTCTGTAATTCAGTTCCTGTGTAGCCAAGTTTACATTCCGTGTATTACTGATATCTTATGATGTTTCTTTTTCTGTGTGACTTATTTCAGTTAGAATCATCATACCTGAATCCACTCATTGTGCTGCTAAGGGCCTGATGACATAGATTTCATTGCTGAGTGATATTGCTTTGTAAGTAAATACCACAACTTCTTTATCCATTTTTCACTTTCTGCGATGTTGAACTTGTACTGTACACGAGGTTCTTGTAAACAGAGGCGTCCCAAACTTTGGGGTGGCTGTGTCTTTTTGATTTTAATTTCCCTAAGCTATAGGACCATAAGTGGAAGTGCCCTAGGCTCTGTTGCTTTGTTTTTTAGATGTTTCAGGAAACACCATACACTTCTCCCGAGTGTCTGTTGGCAATTTACATCCCGCCCATCAGCATAACAAGGCTCCCAGTTCTCCATGGCCTGTCCTGCCTTTCTGGATTTTACACTTTTTTCAGATGGCCCTTTTGACCGGGGGGAAGTGAGACTTCATTGTAGTGCAGATTTCCTTTGCAAGCTTGCTTGGTTGGCCAAAAAGGGCGTATGCGTTTTTTCCTGAATATATTCAGGAAAAAACGCATACGCCCTTTTTGGCCAAGTGCATCATTGTGGACGTTCTGCCTCTTTTCCTATGCTTTCAATGCAATTCCAGTCTGCCTCCTGAAATCGGTTTCCTGCAATTCTGCCCCGCTTTCAAGTCCTCTTGGCAGCCTTACTTCAGTATATTTTTGGACGATAGCTGTCATTTATAACTCTGCAGGTTTGTGAATTACAGTGCCCCTGAGCTCCTTTCTTCAACTCGCTTTCTTTTGAGCTGGCCGCAACACCGCAGGATGGCTTCAGGCCCTAATCTGGTTCCGGCACGGCATGCTGAGCCTTTGGTTAATTCCTCTTCCTGGTGGGAAATGAGAGTTAAATTTGCCCGTCCAGACACCTCCAGCTAGTCTCTCATTGGTTCTCGCTATTCCTGTTCATCTTCCGCAGAAATTGCCAACTGGGCCAAACAGGAGGTTAAAGGGACTGACTCTCCAAGTCGGGAGGGTGTTAGTAAAGCGTCTGGAATGTTGCACCCGAGTACCAGGGTACGAAAACTGAGACATATTTGAACACGTCTCCCGATCACATGGTTGATCATACTCTAGGTTCCACATGCATGTTTTAGCTGAAGGAAGAATACCTTAAACCTGGGTAGTTGAAACCCGTGGAATGGGTACCATGCAATATGACTTCAAAGGGTCTTCATTTGCTCACCGAACCTCTCCAATCCTATCACTGCTGCGTTTATGCCCCTGTACACATGCTTGATTCTCTTTCAGAGACATAGCAATCCATAGGTTTTAAGATACTTACTAGTCAGGTACATTCTTAGGCCTTTAATATGCGGTGTTGAGTCCATTTCGTTGAGCAAGGAGTAGCTCTTGTCTATTCCATATTTGGCTTAAGGAACTTTATCTGTGCTCATTTCAATCTCTGGTTTTATGCAGCACCCCAACTCACCTTTCCCCTTAAGCAAGCATAAGTTGGTTTTCTAAATTTGAGACCCTGTTCTGTTCTGTAATTCAGTTCCTGTGTAGCCAAGTTTACATTCCGTGTATTACTGATATCTTATGATGTTTCTTTTTCTGTGTGACTTATTTCAGTTAGAATCATCATACCTGAATCCACTCATTGTGCTGCTAAGGGCCTGAGGACATAGATTTCATTGCTGAGTGATATTGCTTTGTAAGTAAATACCACAACTTCTTTATCCATTTTTCACTTTCTGCGATGTTGAACTTGTACTGTAAACGAGGTTCTTGTAAACAGAGGCGTCCCAAACTTTGGGGTGGCTGTGTCTTTTTGATTTTAATTTCCCTAAGCTATAGGACCATAAGTGGAAGTGCCCTAGGCTCTGTTGCTTTGTTTTTTAGATGTTTCAGGAAACACCATACACTTCTCCCGAGTGTCTGTTGGCAATTTACATCCCGCCCATCAGCATAACAAGGCTCCCAGTTCTCCATGGCCTGTCCTGCCTTTCTGGATTTTACACTTTTTTCAGATGGCCCTTTTGACCGGGGGGAAGTGAGACTTCATTGTAGTGCAGATTTCCTTTGCAAGCTTGCTTGGTTGGCCAAAAAGGGCGTATGCGTTTTTTCCTGAATATATTCAGGAAAAAACGCATACGCCCTTTTTGGCCAAGTGCATCATGGTGGACGTTCTGCCTCTTTTCCTATGCTTTCAATGCAATTCCAGTCTGCCTCCTGAAATCGGTTTCCTGCAATTCTGCCCCGCTTTCAAGTCCTCTTGGCAGCCTTACTTCAGTATATTTTTGGACGATAGCTGTCATTTATAACTCTGCAGGTTTGTGAATTACAGTGCCCCTGAGCTCCTTTCTTCAACTCGCTTTCTTTTGAGCTGGCCGCAACACCGCAGGATGGCTTCAGGCCCTAATCTGGTTCCGGCACGGCACGCTGAGCCTTTGGTTAATTCCTCTTCCTGGTGGGAAATGAGAGTTAAATTTGCCCGTCCAGACACCTCCAGCTAGTCTCTCATTGGTTCTCGCTATTCCTGTTCATCTTCCGCAGAAATTGCAAACTGGGCCAAACAGGAGGTTAAAGGGACTGACTCTCCAAGTCGGGAGGGTCTTAGTAAAGCATCTGGAATGTTGCACCCGAGTACCAGGGTACGAAAACTGAGACATATTTGAACACGTCTCCCGATCACATGGTTGATCAGACTCTAGGTTCCACATGCATGTTTTAGCTGAAGGAAGAATACCTTAAACCTGGGTAGTTGAAACCCGTGGAATGGGTACCATGCAATATGACTTCAAAGGGTCTTCATTTGCTCACCGAACCTCTCCAATCCTATCACTGCTGCGTTTATGCCCCTGTACACATGCTTGATTCTCTTTCGGAGACATAGCAATCCATAGGTTTTAAGATACTTACTAGTCAGGTACATTCTTAGGCATTTAATATGCGGTGTTGAGTCCATTTCGTTGAGCAAGGAGTAGCTCTTGTCTATTCCATATTTGGTTTAAGGAACTTTATCTGTGCTCATTTCAATCTCTGGTTTTATGCAGCACCCCAACTCACCTTTACCCTTAAGCAAGCATAAGTTGGTTTTCTAAATTTGAGACCCTGTTCTGTTCTGTAATTCAGTTCCTGTGTAGCCAAGTTTACATTCCGTGTATTACTGATATCTTATGATGTTTCTTTTTCTGTGTGACTTATTTCAGTTAGAATCATCATACCTGAATCCACTCATTGTGCTGCTAAGGGCCTGATGACATAAATTTCATTGCTGAGTGATATTGCTTTGTAAGTAAATACCACAACTTCTTTATCCATTTTTCACTTTCTGCGATGTTGAACTTGTACTGTAAACGAGGTTCTTGTAAACAGAGGCGTCCCAAACTTTGGGGTGGCTGTGTCTTTTTGATTTTAATTTCCCTAAGCTATAGGACCATAAGTGGAAGTGCCCTAGGCTCTGTTGCTTTGTTTTTTAGATGTTTCAGGAAACACCATACACTTCTCCCGAGTGTCTGTTGGCAATTTACATCCCGCCCATCAGCATAACAAGGCTCCCAGTTCTCCATGGCCTGTCCTGCCTTTCTGGATTTTACACTTTTTTCAGATGGCCCTTTTGACCGGGGGGAAGTGAGACTTCATTGTAGTGCAGATTTCCTTTGCAAGCTTGCTTGGTTGGCCAAAAAGGGCGTATGCGTTTTTTCCTGAATATATTCAGGAAAAAACGCATACGCCCTTTTTGGCCAAGTGCATCATGGTGGACGTTCTGCCTCTTTTCCTATGCTTTCAATGCAATTCCAGTCTGCCTCCTGAAATCGGTTTCCTGCAATTCTGCCCCGCTTTCAAGTCCTCTTGGCAGCCTTACTTCAGTATATTTTTGGACGATAGCTGTCATTTATAACTCTGCAGGTTTGTGAATTACAGTGCCCCTGAGCTCCTTTCTTCAACTCGCTTTCTTTTGAGCTGGCCGCAACACCGCAGGATGGCTTCAGGCCCTAATCTGGTTCCGGCACGGCACGCTGAGCCTTTGGTTAATTCCTCTTCCTGGTGGGAAATGAGAGTTAAATTTGCCCGTCCAGACACCTCCAGGTAGTCTCTCATTGGTTCTCACTATTCCTGTTCATCTTCCGCAGAAATTGCAAACTGGGCCAAACAGGAGGTTAAAGGGACTGACTCTCCAAGTCGGGAGGGTCTTAGTAAAGCATCTGGAATGTTGCACCCGAGTACCAGGGTACGAAAACTGAGACATATTTGAACACGTCTCCCGATCACATGGTTGATCAGACTCTAGGTTCCACATGCATGTTTTAGCTGAAGGAAGAATACCTTAAACCTGGGTAGTTGAAACCCGTGGAATGGGTACCATGCAATATGACTTCAAAGGGTCTTCATTTGCTCACCGAACCTCTCCAATCCTATCACTGCTGCGTTTATGCCCCTGTACACATGCTTGATTCTCTTTCGGAGACATAGCAATCCATAGGTTTTAAGATACTTACTAGTCAGGTACATTCTTAGGCATTTAATATGCGGTGTTGAGTCCATTTCGTTGAGCAAGGAGTAGCTCTTGTCTATTCCATATTTGGTTTAAGGAACTTTATCTGTGCTCATTTCAATCTCTGGTTTTATGCAGCACCCCAACTCACCTTTACCCTTAAGCAAGCATAAGTTGGTTTTCTAAATTTGAGACCCTGTTCTGTTCTGTAATTCAGTTCCTGTGTAGCCAAGTTTACATTCCGTGTATTACTGATATCTTATGATGTTTCTTTTTCTGTGTGACTTATTTCAGTTAGAATCATCATACCTGAATCCACTCATTGTGCTGCTAAGGGCCTGATGACATAGATTTCATTGCTGAGTGATATTGCTTTGTAAGTAAATACCACAACTTCTTTATCCATTTTTCACTTTCTGCGATGTTGAACTTGTACTGTAAACGAGGTTCTTGTAAACAGAGGCGTCCCAAACTTTGGGGTGGCTGTGTCTTTTTGATTTTAATTTCCCTAAGCTATAGGACCATAAGTGGAAGTGCCCTAGGCTCTGTTGCTTTGTTTTTTAGATGTTTCAGGAAACACCATACACTTCTCCCGAGTGTCTGTTGGCAATTTACATCCCGCCCATCAGCATAACAAGGCTCCCAGTTCTCCATGGCCTGTCCTGCCTTTCTGGATTTTACACTTTTTTCAGATGGCCCTTTTGACCGGGGGGAAGTGAGACTTCATTGTAGTGCAGATTTCCTTTGCAAGCTTGCTTGGTTGGCCAAAAAGGGCGTATGCGTTTTCTCCTGAATATATTCAGGAAAAAACGCATATGCCCTTTTTGGCCAAGTGCATCATTGTGGACGTTCTGCCTCTTTTCCTATGCTTTCAATGCAATTCCAGTCTACCTCCTGAAATCGGTTTCCTGCAATTCTGGCCCGCTTTCAAGTCCTCTTGGCAGCCTTACTTCAGTATATTTTTGGACGATAGCTGTCATTTATAACTCTGCAGGTTTGTGAATTACAGTGCCCCTGAGCTCCTTTCTTCAACTCGCTTTCTTTTGAGCTGGCCGCAACACCGCAGGATGGCTTCAGGCCCTAATCTGGTTCCGGCACGGCACGCTGAGCCTTTGGTTAATTCCTCTTCCTGGTGGGAAATGAGAGTTAAATTTGCCCGTCCAGACACCTCCAGCTAGTCTCTCATTGGTTCTCGCTATTCCTGTTCATCTTCCGCAGAAATTGCAAACTGGGACAAACAGGAGGTTAAAGGGACTGACTCTCCAAGTCGGGAGGGTGTTAGTAAAGCGTCTGGAATGTTGCACCCGAGTACCAGGGTACGAAAACTGAGACATATTTGAACACGTCTCCCGATCACATGGTTGATCAGACTCTAGCTTCCACATGCATGTTTTAGCTGAAGGAAGAATACCTTAAACCTGGGTAGTTGAAACCCGTGGAATGGGTACCATGCAATATGACTTCAAAGGGTCTTCATTTGCTCACCGAACCTCTCCAATCCTATCACTGCTGCGTTTATGCCCCTGTACACATGCTTGATTCTCTTTCGGAGACATAGCAATCCATAGGTTTTAAGATACTTACTAGTCAGGTACATTCTTAGGCGTTTAATATGCGGTGTTGAGTCCATTTCGTTGAGCAAGGAGTAGCTCTTGTCTATTCCATATTTGGCTTAAGGAACTTTATCTGTGCTCATTTCAATCTCTGGTTTTATGCAGCACCCCAACTCACCTTTCCCCTTAAGCAAGCATAAGTTGGTTTTCTAAATTTGAGACCCTGTTCTGTTCTGTAATTCAGTTCCTGTGTAGCCAAGTTTACATTCCGTGTATTACTGATATCTTATGATGTTTCTTTTTCTGTGTGACTTATTTCAGTTAGAATCATCATACCTGAATCCACTCATTGTGCTGCTAAGGGCCTGATGACATAGATTTCATTGCTGAGTGATATTGCTTTGTAAGTAAATACCACAACTTCTTTATCCATTTTTCACTTTCTGCGATGTTGAACTTGTACTGTAAACGAGGTTCTTGTAAACAGAGGCGTCCCAAACTTTGGGGTGGCTGTGTCTTTTTGATTTTAATTTCCCTAAGCTATAGGACCATAAGTGGAAGTGCCCTAGGCTCTGTTGCTTTGTTTTTTAGATGTTTCAGGAAACACCATACACTTCTCCCGAGTGTCTGTTGGCAATTTACATCCCGCCCATCAGCATAACAAGGCTCCCAGTTCTCCATGGCCTGTCCTGCCTTTCTGGATTTTACACTTTTTTCAGATGGCCCTTTTGACCGGGGGGAAGTGAGACTTCATTGTAGTGCAGATTTCCTTTGCAAGCTTGCTTGGTTGGCCAAAAAGGGCGTATGCGTTTTTTCCTGAATATATTCAGGAAAAAACGCATACGCCCTTTTTGGCCAAGTGCATCATGGTGGACGTTCTGCCTCTTTTCCTATGCTTTCAATGCAATTCCAGTCTGCCTCCTGAAATCGGTTTCCTGCAATTCTGCCCCGCTTTCAAGTCCTCTTGGCAGCCTTACTTCAGTATATTTTTGGACGATAGCTGTCATTTATAACTCTGCAGGTTTGTGAATTACAGTGCCCCTGAGCTCCTTTCTTCAACTCGCTTTCTTTTGAGCTGGCCGCAACACCGCAGGATGGCTTCAGGCCCTAATCTGGTTCCGGCACGGCACGCTGAGCCTTTGGTTAATTCCTCTTCCTGGTGGGAAATGAGAGTTAAATTTGCCCGTCCAGACACCTCCAGCTAGTCTCTCATTGGTTCTCGCTATTCCTGTTCATCTTCCGCAGAAATTGCAAACTGGGCCAAACAGGAGGTTAAAGGGACTGACTCTCCAAGTCGGGAGGGTCTTAGTAAAGCATCTGGAATGTTGCACCCGAGTACCAGGGTACGAAAACTGAGACATATTTGAACACGTCTCCCGATCACATGGTTGATCAGACTCTAGGTTCCACATGCATGTTTTAGCTGAAGGAAGAATACCTTAAACCTGGGTAGTTGAAACCCGTGGAATGGGTACCATGCAATATGACTTCAAAGGGTCTTCATTTGCTCACCGAACCTCTCCAATCCTATCACTGCTGCGTTTATGCCCCTGTACACATGCTTGATTCTCTTTCGGAGACATAGCAATCCATAGGTTTTAAGATACTTACTAGTCAGGTACATTCTTAGGCATTTAATATGCGGTGTTGAGTCCATTTCGTTGAGCAAGGAGTAGCTCTTGTCTATTCCATATTTGGTTTAAGGAACTTTATCTGTGCTCATTTCAATCTCTGGTTTTATGCAGCACCCCAACTCACCTTTACCCTTAAGCAAGCATAAGTTGGTTTTCTAAATTTGAGACCCTGTTCTGTTCTGTAATTCAGTTCCTGTGTAGCCAAGTTTACATTCCGTGTATTACTGATATCTTATGATGTTTCTTTTTCTGTGTGACTTATTTCAGTTAGAATCATCATACCTGAATCCACTCATTGTGCTGCTAAGGGCCTGATGACATAAATTTCATTGCTGAGTGATATTGCTTTGTAAGTAAATACCACAACTTCTTTATCCATTTTTCACTTTCTGCGATGTTGAACTTGTACTGTAAACGAGGTTCTTGTAAACAGAGGCGTCCCAAACTTTGGGGTGGCTGTGTCTTTTTGATTTTAATTTCCCTAAGCTATAGGACCATAAGTGGAAGTGCCCTAGGCTCTGTTGCTTTGTTTTTTAGATGTTTCAGGAAACACCATACACTTCTCCCGAGTGTCTGTTGGCAATTTACATCCCGCCCATCAGCATAACAAGGCTCCCAGTTCTCCATGGCCTGTCCTGCCTTTCTGGATTTTACACTTTTTTCAGATGGCCCTTTTGACCGGGGGGAAGTGAGACTTCATTGTAGTGCAGATTTCCTTTGCAAGCTTGCTTGGTTGGCCAAAAAGGGCGTATGCGTTTTCTCCTGAATATATTCAGGAAAAAACGCATACGCCCTTTTTGGCCAAGTGCATCATGGTGGACGTTCTGCCTCTTTTCCTATGCTTTCAATGCAATTCCAGTCTGCCTCCTGAAATCGGTTTCCTGCAATTCTGCCCCGCTTTCAAGTCCTCTTGGCAGCCTTACTTCAGTATATTTTTGGACGATAGCTGTCATTTATAACTCTGCAGGTTTGTGAATTACAGTGCCCCTGAGCTCCTTTCTTCAACTCGCTTTCTTTTGAGCTGGCCGCAACACCGCAGGATGGCTTCAGGCCCTAATCTGGTTCCGGCACGGCACGCTGAGCCTTTGGTTAATTCCTCTTCCTGGTGGGAAATGAGAGTTAAATTTGCCCGTCCAGACACCTCCAGGTAGTCTCTCATTGGTTCTCACTATTCCTGTTCATCTTCCGCAGAAATTGCAAACTGGGCCAAACAGGAGGTTAAAGGGACTGACTCTCCAAGTCGGGAGGGTCTTAGTAAAGCATCTGGAATGTTGCACCCGAGTACCAGGGTACGAAAACTGAGACATATTTGAACACGTCTCCCGATCACATGGTTGATCAGACTCTAGGTTCCACATGCATGTTTTAGCTGAAGGAAGAATACCTTAAACCTGGGTAGTTGAAACCCGTGGAATGGGTACCATGCAATATGACTTCAAAGGGTCTTCATTTGCTCACCGAACCTCTCCAATCCTATCACTGCTGCGTTTATGCCCCTGTACACATGCTTGATTCTCTTTCGGAGACATAGCAATCCATAGGTTTTAAGATACTTACTAGTCAGGTACATTCTTAGGCATTTAATATGCGGTGTTGAGTCCATTTCGTTGAGCAAGGAGTAGCTCTTGTCTATTCCATATTTGGTTTAAGGAACTTTATCTGTGCTCATTTCAATCTCTGGTTTTATGCAGCACCCCAACTCACCTTTACCCTTAAGCAAGCATAAGTTGGTTTTCTAAATTTGAGACCCTGTTCTGTTCTGTAATTCAGTTCCTGTGTAGCCAAGTTTACATTCCGTGTATTACTGATATCTTATGATGTTTCTTTTTCTGTGTGACTTATTTCAGTTAGAATCATCATACCTGAATCCACTCATTGTGCTGCTAAGGGCCTGATGACATAGATTTCATTGCTGAGTGATATTGCTTTGTAAGTAAATACCACAACTTCTTTATCCATTTTTCACTTTCTGCGATGTTGAACTTGTACTGTAAACGAGGTTCTTGTAAACAGAGGCGTCCCAAACTTTGGGGTGGCTGTGTCTTTTTGATTTTAATTTCCCTAAGCTATAGGACCATAAGTGGAAGTGCCCTAGGCTCTGTTGCTTTGTTTTTTAGATGTTTCAGGAAACACCATACACTTCTCCCGAGTGTCTGTTGGCAATTTACATCCCGCCCATCAGCATAACAAGGCTCCCAGTTCTCCATGGCCTGTCCTGCCTTTCTGGATTTTACACTTTTTTCAGATGGCCCTTTTGACCGGGGGGAAGTGAGACTTCATTGTAGTGCAGATTTCCTTTGCAAGCTTGCTTGGTTGGCCAAAAAGGGCGTATGCGTTTTCTCCTGAATATATTCAGGAAAAAACGCATATGCCCTTTTTGGCCAAGTGCATCATTGTGGACGTTCTGCCTCTTTTCCTATGCTTTCAATGCAATTCCAGTCTACCTCCTGAAATCGGTTTCCTGCAATTCTGGCCCGCTTTCAAGTCCTCTTGGCAGCCTTACTTCAGTATATTTTTGGACGATAGCTGTCATTTATAACTCTGCAGGTTTGTGAATTACAGTGCCCCTGAGCTCCTTTCTTCAACTCGCTTTCTTTTGAGCTGGCCGCAACACCGCAGGATGGCTTCAGGCCCTAATCTGGTTCCGGCACGGCACGCTGAGCCTTTGGTTAATTCCTCTTCCTGGTGGGAAATGAGAGTTAAATTTGCCCGTCCAGACACCTCCAGCTAGTCTCTCATTGGTTCTCGCTATTCCTGTTCATCTTCCGCAGAAATTGCAAACTGGGACAAACAGGAGGTTAAAGGGACTGACTCTCCAAGTCGGGAGGGTGTTAGTAAAGCGTCTGGAATGTTGCACCCGAGTACCAGGGTACGAAAACTGAGACATATTTGAACACGTCTCCCGATCACATGGTTGATCAGACTCTAGCTTCCACATGCATGTTTTAGCTGAAGGAAGAATACCTTAAACCTGGGTAGTTGAAACCCGTGGAATGGGTACCATGCAATATGACTTCAAAGGGTCTTCATTTGCTCACCGAACCTCTCCAATCCTATCACTGCTGCGTTTATGCCCCTGTACACATGCTTGATTCTCTTTCGGAGACATAGCAATCCATAGGTTTTAAGATACTTACTAGTCAGGTACATTCTTAGGCATTTAATATGCGGTGTTGAGTCCATTTCGTTGAGCAAGGAGTAGCTCTTGTCTATTCCATATTTGGTTTAAGGAACTTTATCTGTGCTCATTTCAATCTCTGGTTTTATGCAGCACCCCAACTCACCTTTACCCTTAAGCAAGCATAAGTTGGTTTTCTAAATTTGAGACCCTGTTCTGTTCTGTAATTCAGTTCCTGTGTAGCCAAGTTTACATTCCGTGTATTACTGATATCTTATGATGTTTCTTTTTCTGTGTGACTTATTTCAGTTAGAATCATCATACCTGAATCCACTCATTGTGCTGCTAAGGGCCTGATGACATAGATTTCATTGCTGAGTGATATTGCTTTGTAAGTAAATACCACAACTTCTTTATCCATTTTTCACTTTCTGCGATGTTGAACTTGTACTGTAAACGAGGTTCTTGTAAACAGAGGCGTCCCAAACTTTGGGGTGGCTGTGTCTTTTTGATTTTAATTTCCCTAAGCTATAGGACCATAAGTGGAAGTGCCCTAGGCTCTGTTGCTTTGTTTTTTAGATGTTTCAGGAAACACCATACACTTCTCCCGAGTGTCTGTTGGCAATTTACATCCCGCCCATCAGCATAACAAGGCTCCCAGTTCTCCATGGCCTGTCCTGCCTTTCTGGATTTTACACTTTTTTCAGATGGCCCTTTTGACCGGGGGGAAGTGAGACTTCATTGTAGTGCAGATTTCCTTTGCAAGCTTGCTTGGTTGGCCAAAAAGGGCGTATGCGTTTTCTCCTGAATATATTCAGGAAAAAACGCATATGCCCTTTTTGGCCAAGTGCATCATTGTGGACGTTCTGCCTCTTTTCCTATGCTTTCAATGCAATTCCAGTCTACCTCCTGAAATCGGTTTCCTGCAATTCTGGCCCGCTTTCAAGTCCTCTTGGCAGCCTTACTTCAGTATATTTTTGGACGATAGCTGTCATTTATAACTCTGCAGGTTTGTGAATTACAGTGCCCCTGAGCTCCTTTCTTCAACTCGCTTTCTTTTGAGCTGGCCGCAACACCGCAGGATGGCTTCAGGCCCTAATCTGGTTCCGGCACGGCACGCTGAGCCTTTGGTTAATTCCTCTTCCTGGTGGGAAATGAGAGTTAAATTTGCCCGTCCAGACACCTCCAGCTAGTCTCTCATTGGTTCTCGCTATTCCTGTTCATCTTCCGCAGAAATTGCAAACTGGGACAAACAGGAGGTTAAAGGGACTGACTCTCCAAGTCGGGAGGGTGTTAGTAAAGCGTCTGGAATGTTGCACCCGAGTACCAGGGTACGAAAACTGAGACATATTTGAACACGTCTCCCGATCACATGGTTGATCAGACTCTAGCTTCCACATGCATGTTTTAGCTGAAGGAAGAATACCTTAAACCTGGGTAGTTGAAACCCGTGGAATGGGTACCATGCAATATGACTTCAAAGGGTCTTCATTTGCTCACCGAACCTCTCCAATCCTATCACTGCTGCGTTTATGCCCCTGTACACATGCTTGATTCTCTTTCGGAGACATAGCAATCCATAGGTTTTAAGATACTTACTAGTCAGGTACATTCTTAGGCGTTTAATATGCGGTGTTGAGTCCATTTCGTTGAGCAAGGAGTAGCTCTTGTCTATTCCATATTTGGCTTAAGGAACTTTATCTGTGCTCATTTCAATCTCTGGTTTTATGCAGCACCCCAACTCACCTTTCCCCTTAAGCAAGCATAAGTTGGTTTTCTAAATTTGAGACCCTGTTCTGTTCTGTAATTCAGTTCCTGTGTAGCCAAGTTTACATTCCGTGTATTACTGATATCTTATGATGTTTCTTTTTCTGTGTGACTTATTTCAGTTAGAATCATCATACCTGAATCCACTCATTGTGCTGCTAAGGGCCTGATGACATAGATTTCATTGCTGAGTGATATTGCTTTGTAAGTAAATACCACAACTTCTTTATCCATTTTTCACTTTCTGCGATGTTGAACTTGTACTGTAAACGAGGTTCTTGTAAACAGAGGCGTCCCAAACTTTGGGGTGGCTGTGTCTTTTTGATTTTAATTTCCCTAAGCTATAGGACCATAAGTGGAAGTGCCCTAGGCTCTGTTGCTTTGTTTTTTAGATGTTTCAGGAAACACCATACACTTCTCCCGAGTGTCTGTTGGCAATTTACATCCCGCCCATCAGCATAACAAGGCTCCCAGTTCTCCATGGCCTGTCCTGCCTTTCTGGATTTTACACTTTTTTCAGATGGCCCTTTTGACCGGGGGGAAGTGAGACTTCATTGTAGTGCAGATTTCCTTTGCAAGCTTGCTTGGTTGGCCAAAAAGGGCGTATGCGTTTTTTCCTGAATATATTCAGGAAAAAACGCATACGCCCTTTTTGGCCAAGTGCATCATGGTGGACGTTCTGCCTCTTTTCCTATGCTTTCAATGCAATTCCAGTCTGCCTCCTGAAATCGGTTTCCTGCAATTCTGCCCCGCTTTCAAGTCCTCTTGGCAGCCTTACTTCAGTATATTTTTGGACGATAGCTGTCATTTATAACTCTGCAGGTTTGTGAATTACAGTGCCCCTGAGCTCCTTTCTTCAACTCGCTTTCTTTTGAGCTGGCCGCAACACCGCAGGATGGCTTCAGGCCCTAATCTGGTTCCGGCACGGCACGCTGAGCCTTTGGTTAATTCCTCTTCCTGGTGGGAAATGAGAGTTAAATTTGCCCGTCCAGACACCTCCAGCTAGTCTCTCATTGGTTCTCGCTATTCCTGTTCATCTTCCACAGAAATTGCAAACTGGGCCAAACAGGAGGTTAAAGGGACTGACTCTCCAAGTCGGGAGGGTGTTAGTAAAGCGTCTGGAATGTTGCACCCGAGTACCAGGGTACGAAAACTGAGACATATTTGAACACGTCTCCCGATCACATGGTTGATCAGACTCTAGGTTCCACATGCATGTTTTAGCTGAAGGAAGAATACCTTAAACCTGGGTAGTTGAAACCCGTGGAATGGGTACCATGCAATATGACTTCAAAGGGTCTTCATTTGCTCACCGAACCTCTCCAATCCTATCACTGCTGCGTTTATGCCCCTGTACACGTGCTTGATTCTCTTTCGGAGACATAGCAATCCATAGGTTTTAAGATACTTACTAGTCAGGTACATTCTTAGGCGTTTAATATGCGGTGTTGAGTCCATTTCGTTGAGCAAGGAGTAGCTCTTGTCTATTCCATATTTGGCTTAAGGAACTTTATCTGTGCTCATTTCAATCTCTGGTTTTATGCAGCACCCCAACTCACCTTTCCCCTTAAGCAAGCATAAGTTGGTTTTCTAAATTTGAGACCCTGTTCTGTTCTGTAATTCAGTTCCTGTGTAGCCAAGTTTACATTCCGTGTATTACTGATATCTTATGATGTTTCTTTTTCTGTGTGACTTATTTCAGTTAGAATCATCATACCTGAATCCACTCATTGTGCTGCTAAGGGCCTGAGGACATAGATTTCATTGCTGAGTGATATTGCTTTGTAAGTAAATACCACAACTTCTTTATCCATTTTTCACTTTCTGCGATGTTGAACTTGTACTGTAAACGAGGTTCTTGTAAACAGAGGCGTACCAAACTTTGGGGTGGCTGTGTCTTTTTGATTTTAATTTCCCTAAGCTATAGGACCATAAGTGGAAGTGCCCTAGGCTCTGTTGCTTTGTTTTTTAGATGTTTCAGGAAACACCATACACTTCTCCCGAGTGTCTGTTGGCAATTTACAACCCGCCCATCAGCATAACAAGGCTCCTAGTTCTCCATGGCCTGTCCTGTCTTTCTGGATTTTACACTTTTTTCAGATGGCCCTTTTGACCGGGGGGAAGTGAGACTTCATTGTAGTGCAGATTTCCTTTGCAAGCTTGCTTGGTTGGCCAAAAAGGGCGTATGCGTTTTTTCCTGAATATATTCAGGAAAAAACGCATACGCCCTTTTTGGCCAAGTGCATCATTGTGGACGTTCTGCCTCTTTTCCTATGCTTTCAATGCAATTCCAGTCTACCTCCTGAAATCGGTTTCCTGCAATTCTGCCCCGCTTTCAAGTCCTCTTGGCAGCCTTACTTCAGTATATTTTTGGACGATAGCTGTCATTTATAACTCTGCAGGTTTGTGAATTACAGTGCCCCTGAGCTCCTTTCTTCAACTCGCTTTCTTTTGAGCTGGCCGCAACACCGCAGGATGGCTTCAGGCCCTAATCTGGTTCTGGCACGGCACGCTGAGCCTTTGGTTAATTCCTCTTCCTGGTGGGAAATGAGAGTTAAATTTGCCCGTCCAGACACCTCCAGCTAGTCTCTCATTGGTTCTCGCTATTCCTGTTCATCTTCCACAGAAATTGCAAACTGGGCCAAACAGGAGGTTAAAGGGACTGACTCTCCAAGTCGGGAGGGTGTTAGTAAAGCGTCTGGAATGTTGCACCCGAGTACCAGGGTACGAAAACTGAGACATATTTGAACACGTCTCCCGATCACATGGTTGATCAGACTCTAGGTTCCACATGCATGTTTTAGCTGAAGGAAGAATACCTTAAACCTGGGTAGTTGAAACCCGTGGAATGGGTACCATGCAATATGACTTCAAAGGGTCTTCATTTGCTCACCGAACCTCTCCAATCCTATCACTGCTGCGTTTATGCCCCTGTACACGTGCTTGATTCTCTTTCGGAGACATAGCAATCCATAGGTTTTAAGATACTTACTAGTCAGGTACATTCTTAGGCGTTTAATATGCGGTGTTGAGTCCATTTCGTTGAGCAAGGAGTAGCTCTTGTCTATTCCATATTTGGCTTAAGGAACTTTATCTGTGCTCATTTCAATCTCTGGTTTTATGCAGCACCCCAACTCACCTTTCCCCTTAAGCAAGCATAAGTTGGTTTTCTAAATTTGAGACCCTGTTCTGTTCTGTAATTCAGTTCCTGTGTAGCCAAGTTTACATTCCGTGTATTACTGATATCTTATGATGTTTCTTTTTCTGTGTGACTTATTTCAGTTAGAATCATCATACCTGAATCCACTCATTGTGCTGCTAAGGGCCTGAGGACATAGATTTCATTGCTGAGTGATATTGCTTTGTAAGTAAATACCACAACTTCTTTATCCATTTTTCACTTTCTGCGATGTTGAACTTGTACTGTAAACGAGGTTCTTGTAAACAGAGGCGTCCCAAACTTTGGGGTGGCTGTGTCTTTTTGATTTTAATTTCCCTAAGCTATAGGACCATAAGTGGAAGTGCCCTAGGCTCTGTTGCTTTGTTTTTTAGATGTTTCAGGAAACACCATACACTTCTCCCGAGTGTCTGTTGGCAATTTACAACCCGCCCATCAGCATAACAAGGCTCCTAGTTCTCCATGGCCTGTCCTGTCTTTCTGGATTTTACACTTTTTTCAGATGGCCCTTTTGACCGGGGGGAAGTGAGACTTCATTGTAGTGCAGATTTCCTTTGCAAGCTTGCTTGGTTGGCCAAAAAGGGCGTATGCGTTTTTTCCTGAATATATTCAGGAAAAAACGCATACGCCCTTTTTGGCCAAGTGCATCATTGTGGACGTTCTGCCTCTTTTCCTATGCTTTCAATGCAATTCCAGTCTACCTCCTGAAATCGGTTTCCTGCAATTCTGCCCCGCTTTCAAGTCCTCTTGGCAGCCTTACTTCAGTATATTTTTGGACGATAGCTGTCATTTATAACTCTGCAGGTTTGTGAATTACAGTGCCCCTGAGCTCCTTTCTTCAACTCGCTTTCTTTTGAGCTGGCCGCAACACCGCAGGATGGCTTCAGGCCCTAATCTGGTTCCGGCACGGCACGCTGAGCCTTTGGTTAATTCCTCTTCCTGGTGGGAAATGAGAGTTAAATTTGCCCGTCCAGACACCTCCAGCTAGTCTCTCATTGGTTCTCGCTATTCCTGTTCATCTTCCGCAGAAATTGCAAACTGGGCCAAACAGGAGGTTAAAGGGACTGACTCTCCAAGTCGGGAGGGTGTTAGTAAAGTGTCTGGAATGTTGCACCCGAGTACCAGGGTACGAAAACTGAGACATATTTGAACACATCTCCCGATCACATGGTTGATCATACTCTAGGTTCCACATGCATGTTTTAGCTGAAGGAAGAATACCTTAAACCTGGGTAGTTGAAACCCGTGGAATGGGTACCATGCAATATGACTTCAAAGGGTCTTCATTTGCTCACCGAACCTCTCCAATCCTATCACTGCTGCGTTTATGCCCCTGTACACATGCTTGAATCTCTTTCGGAGACATAGCAATCCATAGGTTTTAAGATACTTACTAGTCAGGTACATTCTTAGGCATTTAATATGCGGTGTTGAGTCCATTTCGTTGAGCAAGGAGTAGCTCTTGTCTATTCCATATTTGGCTTAAGGAACTTTATCTGTGCTCATTTCAATCTCTGGTTTTATGCAGCACCCCAACTCACCTTTACCCTTAAGCAAGCATAAGTTGGTTTTCTAAATTTGAGACCCTGTTCTGTTCTGTAATTCAGTTCCTGTGTAGCCAAGTTTACATTCCGTGTATTACTGATATCTTATGATGTTTCTTTTTCTGTGTGACTTATTTCAGTTAGAATCATCATACCTGAATCCACTCATTGTGCTGCTAAGGGCCTGATGACATAGATTTCATTGCTGAGTGATATTGCTTTGTAAGTAAATACCACAACTTCTTTATCCATTTTTCACTTTCTGCGATGTTGAACTTGTACTGTAAACGAGGTTCTTGTAAACAGAGGCGTCCCAAACTTTGGGGTGGCTGTGTCTTTTTGATTTTAATTTCCCTAAGCTATAGGACCATAAGTGGAAGTGCCCTAGGCTCTGTTGCTTTGTTTTTTAGATGTTTCAGGAAACACCATACACTTCTCCCGAGTGTCTGTTGGCAATTTACATCCCGCCCATCAGCATAACAAGGCTCCCAGTTCTCCATGGCCTGTCCTGCCTTTCTGGATTTTACACTTTTTTCAGATGGCCCTTTTGACCGGGGGGAAGTGAGACTTCATTGTAGTGCAGATTTCCTTTGCAAGCTTGCTTGGTTGGCCAAAAAGGGCGTATGCGTTTTTTCCTGAATATATTCAGGAAAAAACGCATACGCCCTTTTTGGCCAAGTGCATCATTGTGGACGTTCTGCCTCTTTTCCTATGCTTTCAATGCAATTCCAGTCTGCCTCCTGAAATCGGTTTCCTGCAATTCTGCCCCGCTTTCAAGTCCTCTTGGCAGCCTTACTTCAGTATATTTTTGGACGATAGCTGTCATTTATAACTCTGCAGGTTTGTGAATTACAGTGCCCCTGAGCTCCTTTCTTCAACTCGCTTTCTTTTGAGCTGGCCGCAACACCGCAGGATGGCTTCAGGCCCTAATCTGGTTCCGGCACGGCACGCTGAGCCTTTGGTTAATTCCTCTTCCTGGTGGGAAATGAGAGTTAAATTTGCCCGTCCAGACACCTCCAGCTAGTCTCTCATTGGTTCTCGCTATTCCTGTTCATCTTCCGCAGAAATTGCAAACTGGGCCAAACAGGAGGTTAAAGGGACTGACTCTCCAAGTCGGGAGGGTGTTAGTAAAGCGTCTGGAATGTTGCACCCGAGTACCAGGGTACGAAAACTGAGACATATTTGAACACGTCTCCCGATCACATGGTTGATCATACTCTAGGTTCCACATGCATGTTTTAGCTGAAGGAAGAATACCTTAAACCTGGGTAGTTGAAACCCGTGGAATGGGTACCATGCAATATGACTTCAAAGGGTCTTCATTTGCTCACCGAACCTCTCCAATCCTATCACTGCTGCGTTTATGCCCCTGTACACATGCTTGATTCTCTTTCGGAGACATAGCAATCCATAGGTTTTAAGATACTTACTAGTCAGGTACATTCTTAGGCATTTAATATGCGGTGTTGAGTCCATTTCGTTGAGCAAGGAGTAGCTCTTGTCTATTCCATATTTGGCTTAAGGAACTTTATCTGTGCTCATTTCAATCTCTGGTTTTATGCAGCACCCCAACTCACCTTTCCCCTTAAGCAAGCATAAGTTGGTTTTCTAAATTTGAGACCCTGTTCTGTTCTGTAATTCAGTTCCTGTGTAGCCAAGTTTACATTCCGTGTATTACTGATATCTTATGATGTTTCTTTTTCTGTGTGACTTATTTCAGTTAGAATCATCATACCTGAATCCACTCATTGTGCTGCTAAGGGCCTGATGACATAGATTTCATTGCTGAGTGATATTGCTTTGTAAGTAAATACCACAACTTCTTTATCCATTTTTCACTTTCTGCGATGTTGAACTTGTACTGTAAACGAGGTTCTTGTAAACAGAGGCGTCCCAAACTTTGGGGTGGCTGTGTCTTTTTGATTTTAATTTCCCTAAGCTATAGGACCATAAGTGGAAGTGCCCTAGGCTCTGTTGCTTTGTTTTTTAGATGTTTCAGGAAACACCATACACTTCTCCCGAGTGTCTGTTGGCAATTTACATCCCGCCCATCAGCATAACAAGGCTCCCAGTTCTCCATGGCCTGTCCTGCCTTTCTGGATTTTACACTTTTTTCAGATGGCCCTTTTGACCGGGGGGAAGTGAGACTTCATTGTAGTGCAGATTTCCTTTGCAAGCTTGCTTGGTTGGCCAAAAAGGGCGTATGCGTTTTTTCCTGAATATATTCAGGAAAAAACGCATACGCCCTTTTTGGCCAAGTGCATCATTGTGGACGTTCTGCCTCTTTTCCTATGCTTTCAATGCAATTCCAGTCTGCCTCCTGAAATCGGTTTCCTGCAGTTCTGCCCCGCTTTCAAGTCCTCTTGGCAGCCTTACTTCAGTATATTTTTGGACGATAGCTGTCATTTATAACTCTGCAGGTTTGTGAATTACAGTGCCCCTGAGCTCCTTTCTTCAACTCGCTTTCTTTTGAGCTGGTCGCAACACCGCAGGATGGCTTCAGGCCCTAATCTGGTTCCGGCACGGCACGCTGAGCCTTTGGTTAATTCCTCTTCCTGGTGGGAAATGAGAGTTAAATTTGCCCGTCCAGACACCTCCAGCTAGTCTCTCATTGGTTCTCGCTATTCCTGTTCATCTTCCGCAGAAATTGCAAACTGGGACAAACAGGAGGTTAAAGGGACTGACTCTCCAAGTCGGGAGGGTGTTAGTAAAGCGTCTGGAATGTTGCACCCGAGTACCAGGGTACGAAAACTGAGACATATTTGAACACGTCTCCCGATCACATGGTTGATCATACTCTAGGTTCCACATGCATGTTTTAGCTGAAGGAAGAATACCTTAAACCTGGGTAGTTGAAACCCGTGGAATGGGTACCATGCAATATGACTTCAAAGGGTCTTCATTTGCTCACCGAACCTCTCCAATCCTATCACTGCTGCGTTTATGCCCCTGTACACATGCTTGATTCTCTTTCGGAGACATAGCAATCCATAGGTTTTAAGATACTTACTAGTCAGGTACATTCTTAGGCATTTAATATGCGGTGTTGAGTCCATTTCGTTGAGCAAGGAGTAGCTCTTGTCTATTCCATATTTGGCTTAAGGAACTTTATCTGTGCTCATTTCAATCTCTGGTTTTATGCAGCACCCCAACTCACCTTTCCCCTTAAGCAAGCATAAGTTGGTTTTCTAAATTTGAGACCCTGTTCTGTTCTGTAATTCAGTTCCTGTGTAGCCAAGTTTACATTCCGTGTATTACTGATATCTTATGATGTTTCTTTTTCTGTGTGACTTATTTCAGTTAGAATCATCATACCTGAATCCACTCATTGTGCTGCTAAGGGCCTGAGGACATAGATTTCATTGCTGAGTGATATTGCTTTGTAAGTAAATACCACAACTTCTTTATCCATTTTTCACTTTCTGCGATGTTGAACTTGTACTGTAAACGAGGTTCTTGTAAACAGAGGCGTCCCAAACTTTGGGGTGGCTGTGTCTTTTTGATTTTAATTTCCCTAAGCTATAGGACCATAAGTGGAAGTGCCCTAGGCTCTGTTGCTTTGTTTTTTAGATGTTTCAGGAAACACCATACACTTCTCCCGAGTGTCTGTTGGCAATTTACATCCCGCCCATCAGCATAACAAGGCTCCCAGTTCTCCATGGCCTGTCCTGCCTTTCTGGATTTTACACTTTTTTCAGATGGCCCTTTTGACCGGGGGGAAGTGAGACTTCATTGTAGTGCAGATTTCCTTTGCAAGCTTGCTTGGTTGGCCAAAAAGGGCGTATGCGTTTTTTCCTGAATATATTCAGGAAAAAACGCATATGCCCTTTTTGGCCAAGTGCATCATTGTGGACGTTCTGCCTCTTTTCCTATGCTTTCAATGCAATTCCAGTCTGCCTCCTGAAATCGGTTTCCTGCAGTTCTGCCCCGCTTTCAAGTCCTCTTGGCAGCCTTACTTCAGTATATTTTTGGACGATAGCTGTCATTTATAACTCTGCAGGTTTGTGAATTACAGTGCCCCTGAGCTCCTTTCTTCAACTCGCTTTCTTGTGACCTGGCCGCAACACCGCAGGATGGCTTCAGGCCCTAATCTGGTTCCGGCACGGCACGCTGAGCCTTTGGTTAATTCCTCTTCCTGGTGGGAAATGAGAGTTAAATTTGCCCGTCCAGACACCTCCAGCTAGTCTCTCATTGGTTCTCGCTATTCCTGTTCATCTTCCGCAGAAATTGCAAACTGGGACAAACAGGAGGTTAAAGGGACTGACTCTCCAAGTCGGGAGGGTGTTAGTAAAGCGTCTGGAATGTTGCACCCGAGTACCAGGGTACGAAAACTGAGACATATTTGAACACGTCTCCCGATCACATGGTTGATCATACTCTAGGTTCCACATGCATGTTTTAGCTGAAGGAAGAATACCTTAAACCTGGGTAGTTGAAACCCGTGGAATGGGTACCATGCAATATGACTTCAAAGGGTCTTCATTTGCTCACCGAACCTCTCCAATCCTATCACTGCTGCGTTTATGCCCCTGTACACATGCTTGATTCTCTTTCGGAGACATAGCAATCCATAGGTTTTAAGATACTTACTAGTCAGGTACATTCTTAGGCATTTAATATGCGGTGTTGAGTCCATTTCGTTGAGCAAGGAGTAGCTCTTGTCTATTCCATATTTGGCTTAAGGAACTTTATCTGTGCTCATTTCAATCTCTGGTTTTATGCAGCACCCCAACTCACCTTTACCCTTAAGCAAGCATAAGTTGGTTTTCTAAATTTGAGACCCTGTTCTGTTCTGTAATTCAGTTCCTGTGTAGCCAAGTTTACATTCCGTGTATTACTGATATCTTATGATGTTTCTTTTTCTGTGTGACTTATTTCAGTTAGAATCATCATACCTGAATCCACTCATTGTGCTGCTAAGGGCCTGAGGACATAGATTTCATTGCTGAGTGATATTGCTTTGTAAGTAAATACCACAACTTCTTTATCCATTTTTCACTTTCTGCGATGTTGAACTTGTACTGTAAATGAGGTTCTTGTAAACAGAGGCGTCCCAAACTTTGGGGTGGCTGTGTCTTTTTGATTTTAATTTCCCTAAGCTATAGGACCATAAGTGGAAGTGCCCTAGGCTCTGTTGCTTTGTTTTTTAGATGTTTCAGGAAACACCATACACTTCTCCCGAGTGTCTGTTGGCAATTTACATCCCGCCCATCAGCATAACAAGGCTCCCAGTTCTCCATGGCCTGTCCTGCCTTTCTGGATTTTACACTTTTTTCAGATGGCCCTTTTGACCGGGGGGAAGTGAGACTTCATTGTAGTGCAGATTTCCTTTGCAAGCTTGCTTGGTTGGCCAAAAAGGGCGTATGCGTTTTTTCCTGAATATATTCAGGAAAAAACGCATACGCCCTTTTTGGCCAAGTGCATCATTGTGGACGTTCTGCCTCTTTTCCTATGCTTTCAGTGCAATTCCAGTCTGCCTCCTGAAATCGGTTTCCTGCAGTTCTGCCCCGCTTTCAAGTCCTCTTGGCAGCCTTACTTCAGTATATTTTTGGACGATAGCTGTCATTTATAACTCTGCAGGTTTGTGAATTACAGTGCCCCTGAGCTCCTTTCTTCAACTCGCTTTCTTTTGAGCTGGCCGCAACACCGCAGGATGGCTTCAGGCCCTAATCTGGTTCCGGCACGGCACGCTGAGCCTTTGGTTAATTCCTCTTCCTGGTGGGAAATGAGAGTTAAATTTGCCCGTCCAGACACCTCCAGCTAGTCTCTCATTGGTTCTCGCTATTCCTGTTCATCTTCCGCAGAAATTGCAAACTGGGCCAAACAGGAGGTTAAAGGGACTGACTCTCCAAGTCGGGAGGGTGTTAGTAAAGCGTCTGGAATGTTGCACCCGAGTACCAGGGTACGAAAACTGAGACATATTTGAACACGTCTCCCGATCACATGGTTGATCATACTCTAGGTTCCACATGCATGTTTTAGCTGAAGGAAGAATACCTTAAACCTGGGTAGTTGAAACCCGTGGAATGGGTACCATGCAATATGACTTCAAAGGGTCTTCATTTGCTCACCGAACCTCTCCAATCCTATCACTGCTGCGTTTATGCCCCTGTACACATGCTTGATTCTCTTTCGGAGACATAGCAATCCATAGGTTTTAAGATACTTACTAGTCAGGTACATTCTTAGGCATTTAATATGCGGTGTTGAGTCCATTTCGTTGAGCAAGGAGTAGCTCTTGTCTATTCCATATTTGGCTTAAGGAACTTTATCTGTGCTCATTTCAATCTCTGGTTTTATGCAGCACCCCAACTCACCTTTACCCTTAAGCAAGCATAAGTTGGTTTTCTAAATTTGAGACCCTGTTCTGTTCTGTAATTCAGTTCCTGTGTAGCCAAGTTTACATTCCGTGTATTACTGATATCTTATGATGTTTCTTTTTCTGTGTGACTTATTTCAGTTAGAATCATCATACCTGAATCCACTCATTGTGCTGCTAAGGGCCTGAGGACATAGATTTCATTGCTGAGTGATATTGCTTTGTAAGTAAATACCACAACTTCTTTATCCATTTTTCACTTTCTGCGATGTTGAACTTGTACTGTAAACGAGGTTCTTGTAAACAGAGGCGTCCCAAACTTTGGGGTGGCTGTGTCTTTTTGATTTTAATTTCCCTAAGCTATAGGACCATAAGTGGAAGTGCCCTAGGCTCTGTTGCTTTGTTTTTTAGATGTTTCAGGAAACACCATACACTTCTCCCGAGTGTCTGTTGGCAATTTACATCCCGCCCATCAGCATAACAAGGCTCCCAGTTCTCCATGGCCTGTCCTGCCTTTCTGGATTTTACACTTTTTTCAGATGGCCCTTTTGACCGGGGGGAAGTGAGACTTCATTGTAGTGCAGATTTCCTTTGCAAGCTTGCTTGGTTGGCCAAAAAGGGCGTATGCGTTTTTTCCTGAATATATTCAGGAAAAAACGCATACGCCCTTTTTGGCCAAGTGCATCATTGTGGACGTTCTGCCTCTTTTCCTATGCTTTCAATGCAATTCCAGTCTGCCTCCTGAAATCGGTTTCCTGCAGTTCTGCCCCGCTTTCAAGTCCTCTTGGCAGCCTTACTTCAGTATATTTTTGGACGATAGCTGTCATTTATAACTCTGCAGGTTTGTGAATTACAGTGCCCCTGAGCTCCTTTCTTCAACTCGCTTTCTTTTGAGCTGGCCGCAACACCGCAGGATGGCTTCAGGCCCTAATCTGGTTCCGGCACGGCACGCTGAGCCTTTGGTTAATTCCTCTTCCTGGTGGGAAATGAGAGTTAAATTTGCCCGTCCAGACACCTCCAGCTAGTCTCTCATTGGTTCTCGCTATTCCTGTTCATCTTCCGCAGAAATTGCAAACTGGGACAAACAGGAGGTTAAAGGGACTGACTCTCCAAGTCGGGAGGGTGTTAGTAAAGCGTCTGGAATGTTGCACCCGAGTACCAGGGTACGAAAACTGAGACATATTTGAACACGTCTCCCGATCACATGGTTGATCATACTCTAGGTTCCACATGCATGTTTTAGCTGAAGGAAGAATACCTTAAACCTGGGTAGTTGAAACCCGTGGAATGGGTACCATGCAATATGACTTCAAAGGGTCTTCATTTGCTCACCGAACCTCTCCAATCCTATCACTGCTGCGTTTATGCCCCTGTACACATGCTTGATTCTCTTTCGGAGACATAGCAATCCATAGGTTTTAAGATACTTACTAGTCAGGTACATTCTTAGGCATTTAATATGCGGTGTTGAGTCCATTTCGTTGAGCAAGGAGTAGCTCTTGTCTATTCCATATTTGGCTTAAGGAACTTTATCTGTGCTCATTTCAATCTCTGGTTTTATGCAGCACCCCAACTCACCTTTACCCTTAAGCAAGCATAAGTTGGTTTTCTAAATTTGAGACCCTGTTCTGTTCTGTAATTCAGTTCCTGTGTAGCCAAGTTTACATTCCGTGTATTACTGATATCTTATGATGTTTCTTTTTCTGTGTGACTTATTTCAGTTAGAATCATCATACCTGAATCCACTCATTGTGCTGCTAAGGGCCTGAGGACATAGATTTCATTGCTGAGTGATATTGCTTTGTAAGTAAATACCACAACTTCTTTATCCATTTTTCACTTTCTGCGATGTTGAACTTGTACTGTAAACGAGGTTCTTGTAAACAGAGGCGTCCCAAACTTTGGGGTGGCTGTGTCTTTTTGATTTTAATTTCCCTAAGCTATAGGACCATAAGTGGAAGTGCCCTAGGCTCTGTTGCTTTGTTTTTTAGATGTTTCAGGAAACACCATACACTTCTCCCGAGTGTCTGTTGGCAATTTACATCCCGCCCATCAGCATAACAAGGCTCCCAGTTCTCCATGGCCTGTCCTGCCTTTCTGGATTTTACACTTTTTTCAGATGGCCCTTTTGACCGGGGGGAAGTGAGACTTCATTGTAGTGCAGATTTCCTTTGCAAGCTTGCTTGGTTGGCCAAAAAGGGCGTATGCGTTTTTTCCTGAATATATTCAGGAAAAAACGCATACGCCCTTTTTGGCCAAGTGCATCATTGTGGACGTTCTGCCTCTTTTCCTATGCTTTCAATGCAATTCCAGTCTGCCTCCTGAAATCGGTTTCCTGCAGTTCTGCCCCGCTTTCAAGTCCTCTTGGCAGCCTTACTTCAGTATATTTTTGGACGATAGCTGTCATTTATAACTCTGCAGGTTTGTGAATTACAGTGCCCCTGAGCTCCTTTCTTCAACTCGCTTTCTTTTGAGCTGGCCGCAACACCGCAGGATGGCTTCAGGCCCTAATCTGGTTCCGGCACGGCACGCTGAGCCTTTGGTTAATTCCTCTTCCTGGTGGGAAATGAGAGTTAAATTTGCCCGTCCAGACACCTCCAGCTAGTCTCTCATTGGTTCTCGCTATTCCTGTTCATCTTCCGCAGAAATTGCAAACTGGGCCAAACAGGAGGTTAAAGGGACTGACTCTCCAAGTCGGGAGGGTGTTAGTAAAGCGTCTGGAATGTTGCACCCGAGTACCAGGGTACGAAAACTGAGACATATTTGAACACGTCTCCCGATCACATGGTTGATCATACTCTAGGTTCCACATGCATGTTTTACCTGAAGGAAGAATACCTTAAACCTGGGTAGTTGAAACCCGTGGAATGGGTACCATGCAATATGACTTCAAAGGGTCTTCATTTGCTCACCGAACCTCTCCAATCCTATCACTGCTGCGTTTATGCCCCTGTACACATGCTTGATTCTCTTTCAGAGACATAGCAATCCATAGGTTTTAAGATACTTACTAGTCAGGTACATTCTTAGGCGTTTAATATGCGGTGTTGAGTCCATTTCGTTGAGCAAGGAGTAGCTCTTGTCTATTCCATATTTGGCTTAAGGAACTTTATCTGTGTTCATTTCAATCTCTGGTTTTATGCAGCACCCCAATTCACCTTTACCCTTAAGCAAGCATAAGTTGGTTTTCTAAATTTGAGACCCTGTTCTGTTCTGTAATTCAGTTTCTGTGTAGCCAAGTTTACATTCCGTGTATTACTGATATCTTATGATGTTTCTTTTTCTGTGTGACTTATTTCAGTTAGAATCATCATACCTGAATCCACTCATTGTGCTGCTAAGGGCCTGATGACATAGATTTCATTGCTGAGTGATATTGCTTTGTAAGTAAATACCACAACTTCTTTATCCATTTTTCACTTTCTGCGATGTTGAACTTGTACTGTAAACGAGGTTCTTGTAAACAGAGGCGTCCCAAACTTTGGGGTGGCTGTGTCTTTTTGATTTTAATTTCCCTAAGCTATAGGACCATAAGTGGAAGTGCCCTAGGCTCTGTTGCTTTGTTTTTTAGATGTTTCAGGAAACACCATACACTTCTCCCGAGTGTCTGTTGGCAATTTACATCCCGCCCATCAGCATAACAAGGCTCCCAGTTCTCCATGGCCTGTCCTGCCTTTCTGGATTTTACACTTTTTTCAGATGGCCCTTTTGACCGGGGGGAAGTGAGACTTCATTGTAGTGCAGATTTCCTTTGCAAGCTTGCTTGGTTGGCCAAAAAGGGCGTATGCGTTTTTTCCTGAATATATTCAGGAAAAAACGCATACGCCCTTTTTGGCCAAGTGCATCATTGTGGACGTTCTGCCTCTTTTCCTATGCTTTCAATGCAATTCCAGTCTGCCTCCTGAAATCGGTTTCCTGCAATTCTGCCCCGCTTTCAAGTCCTCTTGGCAGCCTTACTTCAGTATATTTTTGGACGATAGCTGTCATTTATAACTCTGCAGGTTTGTGAATTACAGTGCCCCTGAGCTCCTTTCTTCAACTCGCTTTCTTTTGAGCTGGCCGCAACACCGCAGGATGGCTTCAGGCCCTAATCTGGTTCCGGCACGGCACGCTGAGCCTTTGGTTAATTCCTCTTCCTGGTGGGAAATGAGAGTTAAATTTGCCCGTCCAGACACCTCCAGCTAGTCTCTCATTGGTTCTCGCTATTCCTGTTCATCTTCCGCAGAAATTGCAAACTGGGCCAAACAGGAGGTTAAAGGGACTGACTCTCCAAGTCGGGAGAGTGTTAGTAAAGCGTCTGGAATGTTGCACCCGAGTACCAGGGTACGAAAACTGAGACATATTTGAACACGTCTCCCGATCACATGGTTGATCATACTCTAGGTTCCACATGCATGTTTTAGCTGAAGGAAGAATACCTTAAACCTGGGTAGTTGAAACCCGTGGAATGGGTACCATGCAATATGACTTCAAAGGGTCTTCATTTGCTCACCGAACCTCTCCAATCCTATCACTGCTGCGTTTATGCCCCTGTACACATGCTTGATTCTCTTTCGGAGACATAGCAATCCATAGGTTTTAAGATACTTACTAGTCAGGTACATTCTTAGGCCTTTAATATGCGGTGTTGAGTCCATTTCGTTGAGCAAGGAGTAGCTCTTGTCTATTCCATATTTGGCTTAAGGAACTTTATCTGTGCTCATTTCAATCTCTGGTTTTATGCAGCACCCCAACTCACCTTTACCCTTAAGCAAGCATAAGTTGGTTTTCTAAATTTGAGACCCTGTTCTGTTCTGTAATTCAGTTCCTGTGTAGCCAAGTTTACATTCCGTGTATTACTGATATCTTATGATGTTTCTTTTTCTGTGTGACTTATTTCAGTTAGAATCATCATACCTGAATCCACTCATTGTGCTGCTAAGGGCCTGATGACATAGATTTCATTGCTGAGTGATATTGCTTTGTAAGTAAATACCACAACTTCTTTATCCATTTTTCACTTTCTGCGATGTTGAACTTGTACTGTAAACCAGGTTCTTGTAAACAGAGGCGTCCCAAACTTTGGGGTGGCTGTGTCTTTTTGATTTTAATTTCCCTAAGCTATAGGACCATAAGTGGAAGTGCCCTAGGCTCTGTTGCTTTGTTTTTTAGATGTTTCAGGAAACACCATACACTTCTCCCGAGTGTCTGTTGGCAATTTACATCCCGCCCATCAGCATAACAAGGCTCCCAGTTCTCCATGGCCTGTCCTGCCTTTCTGGATTTTACACTTTTTTCAGATGGCCCTTTTGACCGGGGGGAAGTGAGACTTCATTGTAGTGCAGATTTCCTTTGCAAGCTTGCTTGGTTGGCCAAAAAGGGCGTATGCGTTTTCTCCTGAATATATTCAGGAAAAAACGCATACGCCCTTTTTGGCCAAGTGCATCATTGTGGACGTTCTGCCTCTTTTCCTATGCTTTCAATGCAATTCCAGTCTACCTCCTGAAATCGGTTTCCTGCAATTCTGCCCCGCTTTCAAGTCCTCTTGGCAGCCTTACTTCAGTATATTTTTGGACGATAGCTGTCATTTATAACTCTGCAGGTTTGTGAATTACAGTGCCCCTGAGCTCCTTTCTTCAACTCGCTTTCTTTTGAGCTGGCCGCAACACCGCAGGATGGTTTCAGGCCCTAATCTGGTTCCGGCACGGCACGCTGAGCCTTTGGTTAATTCCTCTTCCTGGTGGGAAATGAGAGTTAAATTTGCCCGTCCAGACACCTCCAGCTAGTCTCTCATTGGTTCTCGCTATTCCTGTTCATCTTCCGCAGAAATTGCAAACTGGGCCAAACAGGAGGTTAAAGGGACTGACTCTCCAAGTCGGGAGGGTGTTAGTAAAGCGTCTGGAATATTGCACCCGAGTACCAGGGTACGAAAACTGAGACATATTTGAACACGTCTCCCGATCACATGGTTGATCATACTCTAGGTTCCACATGCATGTTTTAGCTGAAGGAAGAATACCTTAAACCTGGGTAGTTGAAACCCGTGGAATGGGTACCATGCAATATGACTTCAAAGGGTCTTCATTTGCTCACCGAACCTCTCCAATCCTATCACTGCTGCGTTTATGCCCCTGTACACATGCTTGATTCTCTTTCAGAGACATAGCAATCCATAGGTTTTAAGATACTTACTAGTCAGGTACATTCTTAGGCGTTTAATATGCGGTGTTGAGTCCATTTCGTTGAGCAAGGAGTAGCTCTTGTCTATTCCATATTTGTCTTAAGGAACTTTATCTGTGTTCATTTCAATCTCTGGTTTTATGCAGCACCCCAATTCACCTTTACCCTTAAGCAAGCATAAGTTGGTTTTCTAAATTTGAGACCCTGTTCTGTTCTGTAATTCAGTTCCTGTGTAGCCAAGTTTACATTCCGTGTATTACTGATATCTTATGATGTTTCTTTTTCTGTGTGACTTATTTCAGTTAGAATCATCATACCTGAATCCACTCATTGTGCTGCTAAGGGCCTGATGACATAGATTTCATTGCTGAGTGATATTGCTTTGTAAGTAAATACCACAACTTCTTTATCCATTTTTCACTTTCTGCGATGTTGAACTTGTACTGTAAACGAGGTTCTTGTAAACAGAGGCGTCCCAAACTTTGGGGTGGCTGTGTCTTTTTGATTTTAATTTCCCTAAGCTATAGGACCATAAGTGGAAGTGCCCTAGGCTCTGTTGCTTTGTTTTTTAGATGTTTCAGGAAACACCATACACTTCTCCCGAGTGTCTGTTGGCAATTTACATCCCGCCCATCAGCATAACAAGGCTCCCAGTTCTCCATGGCCTGTCCTGCCTTTCTGGATTTTACACTTTTTTCAGATGGCCCTTTTGACCGGGGGGAAGTGAGACTTCATTGTAGTGCAGATTTCCTTTGCAAGCTTGCTTGGTTGGCCAAAAAGGGCGTATGCGTTTTTTCCTGAATATATTCAGGAAAAAATGCATACGCCCTTTTTGGCCAAGTGCATCATTGTGGACGTTCTGCCTCTTTTCCTATGCTTTCAATGCAATTCCAGTCTGCCTCCTGAAATCGGTTTCCTGCAATTCTGCCCCGCTTTCAAGTCCTCTTGGCAGCCTTACTTCAGTATATTTTTGGACGATAGCTGTCATTTATAACTCTGCAGGTTTGTGAATTACAGTGCCCCTGAGCTCCTTTCTTCAACTCGCTTTCTTTTGAGCTGGCCGCAACACCGCAGGATGGCTTCAGGCCCTAATCTGGTTCCGGCACGGCACGCTGAGCCTTTGGTTAATTCCTCTTCCTGGTGGGAAATGAGAGTTAAATTTGCCCGTCCAGACACCTCCAGCTAGTCTCTCATTGGTTCTCGCTATTCCTGTTCATCTTCCGCAGAAATTGCAAACTGGGCCAAACAGGAGGTTAAAGGGACTGACTCTCCAAGTCGGGAGGGTGTTAGTAAAGCGTCTGGAATGTTGCACCCGAGTACCAGGGTACGAAAACTGAGACATATTTGAACACGTCTCCCGATCACATGGTTGATCATACTCTAGGTTCCACATGCATGTTTTAGCTGAAGGAAGAATACCTTAAACCTGGGTAGTTGAAACCCGTGGAATGGGTACCATGCAATATGACTTCAAAGGGTCTTCATTTGCTCACCGAACCTCTCCAATCCTATCACTGCTGCGTTTATGCCCCTGTACACATGCTTGAATCTCTTTCGGAGACATAGCAATCCATAGGTTTTAAGATACTTACTAGTCAGGTACATTCTTAGGCATTTAATATGCGGTGTTGAGTCCATTTCGTTGAGCAAGGAGTAGCTCTTGTCTATTCCATATTTGGCTTAAGGAACTTTATCTGTGCTCATTTCAATCTCTGGTTTTATGCAGCACCCCAACTCACCTTTACCCTTAAGCAAGCATAAGTTGGTTTTCTAAATTTGAGACCCTGTTCTGTTCTGTAATTCAGTTCCTGTGTAGCCAAGTTTACATTCCGTGTATTACTGATATCTTATGATGTTTCTTTTTCTGTGTGACTTATTTCAGTTAGAATCATCATACCTGAATCCACTCATTGTGCTGCTAAGGGCCTGATGACATAGATTTCATTGCTGAGTGATATTGCTTTGTAAGTAAATACCACAACTTCTTTATCCATTTTTCACTTTCTGCGATGTTGAACTTGTACTGTAAACGAGGTTCTTGTAAACAGAGGCGTCCCAAACTTTGGGGTGGCTGTGTCTTTTTGATTTTAATTTCCCTAAGCTATAGGACCATAAGTGGAAGTGCCCTAGGCTCTGTTGCTTTGTTTTTTAGATGTTTCAGGAAACACCATACACTTCTCCCGAGTGTCTGTTGGCAATTTACATCCCGCCCATCAGCATAACAAGGCTCCCAGTTCTCCATGGCCTGTCCTGCCTTTCTGGATTTTACACTTTTTTCAGATGGCCCTTTTGACCGGGGGGAAGTGAGACTTCATTGTAGTGCAGATTTCCTTTGCAAGCTTGCTTGGTTGGCCAAAAAGGGCGTATGCGTTTTTTCTTGAATATATTCAGGAAAAAACGCATACGCCCTTTTTGGCCAAGTGCATCATTGTGGACGTTCTGCCTCTTTTCCTATGCTTTCAATGCAATTCCAGTCTACCTCCTGAAATCGGTTTCCTGCAATTCTGCCCCGCTTTCAAGTCCTCTTGGCAGCCTTACTTCAGTATATTTTTGGACGATAGCTGTCATTTATAACTCTGCAGGTTTGTGAATTACAGTGCCCCTGAGCTCCTTTCTTCAACTCGCTTTCTTTTGAGCTGGCCGCAACACCGCAGGATGGCTTCAGGCCCTAATCTGGTTCCGGCACGGCACGCTGAGCCTTTGGTTAATTCCTCTTCCTGGTGGGAAATGAGAGTTAAATTTGCCCGTCCAGACACCTCCAGCTAGTCTCTCATTGGTTCTCGCTATTCCTGTTCATCTTCCGCAGAAATTGCAAACTGGGCCAAACAGGAGGTTAAAGGGACTGACTCTCCAAGTCGGGAGGGTGTTAGTAAAGCGTCTGGAATGTTGCACCCGAGTACCAGGGTACGAAAACTGAGACATATTTGAACACGTCTCCCGATCACATGGTTGATCATACTCTAGGTTCCACATGCATGTTTTAGCTGAAGGAAGAATACCTTAAACCTGGGTAGTTGAAACCCGTGGAATGGGTACCATGCAATATGACTTCAAAGGGTCTTCATTTGCTCACCGAACCTCTCCAATCCTATCACTGCTGCGTTTATGCCCCTGTACACATGCTTGATTCTCTTTCAGAGACATAGCAATCCATAGGTTTTAAGATACTTACTAGTCAGGTACATTCTTAGGCGTTTAATATGCGGTGTTGAGTCCATTTCGTTGAGCAAGGAGTAGCTCTTGTCTATTCCATATTTGGCTTAAGGAACTTTATCTGTGTTCATTTCAATCTCTGGTTTTATGCAGCACCCCAATTCACCTTTACCCTTAAGCAAGCATAAGTTGGTTTTCTAAATTTGAGACCCTGTTCTGTTCTGTAATTCAGTTCCTGTGTAGCCAAGTTTACATTCCGTGTATTACTGATATCTTATGATGTTTCTTTTTCTGTGTGACTTATTTCAGTTAGAATCATCATACCTGAATCCACTCATTGTGCTGCTAAGGGCCTGATGACATAGATTTCATTGCTGAGTGATATTGCTTTGTAAGTAAATACCACAACTTCTTTATCCATTTTTCACTTTCTGCGATGTTGAACTTGTACTGTACACGAGGTTCTTGTAAACAGAGGCGTCCCAAACTTTGGGGTGGCTGTGTCTTTTTGATTTTAATTTCCCTAAGCTATAGGACCATAAGTGGAAGTGCCCTAGGCTCTGTTGCTTTGTTTTTTAGATGTTTCAGGAAACACCATACACTTCTCCCGAGTGTCTGTTGGCAATTTACATCCCGCCCATCAGCATAACAAGGCTCCCAGTTCTCCATGGCCTGTCCTGCCTTTCTGGATTTTACACTTTTTTCAGATGGCCCTTTTGACCGGGGGGAAGTGAGACTTCATTGTAGTGCAGATTTCCTTTGCAAGCTTGCTTGGTTGGCCAAAAAGGGCGTATGCGTTTTTTCCTGAATATATTCAGGAAAAAACGCATACGCCCTTTTTGGCCAAGTGCATCATTGTGGACGTTCTGCCTCTTTTCCTATGCTTTCAATGCAATTCCAGTCTGCCTCCTGAAATCGGTTTCCTGCAATTCTGCCCCGCTTTCAAGTCCTCTTGGCAGCCTTACTTCAGTATATTTTTGGACGATAGCTGTCATTTATAACTCTGCAGGTTTGTGAATTACAGTGCCCCTGAGCTCCTTTCTTCAACTCGCTTTCTTTTGAGCTGGCCGCAACACCGCAGGATGGCTTCAGGCCCTAATCTGGTTCCGGCACGGCATGCTGAGCCTTTGGTTAATTCCTCTTCCTGGTGGGAAATGAGAGTTAAATTTGCCCGTCCAGACACCTCCAGCTAGTCTCTCATTGGTTCTCGCTATTCCTGTTCATCTTCCGCAGAAATTGCCAACTGGGCCAAACAGGAGGTTAAAGGGACTGACTCTCCAAGTCGGGAGGGTGTTAGTAAAGCGTCTGGAATGTTGCACCCGAGTACCAGGGTACGAAAACTGAGACATATTTGAACACGTCTCCCGATCACATGGTTGATCATACTCTAGGTTCCACATGCATGTTTTAGCTGAAGGAAGAATACCTTAAACCTGGGTAGTTGAAACCCGTGGAATGGGTACCATGCAATATGACTTCAAAGGGTCTTCATTTGCTCACCGAACCTCTCCAATCCTATCACTGCTGCGTTTATGCCCCTGTACACATGCTTGATTCTCTTTCAGAGACATAGCAATCCATAGGTTTTAAGATACTTACTAGTCAGGTACATTCTTAGGCCTTTAATATGCGGTGTTGAGTCCATTTCGTTGAGCAAGGAGTAGCTCTTGTCTATTCCATATTTGGCTTAAGGAACTTTATCTGTGCTCATTTCAATCTCTGGTTTTATGCAGCACCCCAACTCACCTTTCCCCTTAAGCAAGCATAAGTTGGTTTTCTAAATTTGAGACCCTGTTCTGTTCTGTAATTCAGTTCCTGTGTAGCCAAGTTTACATTCCGTGTATTACTGATATCTTATGATGTTTCTTTTTCTGTGTGACTTATTTCAGTTAGAATCATCATACCTGAATCCACTCATTGTGCTGCTAAGGGCCTGAGGACATAGATTTCATTGCTGAGTGATATTGCTTTGTAAGTAAATACCACAACTTCTTTATCCATTTTTCACTTTCTGCGATGTTGAACTTGTACTGTAAACGAGGTTCTTGTAAACAGAGGCGTCCCAAACTTTGGGGTGGCTGTGTCTTTTTGATTTTAATTTCCCTAAGCTATAGGACCATAAGTGGAAGTGCCCTAGGCTCTGTTGCTTTGTTTTTTAGATGTTTCAGGAAACACCATACACTTCTCCCGAGTGTCTGTTGGCAATTTACATCCCGCCCATCAGCATAACAAGGCTCCCAGTTCTCCATGGCCTGTCCTGCCTTTCTGGATTTTACACTTTTTTCAGATGGCCCTTTTGACCGGGGGGAAGTGAGACTTCATTGTAGTGCAGATTTCCTTTGCAAGCTTGCTTGGTTGGCCAAAAAGGGCGTATGCGTTTTTTCCTGAATATATTCAGGAAAAAACGCATACGCCCTTTTTGGCCAAGTGCATCATTGTGGACGTTCTGCCTCTTTTCCTATGCTTTCAATGCAATTCCAGTCTACCTCCTGAAATCGGTTTCCTGCAATTCTGCCCCGCTTTCAAGTCCTCTTGGCAGCCTTACTTCAGTATATTTTTGGACGATAGCTGTCATTTATAACTCTGCAGGTTTGTGAATTACAGTGCCCCTGAGCTCCTTTCTTCAACTCGCTTTCTTTTGAGCTGGCCGCAACACCGCAGGATGGCTTCAGGCCCTAATCTGGTTCCGGCACGGCACGCTGAGCCTTTGGTTAATTCCTCTTCCTGGTGGGAAATGAGAGTTAAATTTGCCCGTCCAGACACCTCCAGCTAGTCTCTCATTGGTTCTCGCTATTCCTGTTCATCTTCCGCAGAAATTGCAAACTGGGCCAAACAGGAGGTTAAAGGGACTGACTCTCCAAGTCGGGAGGGTGTTAGTAAAGCGTCTGGAATGTTGCACCCGAGTACCAGGGTACGAAAACTGAGACATATTTGAACACGTCTCCCGATCACATGGTTGATCATACTCTAGGTTCCACATGCATGTTTTAGCTGAAGGAAGAATACCTTAAACCTGGGTAGTTGAAACCCGTGGAATGGGTACCATGCAATATGACTTCAAAGGGTCTTCATTTGCTCACCGAACCTCTCCAATCCTATCACTGCTGCGTTTATGCCCCTGTACACATGCTTGATTCTCTTTCAGAGACATAGCAATCCATAGGTTTTAAGATACTTACTAGTCAGGTACATTCTTAGGCGTTTAATATGCGGTGTTGAGTCCATTTCGTTGAGCAAGGAGTAGCTCTTGTCTATTCCATATTTGGCTTAAGGAACTTTATCTGTGTTCATTTCAATCTCTGGTTTTATGCAGCACCCCAATTCACCTTTACCCTTAAGCAAGCATAAGTTGGTTTTCTAAATTTGAGACCCTGTTCTGTTCTGTAATTCAGTTCCTGTGTAGCCAAGTTTACATTCCGTGTATTACTGATATCTTATGATGTTTCTTTTTCTGTGTGACTTATTTCAGTTAGAATCATCATACCTGAATCCACTCATTGTGCTGCTAAGGGCCTGATGACATAGATTTCATTGCTGAGTGATATTGCTTTGTAAGTAAATACCACAACTTCTTTATCCATTTTTCACTTTCTGCGATGTTGAACTTGTACTGTACACGAGGTTCTTGTAAACAGAGGCGTCCCAAACTTTGGGGTGGCTGTGTCTTTTTGATTTTAATTTCCCTAAGCTATAGGACCATAAGTGGAAGTGCCCTAGGCTCTGTTGCTTTGTTTTTTAGATGTTTCAGGAAACACCATACACTTCTCCCGAGTGTCTGTTGGCAATTTACATCCCGCCCATCAGCATAACAAGGCTCCCAGTTCTCCATGGCCTGTCCTGCCTTTCTGGATTTTACACTTTTTTCAGATGGCCCTTTTGACCGGGGGGAAGTGAGACTTCATTGTAGTGCAGATTTCCTTTGCAAGCTTGCTTGGTTGGCCAAAAAGGGCGTATGCGTTTTTTCCTGAATATATTCAGGAAAAAACGCATACGCCCTTTTTGGCCAAGTGCATCATTGTGGACGTTCTGCCTCTTTTCCTATGCTTTCAATGCAATTCCAGTCTGCCTCCTGAAATCGGTTTCCTGCAATTCTGCCCCGCTTTCAAGTCCTCTTGGCAGCCTTACTTCAGTATATTTTTGGACGATAGCTGTCATTTATAACTCTGCAGGTTTGTGAATTACAGTGCCCCTGAGCTCCTTTCTTCAACTCGCTTTCTTTTGAGCTGGCCGCAACACCGCAGGATGGCTTCAGGCCCTAATCTGGTTCCGGCACGGCATGCTGAGCCTTTGGTTAATTCCTCTTCCTGGTGGGAAATGAGAGTTAAATTTGCCCGTCCAGACACCTCCAGCTAGTCTCTCATTGGTTCTCGCTATTCCTGTTCATCTTCCGCAGAAATTGCCAACTGGGCCAAACAGGAGGTTAAAGGGACTGACTCTCCAAGTCGGGAGGGTGTTAGTAAAGCGTCTGGAATGTTGCACCCGAGTACCAGGGTACGAAAACTGAGACATATTTGAACACGTCTCCCGATCACATGGTTGATCATACTCTAGGTTCCACATGCATGTTTTAGCTGAAGGAAGAATACCTTAAACCTGGGTAGTTGAAACCCGTGGAATGGGTACCATGCAATATGACTTCAAAGGGTCTTCATTTGCTCACCGAACCTCTCCAATCCTATCACTGCTGCGTTTATGCCCCTGTACACATGCTTGATTCTCTTTCAGAGACATAGCAATCCATAGGTTTTAAGATACTTACTAGTCAGGTACATTCTTAGGCCTTTAATATGCGGTGTTGAGTCCATTTCGTTGAGCAAGGAGTAGCTCTTGTCTATTCCATATTTGGCTTAAGGAACTTTATCTGTGCTCATTTCAATCTCTGGTTTTATGCAGCACCCCAACTCACCTTTCCCCTTAAGCAAGCATAAGTTGGTTTTCTAAATTTGAGACCCTGTTCTGTTCTGTAATTCAGTTCCTGTGTAGCCAAGTTTACATTCCGTGTATTACTGATATCTTATGATGTTTCTTTTTCTGTGTGACTTATTTCAGTTAGAATCATCATACCTGAATCCACTCATTGTGCTGCTAAGGGCCTGAGGACATAGATTTCATTGCTGAGTGATATTGCTTTGTAAGTAAATACCACAACTTCTTTATCCATTTTTCACTTTCTGCGATGTTGAACTTGTACTGTAAACGAGGTTCTTGTAAACAGAGGCGTCCCAAACTTTGGGGTGGCTGTGTCTTTTTGATTTTAATTTCCCTAAGCTATAGGACCATAAGTGGAAGTGCCCTAGGCTCTGTTGCTTTGTTTTTTAGATGTTTCAGGAAACACCATACACTTCTCCCGAGTGTCTGTTGGCAATTTACATCCCGCCCATCAGCATAACAAGGCTCCCAGTTCTCCATGGCCTGTCCTGCCTTTCTGGATTTTACACTTTTTTCAGATGGCCCTTTTGACCGGGGGGAAGTGAGACTTCATTGTAGTGCAGATTTCCTTTGCAAGCTTGCTTGGTTGGCCAAAAAGGGCGTATGCGTTTTTTCCTGAATATATTCAGGAAAAAACGCATACGCCCTTTTTGGCCAAGTGCATCATGGTGGACGTTCTGCCTCTTTTCCTATGCTTTCAATGCAATTCCAGTCTGCCTCCTGAAATCGGTTTCCTGCAATTCTGCCCCGCTTTCAAGTCCTCTTGGCAGCCTTACTTCAGTATATTTTTGGACGATAGCTGTCATTTATAACTCTGCAGGTTTGTGAATTACAGTGCCCCTGAGCTCCTTTCTTCAACTCGCTTTCTTTTGAGCTGGCCGCAACACCGCAGGATGGCTTCAGGCCCTAATCTGGTTCCGGCACGGCACGCTGAGCCTTTGGTTAATTCCTCTTCCTGGTGGGAAATGAGAGTTAAATTTGCCCGTCCAGACACCTCCAGCTAGTCTCTCATTGGTTCTCGCTATTCCTGTTCATCTTCCGCAGAAATTGCAAACTGGGCCAAACAGGAGGTTAAAGGGACTGACTCTCCAAGTCGGGAGGGTCTTAGTAAAGCATCTGGAATGTTGCACCCGAGTACCAGGGTACGAAAACTGAGACATATTTGAACACGTCTCCCGATCACATGGTTGATCAGACTCTAGGTTCCACATGCATGTTTTAGCTGAAGGAAGAATACCTTAAACCTGGGTAGTTGAAACCCGTGGAATGGGTACCATGCAATATGACTTCAAAGGGTCTTCATTTGCTCACCGAACCTCTCCAATCCTATCACTGCTGCGTTTATGCCCCTGTACACATGCTTGATTCTCTTTCGGAGACATAGCAATCCATAGGTTTTAAGATACTTACTAGTCAGGTACATTCTTAGGCATTTAATATGCGGTGTTGAGTCCATTTCGTTGAGCAAGGAGTAGCTCTTGTCTATTCCATATTTGGTTTAAGGAACTTTATCTGTGCTCATTTCAATCTCTGGTTTTATGCAGCACCCCAACTCACCTTTACCCTTAAGCAAGCATAAGTTGGTTTTCTAAATTTGAGACCCTGTTCTGTTCTGTAATTCAGTTCCTGTGTAGCCAAGTTTACATTCCGTGTATTACTGATATCTTATGATGTTTCTTTTTCTGTGTGACTTATTTCAGTTAGAATCATCATACCTGAATCCACTCATTGTGCTGCTAAGGGCCTGATGACATAAATTTCATTGCTGAGTGATATTGCTTTGTAAGTAAATACCACAACTTCTTTATCCATTTTTCACTTTCTGCGATGTTGAACTTGTACTGTAAACGAGGTTCTTGTAAACAGAGGCGTCCCAAACTTTGGGGTGGCTGTGTCTTTTTGATTTTAATTTCCCTAAGCTATAGGACCATAAGTGGAAGTGCCCTAGGCTCTGTTGCTTTGTTTTTTAGATGTTTCAGGAAACACCATACACTTCTCCCGAGTGTCTGTTGGCAATTTACATCCCGCCCATCAGCATAACAAGGCTCCCAGTTCTCCATGGCCTGTCCTGCCTTTCTGGATTTTACACTTTTTTCAGATGGCCCTTTTGACCGGGGGGAAGTGAGACTTCATTGTAGTGCAGATTTCCTTTGCAAGCTTGCTTGGTTGGCCAAAAAGGGCGTATGCGTTTTTTCCTGAATATATTCAGGAAAAAACGCATACGCCCTTTTTGGCCAAGTGCATCATGGTGGACGTTCTGCCTCTTTTCCTATGCTTTCAATGCAATTCCAGTCTGCCTCCTGAAATCGGTTTCCTGCAATTCTGCCCCGCTTTCAAGTCCTCTTGGCAGCCTTACTTCAGTATATTTTTGGACGATAGCTGTCATTTATAACTCTGCAGGTTTGTGAATTACAGTGCCCCTGAGCTCCTTTCTTCAACTCGCTTTCTTTTGAGCTGGCCGCAACACCGCAGGATGGCTTCAGGCCCTAATCTGGTTCCGGCACGGCACGCTGAGCCTTTGGTTAATTCCTCTTCCTGGTGGGAAATGAGAGTTAAATTTGCCCGTCCAGACACCTCCAGGTAGTCTCTCATTGGTTCTCACTATTCCTGTTCATCTTCCGCAGAAATTGCAAACTGGGCCAAACAGGAGGTTAAAGGGACTGACTCTCCAAGTCGGGAGGGTCTTAGTAAAGCATCTGGAATGTTGCACCCGAGTACCAGGGTACGAAAACTGAGACATATTTGAACACGTCTCCCGATCACATGGTTGATCAGACTCTAGGTTCCACATGCATGTTTTAGCTGAAGGAAGAATACCTTAAACCTGGGTAGTTGAAACCCGTGGAATGGGTACCATGCAATATGACTTCAAAGGGTCTTCATTTGCTCACCGAACCTCTCCAATCCTATCACTGCTGCGTTTATGCCCCTGTACACATGCTTGATTCTCTTTCGGAGACATAGCAATCCATAGGTTTTAAGATACTTACTAGTCAGGTACATTCTTAGGCATTTAATATGCGGTGTTGAGTCCATTTCGTTGAGCAAGGAGTAGCTCTTGTCTATTCCATATTTGGTTTAAGGAACTTTATCTGTGCTCATTTCAATCTCTGGTTTTATGCAGCACCCCAACTCACCTTTACCCTTAAGCAAGCATAAGTTGGTTTTCTAAATTTGAGACCCTGTTCTGTTCTGTAATTCAGTTCCTGTGTAGCCAAGTTTACATTCCGTGTATTACTGATATCTTATGATGTTTCTTTTTCTGTGTGACTTATTTCAGTTAGAATCATCATACCTGAATCCACTCATTGTGCTGCTAAGGGCCTGATGACATAGATTTCATTGCTGAGTGATATTGCTTTGTAAGTAAATACCACAACTTCTTTATCCATTTTTCACTTTCTGCGATGTTGAACTTGTACTGTAAACGAGGTTCTTGTAAACAGAGGCGTCCCAAACTTTGGGGTGGCTGTGTCTTTTTGATTTTAATTTCCCTAAGCTATAGGACCATAAGTGGAAGTGCCCTAGGCTCTGTTGCTTTGTTTTTTAGATGTTTCAGGAAACACCATACACTTCTCCCGAGTGTCTGTTGGCAATTTACATCCCGCCCATCAGCATAACAAGGCTCCCAGTTCTCCATGGCCTGTCCTGCCTTTCTGGATTTTACACTTTTTTCAGATGGCCCTTTTGACCGGGGGGAAGTGAGACTTCATTGTAGTGCAGATTTCCTTTGCAAGCTTGCTTGGTTGGCCAAAAAGGGCGTATGCGTTTTCTCCTGAATATATTCAGGAAAAAACGCATATGCCCTTTTTGGCCAAGTGCATCATTGTGGACGTTCTGCCTCTTTTCCTATGCTTTCAATGCAATTCCAGTCTACCTCCTGAAATCGGTTTCCTGCAATTCTGGCCCGCTTTCAAGTCCTCTTGGCAGCCTTACTTCAGTATATTTTTGGACGATAGCTGTCATTTATAACTCTGCAGGTTTGTGAATTACAGTGCCCCTGAGCTCCTTTCTTCAACTCGCTTTCTTTTGAGCTGGCCGCAACACCGCAGGATGGCTTCAGGCCCTAATCTGGTTCCGGCACGGCACGCTGAGCCTTTGGTTAATTCCTCTTCCTGGTGGGAAATGAGAGTTAAATTTGCCCGTCCAGACACCTCCAGCTAGTCTCTCATTGGTTCTCGCTATTCCTGTTCATCTTCCGCAGAAATTGCAAACTGGGACAAACAGGAGGTTAAAGGGACTGACTCTCCAAGTCGGGAGGGTGTTAGTAAAGCGTCTGGAATGTTGCACCCGAGTACCAGGGTACGAAAACTGAGACATATTTGAACACGTCTCCCGATCACATGGTTGATCAGACTCTAGCTTCCACATGCATGTTTTAGCTGAAGGAAGAATACCTTAAACCTGGGTAGTTGAAACCCGTGGAATGGGTACCATGCAATATGACTTCAAAGGGTCTTCATTTGCTCACCGAACCTCTCCAATCCTATCACTGCTGCGTTTATGCCCCTGTACACATGCTTGATTCTCTTTCGGAGACATAGCAATCCATAGGTTTTAAGATACTTACTAGTCAGGTACATTCTTAGGCGTTTAATATGCGGTGTTGAGTCCATTTCGTTGAGCAAGGAGTAGCTCTTGTCTATTCCATATTTGGCTTAAGGAACTTTATCTGTGCTCATTTCAATCTCTGGTTTTATGCAGCACCCCAACTCACCTTTCCCCTTAAGCAAGCATAAGTTGGTTTTCTAAATTTGAGACCCTGTTCTGTTCTGTAATTCAGTTCCTGTGTAGCCAAGTTTACATTCCGTGTATTACTGATATCTTATGATGTTTCTTTTTCTGTGTGACTTATTTCAGTTAGAATCATCATACCTGAATCCACTCATTGTGCTGCTAAGGGCCTGATGACATAGATTTCATTGCTGAGTGATATTGCTTTGTAAGTAAATACCACAACTTCTTTATCCATTTTTCACTTTCTGCGATGTTGAACTTGTACTGTAAACGAGGTTCTTGTAAACAGAGGCGTCCCAAACTTTGGGGTGGCTGTGTCTTTTTGATTTTAATTTCCCTAAGCTATAGGACCATAAGTGGAAGTGCCCTAGGCTCTGTTGCTTTGTTTTTTAGATGTTTCAGGAAACACCATACACTTCTCCCGAGTGTCTGTTGGCAATTTACATCCCGCCCATCAGCATAACAAGGCTCCCAGTTCTCCATGGCCTGTCCTGCCTTTCTGGATTTTACACTTTTTTCAGATGGCCCTTTTGACCGGGGGGAAGTGAGACTTCATTGTAGTGCAGATTTCCTTTGCAAGCTTGCTTGGTTGGCCAAAAAGGGCGTATGCGTTTTTTCCTGAATATATTCAGGAAAAAACGCATACGCCCTTTTTGGCCAAGTGCATCATGGTGGACGTTCTGCCTCTTTTCCTATGCTTTCAATGCAATTCCAGTCTGCCTCCTGAAATCGGTTTCCTGCAATTCTGCCCCGCTTTCAAGTCCTCTTGGCAGCCTTACTTCAGTATATTTTTGGACGATAGCTGTCATTTATAACTCTGCAGGTTTGTGAATTACAGTGCCCCTGAGCTCCTTTCTTCAACTCGCTTTCTTTTGAGCTGGCCGCAACACCGCAGGATGGCTTCAGGCCCTAATCTGGTTCCGGCACGGCACGCTGAGCCTTTGGTTAATTCCTCTTCCTGGTGGGAAATGAGAGTTAAATTTGCCCGTCCAGACACCTCCAGCTAGTCTCTCATTGGTTCTCGCTATTCCTGTTCATCTTCCGCAGAAATTGCAAACTGGGCCAAACAGGAGGTTAAAGGGACTGACTCTCCAAGTCGGGAGGGTCTTAGTAAAGCATCTGGAATGTTGCACCCGAGTACCAGGGTACGAAAACTGAGACATATTTGAACACGTCTCCCGATCACATGGTTGATCAGACTCTAGGTTCCACATGCATGTTTTAGCTGAAGGAAGAATACCTTAAACCTGGGTAGTTGAAACCCGTGGAATGGGTACCATGCAATATGACTTCAAAGGGTCTTCATTTGCTCACCGAACCTCTCCAATCCTATCACTGCTGCGTTTATGCCCCTGTACACATGCTTGATTCTCTTTCGGAGACATAGCAATCCATAGGTTTTAAGATACTTACTAGTCAGGTACATTCTTAGGCATTTAATATGCGGTGTTGAGTCCATTTCGTTGAGCAAGGAGTAGCTCTTGTCTATTCCATATTTGGTTTAAGGAACTTTATCTGTGCTCATTTCAATCTCTGGTTTTATGCAGCACCCCAACTCACCTTTACCCTTAAGCAAGCATAAGTTGGTTTTCTAAATTTGAGACCCTGTTCTGTTCTGTAATTCAGTTCCTGTGTAGCCAAGTTTACATTCCGTGTATTACTGATATCTTATGATGTTTCTTTTTCTGTGTGACTTATTTCAGTTAGAATCATCATACCTGAATCCACTCATTGTGCTGCTAAGGGCCTGATGACATAAATTTCATTGCTGAGTGATATTGCTTTGTAAGTAAATACCACAACTTCTTTATCCATTTTTCACTTTCTGCGATGTTGAACTTGTACTGTAAACGAGGTTCTTGTAAACAGAGGCGTCCCAAACTTTGGGGTGGCTGTGTCTTTTTGATTTTAATTTCCCTAAGCTATAGGACCATAAGTGGAAGTGCCCTAGGCTCTGTTGCTTTGTTTTTTAGATGTTTCAGGAAACACCATACACTTCTCCCGAGTGTCTGTTGGCAATTTACATCCCGCCCATCAGCATAACAAGGCTCCCAGTTCTCCATGGCCTGTCCTGCCTTTCTGGATTTTACACTTTTTTCAGATGGCCCTTTTGACCGGGGGGAAGTGAGACTTCATTGTAGTGCAGATTTCCTTTGCAAGCTTGCTTGGTTGGCCAAAAAGGGCGTATGCGTTTTCTCCTGAATATATTCAGGAAAAAACGCATACGCCCTTTTTGGCCAAGTGCATCATGGTGGACGTTCTGCCTCTTTTCCTATGCTTTCAATGCAATTCCAGTCTGCCTCCTGAAATCGGTTTCCTGCAATTCTGCCCCGCTTTCAAGTCCTCTTGGCAGCCTTACTTCAGTATATTTTTGGACGATAGCTGTCATTTATAACTCTGCAGGTTTGTGAATTACAGTGCCCCTGAGCTCCTTTCTTCAACTCGCTTTCTTTTGAGCTGGCCGCAACACCGCAGGATGGCTTCAGGCCCTAATCTGGTTCCGGCACGGCACGCTGAGCCTTTGGTTAATTCCTCTTCCTGGTGGGAAATGAGAGTTAAATTTGCCCGTCCAGACACCTCCAGGTAGTCTCTCATTGGTTCTCACTATTCCTGTTCATCTTCCGCAGAAATTGCAAACTGGGCCAAACAGGAGGTTAAAGGGACTGACTCTCCAAGTCGGGAGGGTCTTAGTAAAGCATCTGGAATGTTGCACCCGAGTACCAGGGTACGAAAACTGAGACATATTTGAACACGTCTCCCGATCACATGGTTGATCAGACTCTAGGTTCCACATGCATGTTTTAGCTGAAGGAAGAATACCTTAAACCTGGGTAGTTGAAACCCGTGGAATGGGTACCATGCAATATGACTTCAAAGGGTCTTCATTTGCTCACCGAACCTCTCCAATCCTATCACTGCTGCGTTTATGCCCCTGTACACATGCTTGATTCTCTTTCGGAGACATAGCAATCCATAGGTTTTAAGATACTTACTAGTCAGGTACATTCTTAGGCATTTAATATGCGGTGTTGAGTCCATTTCGTTGAGCAAGGAGTAGCTCTTGTCTATTCCATATTTGGTTTAAGGAACTTTATCTGTGCTCATTTCAATCTCTGGTTTTATGCAGCACCCCAACTCACCTTTACCCTTAAGCAAGCATAAGTTGGTTTTCTAAATTTGAGACCCTGTTCTGTTCTGTAATTCAGTTCCTGTGTAGCCAAGTTTACATTCCGTGTATTACTGATATCTTATGATGTTTCTTTTTCTGTGTGACTTATTTCAGTTAGAATCATCATACCTGAATCCACTCATTGTGCTGCTAAGGGCCTGATGACATAGATTTCATTGCTGAGTGATATTGCTTTGTAAGTAAATACCACAACTTCTTTATCCATTTTTCACTTTCTGCGATGTTGAACTTGTACTGTAAACGAGGTTCTTGTAAACAGAGGCGTCCCAAACTTTGGGGTGGCTGTGTCTTTTTGATTTTAATTTCCCTAAGCTATAGGACCATAAGTGGAAGTGCCCTAGGCTCTGTTGCTTTGTTTTTTAGATGTTTCAGGAAACACCATACACTTCTCCCGAGTGTCTGTTGGCAATTTACATCCCGCCCATCAGCATAACAAGGCTCCCAGTTCTCCATGGCCTGTCCTGCCTTTCTGGATTTTACACTTTTTTCAGATGGCCCTTTTGACCGGGGGGAAGTGAGACTTCATTGTAGTGCAGATTTCCTTTGCAAGCTTGCTTGGTTGGCCAAAAAGGGCGTATGCGTTTTCTCCTGAATATATTCAGGAAAAAACGCATATGCCCTTTTTGGCCAAGTGCATCATTGTGGACGTTCTGCCTCTTTTCCTATGCTTTCAATGCAATTCCAGTCTACCTCCTGAAATCGGTTTCCTGCAATTCTGGCCCGCTTTCAAGTCCTCTTGGCAGCCTTACTTCAGTATATTTTTGGACGATAGCTGTCATTTATAACTCTGCAGGTTTGTGAATTACAGTGCCCCTGAGCTCCTTTCTTCAACTCGCTTTCTTTTGAGCTGGCCGCAACACCGCAGGATGGCTTCAGGCCCTAATCTGGTTCCGGCACGGCACGCTGAGCCTTTGGTTAATTCCTCTTCCTGGTGGGAAATGAGAGTTAAATTTGCCCGTCCAGACACCTCCAGCTAGTCTCTCATTGGTTCTCGCTATTCCTGTTCATCTTCCGCAGAAATTGCAAACTGGGACAAACAGGAGGTTAAAGGGACTGACTCTCCAAGTCGGGAGGGTGTTAGTAAAGCGTCTGGAATGTTGCACCCGAGTACCAGGGTACGAAAACTGAGACATATTTGAACACGTCTCCCGATCACATGGTTGATCAGACTCTAGCTTCCACATGCATGTTTTAGCTGAAGGAAGAATACCTTAAACCTGGGTAGTTGAAACCCGTGGAATGGGTACCATGCAATATGACTTCAAAGGGTCTTCATTTGCTCACCGAACCTCTCCAATCCTATCACTGCTGCGTTTATGCCCCTGTACACATGCTTGATTCTCTTTCGGAGACATAGCAATCCATAGGTTTTAAGATACTTACTAGTCAGGTACATTCTTAGGCATTTAATATGCGGTGTTGAGTCCATTTCGTTGAGCAAGGAGTAGCTCTTGTCTATTCCATATTTGGTTTAAGGAACTTTATCTGTGCTCATTTCAATCTCTGGTTTTATGCAGCACCCCAACTCACCTTTACCCTTAAGCAAGCATAAGTTGGTTTTCTAAATTTGAGACCCTGTTCTGTTCTGTAATTCAGTTCCTGTGTAGCCAAGTTTACATTCCGTGTATTACTGATATCTTATGATGTTTCTTTTTCTGTGTGACTTATTTCAGTTAGAATCATCATACCTGAATCCACTCATTGTGCTGCTAAGGGCCTGATGACATAGATTTCATTGCTGAGTGATATTGCTTTGTAAGTAAATACCACAACTTCTTTATCCATTTTTCACTTTCTGCGATGTTGAACTTGTACTGTAAACGAGGTTCTTGTAAACAGAGGCGTCCCAAACTTTGGGGTGGCTGTGTCTTTTTGATTTTAATTTCCCTAAGCTATAGGACCATAAGTGGAAGTGCCCTAGGCTCTGTTGCTTTGTTTTTTAGATGTTTCAGGAAACACCATACACTTCTCCCGAGTGTCTGTTGGCAATTTACATCCCGCCCATCAGCATAACAAGGCTCCCAGTTCTCCATGGCCTGTCCTGCCTTTCTGGATTTTACACTTTTTTCAGATGGCCCTTTTGACCGGGGGGAAGTGAGACTTCATTGTAGTGCAGATTTCCTTTGCAAGCTTGCTTGGTTGGCCAAAAAGGGCGTATGCGTTTTCTCCTGAATATATTCAGGAAAAAACGCATATGCCCTTTTTGGCCAAGTGCATCATTGTGGACGTTCTGCCTCTTTTCCTATGCTTTCAATGCAATTCCAGTCTACCTCCTGAAATCGGTTTCCTGCAATTCTGGCCCGCTTTCAAGTCCTCTTGGCAGCCTTACTTCAGTATATTTTTGGACGATAGCTGTCATTTATAACTCTGCAGGTTTGTGAATTACAGTGCCCCTGAGCTCCTTTCTTCAACTCGCTTTCTTTTGAGCTGGCCGCAACACCGCAGGATGGCTTCAGGCCCTAATCTGGTTCCGGCACGGCACGCTGAGCCTTTGGTTAATTCCTCTTCCTGGTGGGAAATGAGAGTTAAATTTGCCCGTCCAGACACCTCCAGCTAGTCTCTCATTGGTTCTCGCTATTCCTGTTCATCTTCCGCAGAAATTGCAAACTGGGACAAACAGGAGGTTAAAGGGACTGACTCTCCAAGTCGGGAGGGTGTTAGTAAAGCGTCTGGAATGTTGCACCCGAGTACCAGGGTACGAAAACTGAGACATATTTGAACACGTCTCCCGATCACATGGTTGATCAGACTCTAGCTTCCACATGCATGTTTTAGCTGAAGGAAGAATACCTTAAACCTGGGTAGTTGAAACCCGTGGAATGGGTACCATGCAATATGACTTCAAAGGGTCTTCATTTGCTCACCGAACCTCTCCAATCCTATCACTGCTGCGTTTATGCCCCTGTACACATGCTTGATTCTCTTTCGGAGACATAGCAATCCATAGGTTTTAAGATACTTACTAGTCAGGTACATTCTTAGGCGTTTAATATGCGGTGTTGAGTCCATTTCGTTGAGCAAGGAGTAGCTCTTGTCTATTCCATATTTGGCTTAAGGAACTTTATCTGTGCTCATTTCAATCTCTGGTTTTATGCAGCACCCCAACTCACCTTTCCCCTTAAGCAAGCATAAGTTGGTTTTCTAAATTTGAGACCCTGTTCTGTTCTGTAATTCAGTTCCTGTGTAGCCAAGTTTACATTCCGTGTATTACTGATATCTTATGATGTTTCTTTTTCTGTGTGACTTATTTCAGTTAGAATCATCATACCTGAATCCACTCATTGTGCTGCTAAGGGCCTGAGGACATAGATTTCATTGCTGAGTGATATTGCTTTGTAAGTAAATACCACAACTTCTTTATCCATTTTTCACTTTCTGCGATGTTGAACTTGTACTGTAAACGAGGTTCTTGTAAACAGAGGCGTCCCAAACTTTGGGGTGGCTGTGTCTTTTTGATTTTAATTTCCCTAAGCTATAGGACCATAAGTGGAAGTGCCCTAGGCTCTGTTGCTTTGTTTTTTAGATGTTTCAGGAAACACCATACACTTCTCCCGAGTGTCTGTTGGCAATTTACATCCCGCCCATCAGCATAACAAGGCTCCCAGTTCTCCATGGCCTGTCCTGCCTTTCTGGATTTTACACTTTTTTCAGATGGCCCTTTTGACCGGGGGGAAGTGAGACTTCATTGTAGTGCAGATTTCCTTTGCAAGCTTGCTTGGTTGGCCAAAAAGGGCGTATGCGTTTTTTCCTGAATATATTCAGGAAAAAACGCATACGCCCTTTTTGGCCAAGTGCATCATGGTGGACGTTCTGCCTCTTTTCCTATGCTTTCAATGCAATTCCAGTCTGCCTCCTGAAATCGGTTTCCTGCAATTCTGCCCCGCTTTCAAGTCCTCTTGGCAGCCTTACTTCAGTATATTTTTGGACGATAGCTGTCATTTATAACTCTGCAGGTTTGTGAATTACAGTGCCCCTGAGCTCCTTTCTTCAACTCGCTTTCTTTTGAGCTGGCCGCAACACCGCAGGATGGCTTCAGGCCCTAATCTGGTTCCGGCACGGCACGCTGAGCCTTTGGTTAATTCCTCTTCCTGGTGGGAAATGAGAGTTAAATTTGCCCGTCCAGACACCTCCAGCTAGTCTCTCATTGGTTCTCGCTATTCCTGTTCATCTTCCACAGAAATTGCAAACTGGGCCAAACAGGAGGTTAAAGGGACTGACTCTCCAAGTCGGGAGGGTGTTAGTAAAGCGTCTGGAATGTTGCACCCGAGTACCAGGGTACGAAAACTGAGACATATTTGAACACGTCTCCCGATCACATGGTTGATCAGACTCTAGGTTCCACATGCATGTTTTAGCTGAAGGAAGAATACCTTAAACCTGGGTAGTTGAAACCCGTGGAATGGGTACCATGCAATATGACTTCAAAGGGTCTTCATTTGCTCACCGAACCTCTCCAATCCTATCACTGCTGCGTTTATGCCCCTGTACACGTGCTTGATTCTCTTTCGGAGACATAGCAATCCATAGGTTTTAAGATACTTACTAGTCAGGTACATTCTTAGGCGTTTAATATGCGGTGTTGAGTCCATTTCGTTGAGCAAGGAGTAGCTCTTGTCTATTCCATATTTGGCTTAAGGAACTTTATCTGTGCTCATTTCAATCTCTGGTTTTATGCAGCACCCCAACTCACCTTTCCCCTTAAGCAAGCATAAGTTGGTTTTCTAAATTTGAGACCCTGTTCTGTTCTGTAATTCAGTTCCTGTGTAGCCAAGTTTACATTCCGTGTATTACTGATATCTTATGATGTTTCTTTTTCTGTGTGACTTATTTCAGTTAGAATCATCATACCTGAATCCACTCATTGTGCTGCTAAGGGCCTGAGGACATAGATTTCATTGCTGAGTGATATTGCTTTGTAAGTAAATACCACAACTTCTTTATCCATTTTTCACTTTCTGCGATGTTGAACTTGTACTGTAAACGAGGTTCTTGTAAACAGAGGCGTACCAAACTTTGGGGTGGCTGTGTCTTTTTGATTTTAATTTCCCTAAGCTATAGGACCATAAGTGGAAGTGCCCTAGGCTCTGTTGCTTTGTTTTTTAGATGTTTCAGGAAACACCATACACTTCTCCCGAGTGTCTGTTGGCAATTTACAACCCGCCCATCAGCATAACAAGGCTCCTAGTTCTCCATGGCCTGTCCTGTCTTTCTGGATTTTACACTTTTTTCAGATGGCCCTTTTGACCGGGGGGAAGTGAGACTTCATTGTAGTGCAGATTTCCTTTGCAAGCTTGCTTGGTTGGCCAAAAAGGGCGTATGCGTTTTTTCCTGAATATATTCAGGAAAAAACGCATACGCCCTTTTTGGCCAAGTGCATCATTGTGGACGTTCTGCCTCTTTTCCTATGCTTTCAATGCAATTCCAGTCTACCTCCTGAAATCGGTTTCCTGCAATTCTGCCCCGCTTTCAAGTCCTCTTGGCAGCCTTACTTCAGTATATTTTTGGACGATAGCTGTCATTTATAACTCTGCAGGTTTGTGAATTACAGTGCCCCTGAGCTCCTTTCTTCAACTCGCTTTCTTTTGAGCTGGCCGCAACACCGCAGGATGGCTTCAGGCCCTAATCTGGTTCTGGCACGGCACGCTGAGCCTTTGGTTAATTCCTCTTCCTGGTGGGAAATGAGAGTTAAATTTGCCCGTCCAGACACCTCCAGCTAGTCTCTCATTGGTTCTCGCTATTCCTGTTCATCTTCCACAGAAATTGCAAACTGGGCCAAACAGGAGGTTAAAGGGACTGACTCTCCAAGTCGGGAGGGTGTTAGTAAAGCGTCTGGAATGTTGCACCCGAGTACCAGGGTACGAAAACTGAGACATATTTGAACACGTCTCCCGATCACATGGTTGATCAGACTCTAGGTTCCACATGCATGTTTTAGCTGAAGGAAGAATACCTTAAACCTGGGTAGTTGAAACCCGTGGAATGGGTACCATGCAATATGACTTCAAAGGGTCTTCATTTGCTCACCGAACCTCTCCAATCCTATCACTGCTGCGTTTATGCCCCTGTACACGTGCTTGATTCTCTTTCGGAGACATAGCAATCCATAGGTTTTAAGATACTTACTAGTCAGGTACATTCTTAGGCGTTTAATATGCGGTGTTGAGTCCATTTCGTTGAGCAAGGAGTAGCTCTTGTCTATTCCATATTTGGCTTAAGGAACTTTATCTGTGCTCATTTCAATCTCTGGTTTTATGCAGCACCCCAACTCACCTTTCCCCTTAAGCAAGCATAAGTTGGTTTTCTAAATTTGAGACCCTGTTCTGTTCTGTAATTCAGTTCCTGTGTAGCCAAGTTTACATTCCGTGTATTACTGATATCTTATGATGTTTCTTTTTCTGTGTGACTTATTTCAGTTAGAATCATCATACCTGAATCCACTCATTGTGCTGCTAAGGGCCTGAGGACATAGATTTCATTGCTGAGTGATATTGCTTTGTAAGTAAATACCACAACTTCTTTATCCATTTTTCACTTTCTGCGATGTTGAACTTGTACTGTAAACGAGGTTCTTGTAAACAGAGGCGTCCCAAACTTTGGGGTGGCTGTGTCTTTTTGATTTTAATTTCCCTAAGCTATAGGACCATAAGTGGAAGTGCCCTAGGCTCTGTTGCTTTGTTTTTTAGATGTTTCAGGAAACACCATACACTTCTCCCGAGTGTCTGTTGGCAATTTACAACCCGCCCATCAGCATAACAAGGCTCCTAGTTCTCCATGGCCTGTCCTGTCTTTCTGGATTTTACACTTTTTTCAGATGGCCCTTTTGACCGGGGGGAAGTGAGACTTCATTGTAGTGCAGATTTCCTTTGCAAGCTTGCTTGGTTGGCCAAAAAGGGCGTATGCGTTTTTTCCTGAATATATTCAGGAAAAAACGCATACGCCCTTTTTGGCCAAGTGCATCATTGTGGACGTTCTGCCTCTTTTCCTATGCTTTCAATGCAATTCCAGTCTACCTCCTGAAATCGGTTTCCTGCAATTCTGCCCCGCTTTCAAGTCCTCTTGGCAGCCTTACTTCAGTATATTTTTGGACGATAGCTGTCATTTATAACTCTGCAGGTTTGTGAATTACAGTGCCCCTGAGCTCCTTTCTTCAACTCGCTTTCTTTTGAGCTGGCCGCAACACCGCAGGATGGCTTCAGGCCCTAATCTGGTTCCGGCACGGCACGCTGAGCCTTTGGTTAATTCCTCTTCCTGGTGGGAAATGAGAGTTAAATTTGCCCGTCCAGACACCTCCAGCTAGTCTCTCATTGGTTCTCGCTATTCCTGTTCATCTTCCGCAGAAATTGCAAACTGGGCCAAACAGGAGGTTAAAGGGACTGACTCTCCAAGTCGGGAGGGTGTTAGTAAAGTGTCTGGAATGTTGCACCCGAGTACCAGGGTACGAAAACTGAGACATATTTGAACACATCTCCCGATCACATGGTTGATCATACTCTAGGTTCCACATGCATGTTTTAGCTGAAGGAAGAATACCTTAAACCTGGGTAGTTGAAACCCGTGGAATGGGTACCATGCAATATGACTTCAAAGGGTCTTCATTTGCTCACCGAACCTCTCCAATCCTATCACTGCTGCGTTTATGCCCCTGTACACATGCTTGAATCTCTTTCGGAGACATAGCAATCCATAGGTTTTAAGATACTTACTAGTCAGGTACATTCTTAGGCATTTAATATGCGGTGTTGAGTCCATTTCGTTGAGCAAGGAGTAGCTCTTGTCTATTCCATATTTGGCTTAAGGAACTTTATCTGTGCTCATTTCAATCTCTGGTTTTATGCAGCACCCCAACTCACCTTTACCCTTAAGCAAGCATAAGTTGGTTTTCTAAATTTGAGACCCTGTTCTGTTCTGTAATTCAGTTCCTGTGTAGCCAAGTTTACATTCCGTGTATTACTGATATCTTATGATGTTTCTTTTTCTGTGTGACTTATTTCAGTTAGAATCATCATACCTGAATCCACTCATTGTGCTGCTAAGGGCCTGAGGACATAGATTTCATTGCTGAGTGATATTGCTTTGTAAGTAAATACCACAACTTCTTTATCCATTTTTCACTTTCTGCGATGTTGAACTTGTACTGTAAACCAGGTTCTTGTAAACAGAGGCGTCCCAAACTTTGGGGTGGCTGTGTCTTTTTGATTTTAATTTCCCTAAGCTATAGGACCATAAGTGGAAGTGCCCTAGGCTCTGTTGCTTTGTTTTTTAGATGTTTCAGGAAACACCATACACTTCTCCCGAGTGTCTGTTGGCAATTTACATCCCGCCCATCAGCATAACAAGGCTCCCAGTTCTCCATGGCCTGTCCTGCCTTTCTGGATTTTACACTTTTTTCAGATGGCCCTTTTGACCGGGGGGAAGTGAGACTTCATTGTAGTGCAGATTTCCTTTGCAAGCTTGCTTGGTTGGCCAAAAAGGGCGTATGCGTTTTTTCCTGAATATATTCAGGAAAAAACGCATACGCCCTTTTTGGCCAAGTGCATCATTGTGGACGTTCTGCCTCTTTTCCTATGCTTTCAATGCAATTCCAGTCTGCCTCCTGAAATCGGTTTCCTGCAGTTCTGCCCCGCTTTCAAGTCCTCTTGGCAGCCTTACTTCAGTATATTTTTGGACGATAGCTGTCATTTATAACTCTGCAGGTTTGTGAATTACAGTGCCCCTGAGCTCCTTTCTTCAACTCGCTTTCTTTTGAGCTGGCCGCAACACCGCAGGATGGCTTCAGGCCCTAATCTGGTTCCGGCACGGCACGCTGAGCCTTTGCTTAATTCCTCTTCCTGGTGGGAAATGAGAGTTAAATTTGCCCGTCCAGACACCTCCAGCTAGTCTCTCATTGGTTCTCGCTATTCCTGTTCATCTTCCGCAGAAATTGCAAACTGGGCCAAACAGGAGGTTAAAGGGACTGACTCTCCAAGTCGGGAGGGTGTTAGTAAAGCGTCTGGAATGTTGCACCCGAGTACCAGGGTACGAAAACTGAGACATATTTGAACACGTCTCCCGATCACATGGTTGATCATACTCTAGGTTCCACATGCATGTTTTAGCTGAAGGAAGAATACCTTAAACCTGGGTAGTTGAAACCCGTGGAATGGGTACCATGCAATATGACTTCAAAGGGTCTTCATTTGCTCACCGAACCTCTCCAATCCTATCACTGCTGCGTTTATGCCCCTGTACACATGCTTGATTCTCTTTCGGAGACATAGCAATCCATAGGTTTTAAGATACTTACTAGTCAGGTACATTCTTAGGCATTTAATATGCGGTGTTGAGTCCATTTCGTTGAGCAAGGAGTAGCTCTTGTCTATTCCATATTTGGCTTAAGGAACTTTATCTGTGCTCATTTCAATCTCTGGTTTTATGCAGCACCCCAACTCACCTTTCCCCTTAAGCAAGCATAAGTTGGTTTTCTAAATTTGAGACCCTGTTCTGTTCTGTAATTCAGTTCCTGTGTAGCCAAGTTTACATTCCGTGTATTACTGATATCTTATGATGTTTCTTTTTCTGTGTGACTTATTTCAGTTAGAATCATCATACCTGAATCCACTCATTGTGCTGCTAAGGGCCTGATGACATAGATTTCATTGCTGAGTGATATTGCTTTGTAAGTAAATACCACAACTTCTTTATCCATTTTTCACTTTCTGCGATGTTGAACTTGTACTGTAAACGAGGTTCTTGTAAACAGAGGCGTCCCAAACTTTGGGGTGGCTGTGTCTTTTTGATTTTAATTTCCCTAAGCTATAGGACCATAAGTGGAAGTGCCCTAGGCTCTGTTGCTTTGTTTTTTAGATGTTTCAGGAAACACCATACACTTCTCCCGAGTGTCTGTTGGCAATTTACATCCCGCCCATCAGCATAACAAGGCTCCCAGTTCTCCATGGCCTGTCCTGCCTTTCTGGATTTTACACTTTTTTCAGATGGCCCTTTTGACCGGGGGGAAGTGAGACTTCATTGTAGTGCAGATTTCCTTTGCAAGCTTGCTTGGTTGGCCAAAAAGGGCGTATGCGTTTTTTCCTGAATATATTCAGGAAAAAACGCATACGCCCTTTTTGGCCAAGTGCATCATTGTGGACGTTCTGCCTCTTTTCCTATGCTTTCAATGCAATTCCAGTCTGCCTCCTGAAATCGGTTTCCTGCAGTTCTGCCCCGCTTTCAAGTCCTCTTGGCAGCCTTACTTCAGTATATTTTTGGACGATAGCTGTCATTTATAACTCTGCAGGTTTGTGAATTACAGTGCCCCTGAGCTCCTTTCTTCAACTCGCTTTCTTTTGAGCTGGTCGCAACACCGCAGGATGGCTTCAGGCCCTAATCTGGTTCCGGCACGGCACGCTGAGCCTTTGGTTAATTCCTCTTCCTGGTGGGAAATGAGAGTTAAATTTGCCCGTCCAGACACCTCCAGCTAGTCTCTCATTGGTTCTCGCTATTCCTGTTCATCTTCCGCAGAAATTGCAAACTGGGACAAACAGGAGGTTAAAGGGACTGACTCTCCAAGTCGGGAGGGTGTTAGTAAAGCGTCTGGAATGTTGCACCCGAGTACCAGGGTACGAAAACTGAGACATATTTGAACACGTCTCCCGATCACATGGTTGATCATACTCTAGGTTCCACATGCATGTTTTAGCTGAAGGAAGAATACCTTAAACCTGGGTAGTTGAAACCCGTGGAATGGGTACCATGCAATATGACTTCAAAGGGTCTTCATTTGCTCACCGAACCTCTCCAATCCTATCACTGCTGCGTTTATGCCCCTGTACACATGCTTGATTCTCTTTCGGAGACATAGCAATCCATAGGTTTTAAGATACTTACTAGTCAGGTACATTCTTAGGCATTTAATATGCGGTGTTGAGTCCATTTCGTTGAGCAAGGAGTAGCTCTTGTCTATTCCATATTTGGCTTAAGGAACTTTATCTGTGCTCATTTCAATCTCTGGTTTTATGCAGCACCCCAACTCACCTTTCCCCTTAAGCAAGCATAAGTTGGTTTTCTAAATTTGAGACCCTGTTCTGTTCTGTAATTCAGTTCCTGTGTAGCCAAGTTTACATTCCGTGTATTACTGATATCTTATGATGTTTCTTTTTCTGTGTGACTTATTTCAGTTAGAATCATCATACCTGAATCCACTCATTGTGCTGCTAAGGGCCTGAGGACATAGATTTCATTGCTGAGTGATATTGCTTTGTAAGTAAATACCACAACTTCTTTATCCATTTTTCACTTTCTGCGATGTTGAACTTGTACTGTAAACGAGGTTCTTGTAAACAGAGGCGTCCCAAACTTTGGGGTGGCTGTGTCTTTTTGATTTTAATTTCCCTAAGCTATAGGACCATAAGTGGAAGTGCCCTAGGCTCTGTTGCTTTGTTTTTTAGATGTTTCAGGAAACACCATACACTTCTCCCGAGTGTCTGTTGGCAATTTACATCCCGCCCATCAGCATAACAAGGCTCCCAGTTCTCCATGGCCTGTCCTGCCTTTCTGGATTTTACACTTTTTTCAGATGGCCCTTTTGACCGGGGGGAAGTGAGACTTCATTGTAGTGCAGATTTCCTTTGCAAGCTTGCTTGGTTGGCCAAAAAGGGCGTATGCGTTTTTTCCTGAATATATTCAGGAAAAAACGCATATGCCCTTTTTGGCCAAGTGCATCATTGTGGACGTTCTGCCTCTTTTCCTATGCTTTCAATGCAATTCCAGTCTGCCTCCTGAAATCGGTTTCCTGCAGTTCTGCCCCGCTTTCAAGTCCTCTTGGCAGCCTTACTTCAGTATATTTTTGGACGATAGCTGTCATTTATAACTCTGCAGGTTTGTGAATTACAGTGCCCCTGAGCTCCTTTCTTCAACTCGCTTTCTTGTGACCTGGCCGCAACACCGCAGGATGGCTTCAGGCCCTAATCTGGTTCCGGCACGGCACGCTGAGCCTTTGGTTAATTCCTCTTCCTGGTGGGAAATGAGAGTTAAATTTGCCCGTCCAGACACCTCCAGCTAGTCTCTCATTGGTTCTCGCTATTCCTGTTCATCTTCCGCAGAAATTGCAAACTGGGACAAACAGGAGGTTAAAGGGACTGACTCTCCAAGTCGGGAGGGTGTTAGTAAAGCGTCTGGAATGTTGCACCCGAGTACCAGGGTACGAAAACTGAGACATATTTGAACACGTCTCCCGATCACATGGTTGATCATACTCTAGGTTCCACATGCATGTTTTAGCTGAAGGAAGAATACCTTAAACCTGGGTAGTTGAAACCCGTGGAATGGGTACCATGCAATATGACTTCAAAGGGTCTTCATTTGCTCACCGAACCTCTCCAATCCTATCACTGCTGCGTTTATGCCCCTGTACACATGCTTGATTCTCTTTCGGAGACATAGCAATCCATAGGTTTTAAGATACTTACTAGTCAGGTACATTCTTAGGCATTTAATATGCGGTGTTGAGTCCATTTCGTTGAGCAAGGAGTAGCTCTTGTCTATTCCATATTTGGCTTAAGGAACTTTATCTGTGCTCATTTCAATCTCTGGTTTTATGCAGCACCCCAACTCACCTTTACCCTTAAGCAAGCATAAGTTGGTTTTCTAAATTTGAGACCCTGTTCTGTTCTGTAATTCAGTTCCTGTGTAGCCAAGTTTACATTCCGTGTATTACTGATATCTTATGATGTTTCTTTTTCTGTGTGACTTATTTCAGTTAGAATCATCATACCTGAATCCACTCATTGTGCTGCTAAGGGCCTGAGGACATAGATTTCATTGCTGAGTGATATTGCTTTGTAAGTAAATACCACAACTTCTTTATCCATTTTTCACTTTCTGCGATGTTGAACTTGTACTGTAAATGAGGTTCTTGTAAACAGAGGCGTCCCAAACTTTGGGGTGGCTGTGTCTTTTTGATTTTAATTTCCCTAAGCTATAGGACCATAAGTGGAAGTGCCCTAGGCTCTGTTGCTTTGTTTTTTAGATGTTTCAGGAAACACCATACACTTCTCCCGAGTGTCTGTTGGCAATTTACATCCCGCCCATCAGCATAACAAGGCTCCCAGTTCTCCATGGCCTGTCCTGCCTTTCTGGATTTTACACTTTTTTCAGATGGCCCTTTTGACCGGGGGGAAGTGAGACTTCATTGTAGTGCAGATTTCCTTTGCAAGCTTGCTTGGTTGGCCAAAAAGGGCGTATGCGTTTTTTCCTGAATATATTCAGGAAAAAACGCATACGCCCTTTTTGGCCAAGTGCATCATTGTGGACGTTCTGCCTCTTTTCCTATGCTTTCAGTGCAATTCCAGTCTGCCTCCTGAAATCGGTTTCCTGCAGTTCTGCCCCGCTTTCAAGTCCTCTTGGCAGCCTTACTTCAGTATATTTTTGGACGATAGCTGTCATTTATAACTCTGCAGGTTTGTGAATTACAGTGCCCCTGAGCTCCTTTCTTCAACTCGCTTTCTTTTGAGCTGGCCGCAACACCGCAGGATGGCTTCAGGCCCTAATCTGGTTCCGGCACGGCACGCTGAGCCTTTGGTTAATTCCTCTTCCTGGTGGGAAATGAGAGTTAAATTTGCCCGTCCAGACACCTCCAGCTAGTCTCTCATTGGTTCTCGCTATTCCTGTTCATCTTCCGCAGAAATTGCAAACTGGGCCAAACAGGAGGTTAAAGGGACTGACTCTCCAAGTCGGGAGGGTGTTAGTAAAGCGTCTGGAATGTTGCACCCGAGTACCAGGGTACGAAAACTGAGACATATTTGAACACGTCTCCCGATCACATGGTTGATCATACTCTAGGTTCCACATGCATGTTTTAGCTGAAGGAAGAATACCTTAAACCTGGGTAGTTGAAACCCGTGGAATGGGTACCATGCAATATGACTTCAAAGGGTCTTCATTTGCTCACCGAACCTCTCCAATCCTATCACTGCTGCGTTTATGCCCCTGTACACATGCTTGATTCTCTTTCGGAGACATAGCAATCCATAGGTTTTAAGATACTTACTAGTCAGGTACATTCTTAGGCATTTAATATGCGGTGTTGAGTCCATTTCGTTGAGCAAGGAGTAGCTCTTGTCTATTCCATATTTGGCTTAAGGAACTTTATCTGTGCTCATTTCAATCTCTGGTTTTATGCAGCACCCCAACTCACCTTTACCCTTAAGCAAGCATAAGTTGGTTTTCTAAATTTGAGACCCTGTTCTGTTCTGTAATTCAGTTCCTGTGTAGCCAAGTTTACATTCCGTGTATTACTGATATCTTATGATGTTTCTTTTTCTGTGTGACTTATTTCAGTTAGAATCATCATACCTGAATCCACTCATTGTGCTGCTAAGGGCCTGAGGACATAGATTTCATTGCTGAGTGATATTGCTTTGTAAGTAAATACCACAACTTCTTTATCCATTTTTCACTTTCTGCGATGTTGAACTTGTACTGTAAACGAGGTTCTTGTAAACAGAGGCGTCCCAAACTTTGGGGTGGCTGTGTCTTTTTGATTTTAATTTCCCTAAGCTATAGGACCATAAGTGGAAGTGCCCTAGGCTCTGTTGCTTTGTTTTTTAGATGTTTCAGGAAACACCATACACTTCTCCCGAGTGTCTGTTGGCAATTTACATCCCGCCCATCAGCATAACAAGGCTCCCAGTTCTCCATGGCCTGTCCTGCCTTTCTGGATTTTACACTTTTTTCAGATGGCCCTTTTGACCGGGGGGAAGTGAGACTTCATTGTAGTGCAGATTTCCTTTGCAAGCTTGCTTGGTTGGCCAAAAAGGGCGTATGCGTTTTTTCCTGAATATATTCAGGAAAAAACGCATACGCCCTTTTTGGCCAAGTGCATCATTGTGGACGTTCTGCCTCTTTTCCTATGCTTTCAATGCAATTCCAGTCTGCCTCCTGAAATCGGTTTCCTGCAGTTCTGCCCCGCTTTCAAGTCCTCTTGGCAGCCTTACTTCAGTATATTTTTGGACGATAGCTGTCATTTATAACTCTGCAGGTTTGTGAATTACAGTGCCCCTGAGCTCCTTTCTTCAACTCGCTTTCTTTTGAGCTGGCCGCAACACCGCAGGATGGCTTCAGGCCCTAATCTGGTTCCGGCACGGCACGCTGAGCCTTTGGTTAATTCCTCTTCCTGGTGGGAAATGAGAGTTAAATTTGCCCGTCCAGACACCTCCAGCTAGTCTCTCATTGGTTCTCGCTATTCCTGTTCATCTTCCGCAGAAATTGCAAACTGGGACAAACAGGAGGTTAAAGGGACTGACTCTCCAAGTCGGGAGGGTGTTAGTAAAGCGTCTGGAATGTTGCACCCGAGTACCAGGGTACGAAAACTGAGACATATTTGAACACGTCTCCCGATCACATGGTTGATCATACTCTAGGTTCCACATGCATGTTTTAGCTGAAGGAAGAATACCTTAAACCTGGGTAGTTGAAACCCGTGGAATGGGTACCATGCAATATGACTTCAAAGGGTCTTCATTTGCTCACCGAACCTCTCCAATCCTATCACTGCTGCGTTTATGCCCCTGTACACATGCTTGATTCTCTTTCGGAGACATAGCAATCCATAGGTTTTAAGATACTTACTAGTCAGGTACATTCTTAGGCATTTAATATGCGGTGTTGAGTCCATTTCGTTGAGCAAGGAGTAGCTCTTGTCTATTCCATATTTGGCTTAAGGAACTTTATCTGTGCTCATTTCAATCTCTGGTTTTATGCAGCACCCCAACTCACCTTTACCCTTAAGCAAGCATAAGTTGGTTTTCTAAATTTGAGACCCTGTTCTGTTCTGTAATTCAGTTCCTGTGTAGCCAAGTTTACATTCCGTGTATTACTGATATCTTATGATGTTTCTTTTTCTGTGTGACTTATTTCAGTTAGAATCATCATACCTGAATCCACTCATTGTGCTGCTAAGGGCCTGAGGACATAGATTTCATTGCTGAGTGATATTGCTTTGTAAGTAAATACCACAACTTCTTTATCCATTTTTCACTTTCTGCGATGTTGAACTTGTACTGTAAACGAGGTTCTTGTAAACAGAGGCGTCCCAAACTTTGGGGTGGCTGTGTCTTTTTGATTTTAATTTCCCTAAGCTATAGGACCATAAGTGGAAGTGCCCTAGGCTCTGTTGCTTTGTTTTTTAGATGTTTCAGGAAACACCATACACTTCTCCCGAGTGTCTGTTGGCAATTTACATCCCGCCCATCAGCATAACAAGGCTCCCAGTTCTCCATGGCCTGTCCTGCCTTTCTGGATTTTACACTTTTTTCAGATGGCCCTTTTGACCGGGGGGAAGTGAGACTTCATTGTAGTGCAGATTTCCTTTGCAAGCTTGCTTGGTTGGCCAAAAAGGGCGTATGCGTTTTTTCCTGAATATATTCAGGAAAAAACGCATACGCCCTTTTTGGCCAAGTGCATCATTGTGGACGTTCTGCCTCTTTTCCTATGCTTTCAATGCAATTCCAGTCTGCCTCCTGAAATCGGTTTCCTGCAGTTCTGCCCCGCTTTCAAGTCCTCTTGGCAGCCTTACTTCAGTATATTTTTGGACGATAGCTGTCATTTATAACTCTGCAGGTTTGTGAATTACAGTGCCCCTGAGCTCCTTTCTTCAACTCGCTTTCTTTTGAGCTGGCCGCAACACCGCAGGATGGCTTCAGGCCCTAATCTGGTTCCGGCACGGCACGCTGAGCCTTTGGTTAATTCCTCTTCCTGGTGGGAAATGAGAGTTAAATTTGCCCGTCCAGACACCTCCAGCTAGTCTCTCATTGGTTCTCGCTATTCCTGTTCATCTTCCGCAGAAATTGCAAACTGGGCCAAACAGGAGGTTAAAGGGACTGACTCTCCAAGTCGGGAGGGTGTTAGTAAAGCGTCTGGAATGTTGCACCCGAGTACCAGGGTACGAAAACTGAGACATATTTGAACACGTCTCCCGATCACATGGTTGATCATACTCTAGGTTCCACATGCATGTTTTAGCTGAAGGAAGAATACCTTAAACCTGGGTAGTTGAAACCCGTGGAATGGGTACCATGCAATATGACTTCAAAGGGTCTTCATTTGCTCACCGAACCTCTCCAATCCTATCACTGCTGCGTTTATGCCCCTGTACACATGCTTGATTCTCTTTCGGAGACATAGCAATCCATAGGTTTTAAGATACTTACTAGTCAGGTACATTCTTAGGCATTTAATATGCGGTGTTGAGTCCATTTCGTTGAGCAAGGAGTAGCTCTTGTCTATTCCATATTTGGCTTAAGGAACTTTATCTGTGCTCATTTCAATCTCTGGTTTTATGCAGCACCCCAACTCACCTTTACCCTTAAGCAAGCATAAGTTGGTTTTCTAAATTTGAGACCCTGTTCTGTTCTGTAATTCAGTTCCTGTGTAGCCAAGTTTACATTCCGTGTATTACTGATATCTTATGATGTTTCTTTTTCTGTGTGACTTATTTCAGTTAGAATCATCATACCTGAATCCACTCATTGTGCTGCTAAGGGCCTGAGGACATAGATTTCATTGCTGAGTGATATTGCTTTGTAAGTAAATACCACAACTTCTTTATCCATTTTTCACTTTCTGCGATGTTGAACTTGTACTGTAAACGAGGTTCTTGTAAACAGAGGCGTCCCAAACTTTGGGGTGGCTGTGTCTTTTTGATTTTAATTTCCCTAAGCTATAGGACCATAAGTGGAAGTGCCCTAGGCTCTGTTGCTTTGTTTTTTAGATGTTTCAGGAAACACCATACACTTCTCCCGAGTGTCTGTTGGCAATTTACATCCCGCCCATCAGCATAACAAGGCTCCCAGTTCTCCATGGCCTGTCCTGCCTTTCTGGATTTTACACTTTTTTCAGATGGCCCTTTTGACCGGGGGGAAGTGAGACTTCATTGTAGTGCAGATTTCCTTTGCAAGCTTGCTTGGTTGGCCAAAAAGGGCGTATGCGTTTTTTCCTGAATATATTCAGGAAAAAACGCATACGCCCTTTTTGGCCAAGTGCATCATTGTGGACGTTCTGCCTCTTTTCCTATGCTTTCAATGCAATTCCAGTCTGCCTCCTGAAATCGGTTTCCTGCAGTTCTGCCCCGCTTTCAAGTCCTCTTGGCAGCCTTACTTCAGTATATTTTTGGACGATAGCTGTCATTTATAACTCTGCAGGTTTGTGAATTACAGTGCCCCTGAGCTCCTTTCTTCAACTCGCTTTCTTTTGAGCTGGCCGCAACACCGCAGGATGGCTTCAGGCCCTAATCTGGTTCCGGCACGGCACGCTGAGCCTTTGGTTAATTCCTCTTCCTGGTGGGAAATGAGAGTTAAATTTGCCCGTCCAGACACCTCCAGCTAGTCTCTCATTGGTTCTCGCTATTCCTGTTCATCTTCCGCAGAAATTGCAAACTGGGCCAAACAGGAGGTTAAAGGGACTGACTCTCCAAGTCGGGAGGGTGTTAGTAAAGCGTCTGGAATGTTGCACCCGAGTACCAGGGTACGAAAACTGAGACATATTTGAACACGTCTCCCGATCACATGGTTGATCATACTCTAGGTTCCACATGCATGTTTTAGCTGAAGGAAGAATACCTTAAACCTGGGTAGTTGAAACCCGTGGAATGGGTACCATGCAATATGACTTCAAAGGGTCTTCATTTGCTCACCGAACCTCTCCAATCCTATCACTGCTGCGTTTATGCCCCTGTACACATGCTTGATTCTCTTTCGGAGACATAGCAATCCATAGGTTTTAAGATACTTACTAGTCAGGTACATTCTTAGGCATTTAATATGCGGTGTTGAGTCCATTTCGTTGAGCAAGGAGTAGCTCTTGTCTATTCCATATTTGGCTTAAGGAACTTTATCTGTGCTCATTTCAATCTCTGGTTTTATGCAGCACCCCAACTCACCTTTACCCTTAAGCAAGCATAAGTTGGTTTTCTAAATTTGAGACCCTGTTCTGTTCTGTAATTCAGTTCCTGTGTAGCCAAGTTTACATTCCGTGTATTACTGATATCTTATGATGTTTCTTTTTCTGTGTGACTTATTTCAGTTAGAATCATCATACCTGAATCCACTCATTGTGCTGCTAAGGGCCTGAGGACATAGATTTCATTGCTGAGTGATATTGCTTTGTAAGTAAATACCACAACTTCTTTATCCATTTTTCACTTTCTGCGATGTTGAACTTGTACTGTAAACGAGGTTCTTGTAAACAGAGGCGTCCCAAACTTTGGGGTGGCTGTGTCTTTTTGATTTTAATTTCCCTAAGCTATAGGACCATAAGTGGAAGTGCCCTAGGCTCTGTTGCTTTGTTTTTTAGATGTTTCAGGAAACACCATACACTTCTCCCGAGTGTCTGTTGGCAATTTACATCCCGCCCATCAGCATAACAAGGCTCCCAGTTCTCCATGGCCTGTCCTGCCTTTCTGGATTTTACACTTTTTTCAGATGGCCCTTTTGACCGGGGGGAAGTGAGACTTCATTGTAGTGCAGATTTCCTTTGCAAGCTTGCTTGGTTGGCCAAAAAGGGCGTATGCGTTTTTTCCTGAATATATTCAGGAAAAAACGCATACGCCCTTTTTGGCCAAGTGCATCATTGTGGACGTTCTGCCTCTTTTCCTATGCTTTCAATGCAATTCCAGTCTGCCTCCTGAAATCGGTTTCCTGCAGTTCTGCCCCGCTTTCAAGTCCTCTTGGCAGCCTTACTTCAGTATATTTTTGGACGATAGCTGTCATTTATAACTCTGCAGGTTTGTGAATTACAGTGCCCCTGAGCTCCTTTCTTCAACTCGCTTTCTTTTGAGCTGGCCGCAACACCGCAGGATGGCTTCAGGCCCTAATCTGGTTCCGGCACGGCACGCTGAGCCTTTGCTTAATTCCTCTTCCTGGTGGGAAATGAGAGTTAAATTTGCCCGTCCAGACACCTCCAGCTAGTCTCTCATTGGTTCTCGCTATTCCTGTTCATCTTCCGCAGAAATTGCAAACTGGGCCAAACAGGAGGTTAAAGGGACTGACTCTCCAAGTCGGGAGGGTGTTAGTAAAGCGTCTGGAATGTTGCACCCGAGTACCAGGGTACGAAAACTGAGACATATTTGAACACGTCTCCCGATCACATGGTTGATCATACTCTAGGTTCCACATGCATGTTTTAGCTGAAGGAAGAATACCTTAAACCTGGGTAGTTGAAACCCGTGGAATGGGTACCATGCAATATGACTTCAAAGGGTCTTCATTTGCTCACCGAACCTCTCCAATCCTATCACTGCTGCGTTTATGCCCCTGTACACATGCTTGATTCTCTTTCGGAGACATAGCAATCCATAGGTTTTAAGATACTTACTAGTCAGGTACATTCTTAGGCATTTAATATGCGGTGTTGAGTCCATTTCGTTGAGCAAGGAGTAGCTCTTGTCTATTCCATATTTGGCTTAAGGAACTTTATCTGTGCTCATTTCAATCTCTGGTTTTATGCAGCACCCCAACTCACCTTTCCCCTTAAGCAAGCATAAGTTGGTTTTCTAAATTTGAGACCCTGTTCTGTTCTGTAATTCAGTTCCTGTGTAGCCAAGTTTACATTCCGTGTATTACTGATATCTTATGATGTTTCTTTTTCTGTGTGACTTATTTCAGTTAGAATCATCATACCTGAATCCACTCATTGTGCTGCTAAGGGCCTGAGGACATAGATTTCATTGCTGAGTGATATTGCTTTGTAAGTAAATACCACAACTTCTTTATCCATTTTTCACTTTCTGCGATGTTGAACTTGTACTGTAAACCAGGTTCTTGTAAACAGAGGCGTCCCAAACTTTGGGGTGGCTGTGTCTTTTTGATTTTAATTTCCCTAAGCTATAGGACCATAAGTGGAAGTGCCCTAGGCTCTGTTGCTTTGTTTTTTAGATGTTTCAGGAAACACCATACACTTCTCCCGAGTGTCTGTTGGCAATTTACATCCCGCCCATCAGCATAACAAGGCTCCCAGTTCTCCATGGCCTGTCCTGCCTTTCTGGATTTTACACTTTTTTCAGATGGCCCTTTTGACCGGGGGGAAGTGAGACTTCATTGTAGTGCAGATTTCCTTTGCAAGCTTGCTTGGTTGGCCAAAAAGGGCGTATGCGTTTTTTCCTGAATATATTCAGGAAAAAACGCATACGCCCTTTTTGGCCAAGTGCATCATTGTGGACGTTCTGCCTCTTTTCCTATGCTTTCAATGCAATTCCAGTCTGCCTCCTGAAATCGGTTTCCTGCAGTTCTGCCCCGCTTTCAAGTCCTCTTGGCAGCCTTACTTCAGTATATTTTTGGACGATAGCTGTCATTTATAACTCTGCAGGTTTGTGAATTACAGTGCCCCTGAGCTCCTTTCTTCAACTCGCTTTCTTTTGAGCTGGCCGCAACACCGCAGGATGGCTTCAGGCCCTAATCTGGTTCCGGCACGGCACGCTGAGCCTTTGCTTAATTCCTCTTCCTGGTGGGAAATGAGAGTTAAATTTGCCCGTCCAGACACCTCCAGCTAGTCTCTCATTGGTTCTCGCTATTCCTGTTCATCTTCCGCAGAAATTGCAAACTGGGCCAAACAGGAGGTTAAAGGGACTGACTCTCCAAGTCGGGAGGGTGTTAGTAAAGCGTCTGGAATGTTGCACCCGAGTACCAGGGTACGAAAACTGAGACATATTTGAACACGTCTCCCGATCACATGGTTGATCATACTCTAGGTTCCACATGCATGTTTTAGCTGAAGGAAGAATACCTTAAACCTGGGTAGTTGAAACCCGTGGAATGGGTACCATGCAATATGACTTCAAAGGGTCTTCATTTGCTCACCGAACCTCTCCAATCCTATCACTGCTGCGTTTATGCCCCTGTACACATGCTTGATTCTCTTTCGGAGACATAGCAATCCATAGGTTTTAAGATACTTACTAGTCAGGTACATTCTTAGGCATTTAATATGCGGTGTTGAGTCCATTTCGTTGAGCAAGGAGTAGCTCTTGTCTATTCCATATTTGGCTTAAGGAACTTTATCTGTGCTCATTTCAATCTCTGGTTTTATGCAGCACCCCAACTCACCTTTCCCCTTAAGCAAGCATAAGTTGGTTTTCTAAATTTGAGACCCTGTTCTGTTCTGTAATTCAGTTCCTGTGTAGCCAAGTTTACATTCCGTGTATTACTGATATCTTATGATGTTTCTTTTTCTGTGTGACTTATTTCAGTTAGAATCATCATACCTGAATCCACTCATTGTGCTGCTAAGGGCCTGATGACATAGATTTCATTGCTGAGTGATATTGCTTTGTAAGTAAATACCACAGCTTCTTTATCCATTTTTCACTTTCTGCGATGTTGAACTTGTACTGTAAACGAGGTTCCTGTAAACAGAGGCGTCCCAAACTTTGGGGTGGCTGTGTCTTTTTGATTTTAATTTCCCTAAGCTATAGGACCATAAGTGGAAGTGCCCTAGGCTCTGTTGCTTTGTTTTTTAGATGTTTCAGGAAACACCATACACTTCTCCCGAGTGTCTGTTGGCAATTTACATCCCGCCCATCAGCATAACAAGGCTCCCAGTTCTCCATGGCCTGTCCTGTCTTTCTGGATTTTACACTTTTTTCAGATGGCCCTTTTGACCGGGGGGAAGTGAGACTTCATTGTAGTGCAGATTTCCTTTGCAAGCTTGCTTGGTTGGCCAAAAAGGGCGTATGCGTTTTTTCCTGAATATATTCAGGAAAAAACGCATACGCCCTTTTTGGCCAAGTGCATCATGGTGGACGTTCTGCCTCTTTTCCTATGCTTTCAATGCAATTCCAGTCTGCCTCCTGAAATCGGTTTCCTGCAATTCTGCCCCGCTTTCAAGTCCTCTTGGCAGCCTTACTTCAGTATATTTTTGGACGATAGCTGTCATTTATAACTCTGCAGGTTTGTGAATTACAGTGCCCCTGAGCTCCTTTCTTCAACTCGCTTTCTTTTGAGCTGGCCGCAACACCGCAGGATGGCTTCAGGCCCTAATCTGGTTCCGGCACGGCACGCTGAGCCTTTGGTTAATTCCTCTTCCTGGTGGGAAATGAGAGTTAAATTTGCCCGTCCAGACACCTCCAGCTAGTCTCTCATTGGTTCTCGCTATTCCTGTTCATCTTCCGCAGAAATTGCAAACTGGGCCAAACAGGAGGTTAAAGGGACTGACTCTCCAAGTCGGGAGGGTGTTAGTAAAGCGTCTGGAAAGTTGCACCCGAGTACCAGGGTACGAAAACTGAGACATATTTGAACACGTCTCCCGATCACATGGTTGATCATACTCTAGGTTCCACATGCATGTTTTAGCTGAAGGAAGAATACCTTAAACCTGGGTAGTTGAAACCCGTGGAATGGGTACCATGCAATATGACTTCAGAGGGTCTTCATTTGCTCACCGAACCTCTCCAATCCTATCAATGCTGCGTTTATGCCCCTGTACACATGCTTGATTCTCTTTCGGAGACATAGCAATCCATAGGTTTTAAGATACTTACTAGTCAGGTACATTCTTAGGCGTTTAATATGCGGTGTTGAGTCCATTTCGTTGAGCAAGGAGTAGCTCTTGTCTATTCCATATTTGGCTTAAGGAACTTTATCTGTGCTCATTTCAATCTCTGGTTTTATGCAGCACCCCAACTCACCTTTACCCTTAAGCAAGCATAAGTTGGTTTTCTAAATTTGAGACCCTGTTCTGTTCTGTAATTCAGTTCCTGTGTAGCCAAGTTTACATTCCGTGTATTACTGATATCTTATGATGTTTCTTTTTCTGTGTGACTTATTTCAGTTAGAATCATCATACCTGAATCCACTCATTGTGCTGCTAAGGGCCTGATGACATAGATTTCATTGCTGAGTGATATTGCTTTGTAAGTAAATACCACAACTTCTTTATCCATTTTTCACTTTCTGCGATGTTGAACTTGTACTGTAAACGAGGTTCTTGTAAACAGAGGCGTCCCAATGTTTGGGGTGGCTGTGTCTTTTTGATTTTAATTTCCCTAAGCTATAGGACCATAAGTGGAAGTGCCCTAGGCTCTGTTGCTTTGTTTTTTAGATGTTTCAGGAAACACCATACACTTCTCCCGAGTGTCTGTTGGCAATTTACATCCCGCCCATCAGCATAACAAGGCTCCCAGTTCTCCATGGCCTGTCCTGCCTTTCTGGATTTTACACTTTTTTCAGATGGCCCTTTTGACCGGGGGGAAGTGAGACTTCATTGTAGTGCAGATTTCCTTTGCAAGCTTGCTTGGTTGGCCAAAAAGGGCGTATGCGTTTTTTCCTGAATATATTCAGGAAAAAACGCATACGCCCTTTTTGGCCAAGTGCATCATTGTGGACGTTTTGCCTCTTTTCCTATGCTTTCACTGCAATTCCAGTCTACCTCCTGAAATCGGTTTCCTGCAATTCTGCCCCGCTTTCAAGTCCTCTTGGCAGCCTTACTTCAGTATATTTTTGGACGATAGCTGTCATTTATAACTCTGCAGGTTTGTGAATTACAGTGCCCCTGAGCTCCTTTCTTCAACTCGCTTTCTTTTGAGCTGGCCGCAACACCGCAGGATGGCTTCAGGCCCTAATCTGGTTCCGGCACGGCACGCTGAGCCTTTGCTTAATTCCTCTTCCTGGTGGGAAATGAGAGTTAAATTTGCCCGTCCAGACACCTCCAGCTAGTCTCTCATTGGTTCTCGCTATTCCTGTTCATCTTCCACAGAAATTGCAAACTGGGCCAAACAGGAGGTTAAAGGGACTGAGTCTCCAAGTCGGGAGGGTGTTAGTAAAGCGTCTGGAATATTGCACCCGAGTACCAGGGTACGAAAACTGAGACATATTTGAACACGTCTCCCGATCACATGGTTGATCATACTCTAGGTTCCACATGCATGTTTTAGCTGAAGGAAGAATACCTTAAACCTGGGTAGTTGAAACCCGTGGAATGGGTACCATGCAATATGACTTCAAAGGGTCTTCATTTGCTCACCGAACCTCTCCAATCCTATCACTGCTGCGTTTATGCCCCTGTACACATGCTTGATTCTCTTTCGGAGACATAGCAATCCATAGGTTTTAAGATACTTACTAGTCAGGTACATTCTTAGGCCTTTAATATGCGGTGTTGAGTCCATTTCGTTGAGCAAGGAGTAGCTCTTGTCTATTCCATATTTGGCTTAAGGAACTTTATCTGTGCTCATTTCAATCTCTGGTTTTATGCAGCACCCCAACTCACCTTTCCCCTTAAGCAAGCATAAGTTGGTTTTCTAAATTTGAGACCCTGTTCTGTTCTGTAATTCAGTTCCTGTGTAGCCAAGTTTACATTCCGTGTATTACTGATATCTTATGATGTTTCTTTTTCTGTGTGACTTATTTCAGTTAGAATCATCATACCTGAATCCACTCATTGTGCTGCTAAGGGCCTGATGACATAGATTTCATTGCTGAGTGATATTGCTTTGTAAGTAAATACCACAACTTCTTTATCCATTTTTCACTTTCTGCGATGTTGAACTTGTACTGTAAACGAGGTTCTTGTAAACAGAGGCGTCCCAAACTTTGGGGTGGCTGTGTCTTTTTGATTTTAATTTCCCTAAGCTATAGGACCATAAGTGGAAGTGCCCTAGGCTCTGTTGCTTTGTTTTTTAGATGTTTCAGGAAACACCATACACTTCTCCCGAGTGTCTGCTGGCAATTTACATCCCGCCCATCAGCATAACAAGGCTCCCAGTTCTCCATGGCCTGTCCTGCCTTTCTGGATTTTACACTTTTTTCAGATGGCCCTTTTGACCGGGGGGAAGTGAGACTTCATTGTAGTGCAGATTTCCTTTGCAAGCTTGCTTGGTTGGCCAAAAAGGGCGTATGCGTTTTTTCCTGAATATATTCAGGAAAAAACGCATACGCCCTTTTTGGCCAAGTGCATCATGGTGGACGTTCTGCCTCTTTTCCTATGCTTTCAATGCAATTCCAGTCTGCCTCCTGAAATCGGTTTCCTGCAATTCTGCCCCGCTTTCAAGTCCTCTTGGCAGCCTTACTTCAGTATATTTTTGGACGATAGCTGTCATTTATAACTCTGCAGGTTTGTGAATTACAGTGCCCCTGAGCTCCTTTCTTCAACTTGCTTTCTTTTGAGCTGGCCGCAACACCGCAGGATGGCTTCAGGCCCTAATCTGGTTCCGGCACGGCACGCTGAGCCTTTGGTTAATTCCTCTTCCTGGTGGGAAATGAGAGTTAAATTTGCCCGTCCAGACACCTCCAGCTAGTCTCTCATTGGTTCTCGCTATTCCTGTTCATCTTCCGCAGAAATTGCAAACTGGGCCAAACAGGAGGTTAAAGGGACTGACTCTCCAAGTCGGGAGGGTGTTAGTAAAGCGTCTGGAAAGTTGCACCCGAGTACCAGGGTACGAAAACTGAGACATATTTGAACACGTCTCCCGATCACATGGTTGATCATACTCTAGGTTCCACATGCATGTTTTAGCTGAAGGAAGAATACCTTAAACCTGGGTAGTTGAAACCCGTGGAATGGGTACCATGCAATATGACTTCAGAGGGTCTTCATTTGCTCACCGAACCTCTCCAATCCTATCACTGCTGCGTTTATGCCCCTGTACACATGCTTGATTCTCTTTCGGAGACATAGCAATCCATAGGTTTTAAGATACTTACTAGTCAGGTACATTCTTAGGCGTTTAATATGCGGTGTTGAGTCTATTTCGTTGAGCAAGGAGTAGCTCTTGTCTATTCCATATTTGGCTTAAGGAACTTTATCTGTGCTCATTTCAATCTCTGGTTTTATGCAGCACCCCAACTCACCTTTACCCTTAAGCAAGCATAAGTTGGTTTTCTAAATTTGAGACCCTGTTCTGTTCTGTAATACAGTTCCTGTGTAGCCAAGTTTACATTCCGTGTATTACTGATATCTTATGATGTTTCTTCTTCTGTGTGACTTATTTCAGTTAGAATCATCATACCTGAATCCACTCATTGTGCTGCTAAGGGCCTGATGACATAGATTTCATTGCTGAGTGATATTGCTTTGTAAGTAAATACCACAACTTCTTTATCCATTTTTCACTTTCTGCGATGTTGAACTTGTACTGTAAACGAGGTTCTTGTAAACAGAGGCGTCCCAAACTTTGGGGTGGCTGTGTCTTTTTGATTTTAATTTCCCTAAGCTATAGGACCATAAGTGGAAGTGCCCTAGGCTCTGTTGCTTTGTTTTTTAGATGTTTCAGGAAACACCATACACTTCTCCCGAGTGTCTGTTGGCAATTTACATCCCGCCCATCAGCATAACAAGGCTCCCAGTTCTCCATGGCCTGTCCTGTCTTTCTGGATTTTACACTTTTTTCAGATGGCCCTTTTGACCGGGGGGAAGTGAGACTTCATTGTAGTGCAGATTTCCTTTGCAAGCTTGCTTGGTTGGCCAAAAAGGGCGTATGCGTTTTTTCCTGAATATATTCAGGAAAAAACGCATACGCCCTTTTTGGCCAAGTGCATCATGGTGGACGTTCTGCCTCTTTTCCTATGCTTTCAATGCAATTCCAGTCTGCCTCCTGAAATCGGTTTCCTGCAATTCTGCCCCGCTTTCAAGTCCTCTTGGCAGCCTTACTTCAGTATATTTTTGGACGATAGCTGTCATTTATAACTCTGCAGGTTTGTGAATTACAGTGCCCCTGAGCTCCTTTCTTCAACTCGCTTTCTTTTGAGCTGGCCGCAACACCGCAGGATGGCTTCAGGCCCTAATCTGGTTCCGGCACGGCACGCTGAGCCTTTGGTTAATTCCTCTTCCTGGTGGGAAATGAGAGTTAAATTTGCCCGTCCAGACACCTCCAGCTAGTCTCTCATTGGTTCTCGCTATTCCTGTTCATCTTCCGCAGAAATTGCAAACTGGGCCAAACAGGAGGTTAAAGGGACTGACTCTCCAAGTCGGGAGGGTGTTAGTAAAGCGTCTGGAATGTTGCACCCGAGTACCAGGGTATGAAAACTGAGACATATTTGAACACGTCTCCCGATCACATGGTTGATCATACTCTAGGTTCCACATGCATGTTTTAGCTGAAGGAAGAATACCTTAAACCTGGGTAGTTGAAACCCGTGGAATGGGTACCATGCAATATGACTTCAAAGGGTCTTCATTTGCTCACCGAACCTCTCCAATCCTATCACTGCTGCGTTTATGCCCCTGTACACATGCTTGATTCTCTTTCGGAGACATAGCAATCCATAGGTTTTAAGATACTTACTAGTCAGGTACATTCTTAGGCGTTTAATATGCGGTGTTGAGTCCATTTCGTTGAGCAAGGAGTAGCTCTTGTCTATTCCATATTTGGCTTAAGGAACTTTATCTGTGCTCATTTCAATCTCTGGTTTTATGCAGCACCCCAACTCACCTTTACCCTTAAGCAAGCATAAGTTGGTTTTCTAAATTTGAGACCCTGTTCTGTTCTGTAATTCAGTTCCTGTGTAGCCAAGTTTACATTCCGTGTATTACTGATATCTTATGATGTTTCTTTTTCTGTGTGACTTATTTCAGTTAGAATCATCATACCTGAATCCACTCATTGTGCTGCTAAGGGCCTGATGACATAGATTTCATTGCTGAGTGATATTGCTTTGTAAGTAAATACCACAACTTCTTTATCCATTTTTCACTTTCTGCGATGTTGAACTTGTACTGTAAACGAGGTTCTTGTAAACAGAGGCGTCCCAATGTTTGGGGTGGCTGTGTCTTTTTGATTTTAATTTCCCTAAGCTATAGGACCATAAGTGGAAGTGCCCTAGGCTCTGTTGCTTTGTTTTTTAGATGTTTCAGGAAACACCATACACTTCTCCCGAGTGTCTGTTGGCAATTTACATCCTGCCCATCAGCATAACAAGGCTCCCAGTTCTCCATGGCCTGTCCTGCCTTTCTGGATTTTACACTTTTTTCAGATGGCCCTTTTGACCGGGGGGAAGTGAGACTTCATTGTAGTGCAGATTTCCTTTGCAAGCTTGCTTGGTTGGCCAAAAAGGGCGTATGCGTTTTTTCCTGAATATATTCAGGAAAAAACGCATACGCCCTTTTTGGCCAAGTGCATCATTGTGGACGTTTTGCCTCTTTTCCTATGCTTTCACTGCAATTCCAGTCTACCTCCTGAAATCGGTTTCCTGCAATTCTGCCCCGCTTTCAAGTCCTCTTGGCAGCCTTACTTCAGTATATTTTTGGACGATAGCTGTCATTTATAACTCTGCAGGTTTGTGAATTACAGTGCCCCTGAGCTCCTTTCTTCAACTCGCTTTCTTTTGAGCTGGCCGCAACACCGCAGGATGGCTTCAGGCCCTAATCTGGTTCCGGCACGGCACGCTGAGCCTTTGCTTAATTCCTCTTCCTGGTGGGAAATGAGAGTTAAATTTGCCCGTCCAGACACCTCCAGCTAGTCTCTCATTGGTTCTCGCTATTCCTGTTCATCTTCTGCAGAAATTGCAAACTGGGCCAAACAGGAGGTTAAAGGGACTGACTCTCCAAGTCGGGAGGGTGTTAGTAAAGCGTCTGGAATATTGCACCCGAGTACCAGGGTACGAAAACTGAGACATATTTGAACACGTCTCCCGATCACATGGTTGATCATACTCTAGGTTCCACATGCATGTTTTAGCTGAAGGAAGAATACCTTAAACCTGGGTAGTTGAAACCCGTGGAATGGGTACCATGCAATATGACTTCAAAGGGTCTTCGTTTGCTCACCGAACCTCTCCAATCCTATCACTGCTGCGTTTATGCCCCTGTACACATGCTTGATTCTCTTTCGGAGACATAGCAATCCATAGGTTTTAAGATACTTACTAGTCAGGTACATTCTTAGGCCTTTAATATGCGGTGTTGAGTCCATTTCGTTGAGCAAGGAGTAGCTCTTGTCTATTCCATATTTGGCTTAAGGAACTTTATCTGTGCTCATTTCAATCTATGGTTTTATGCAGCACCCCAACTCACCTTTAGCCTTAACCAAGCATAAGTTGGTTTTCTAAATTTGAGACCCTGTTCTGTTCTGTAATTCAGTTCCTGTGTAGCCAAGTTTACATTCCGTGTATTACTGATATCTTATGATGTTTCTTTTTCTGTGTGACTTATTTCAGTTAGAATCATCATACCTGAATCCACTCATTGTGCTGCTAAGGGCCTGATGACATAGATTTCATTGCTGAGTGATATTGCTTTGTAAGTAAATACCACAACTTCTTTATCCATTTTTCACTTTCTGCGATGTTGAACTTGTACTGTAAACGAGGTTCTTGTAAACAGAGGCGTCCCAAACTTTGGGGTGGCTGTGTCTTTTTGATTTTAATTTCCCTAAGCTATAGGACCATAAGTGGAAGTGCCCTAGGCTCTGTTGCTTTGTTTTTTAGATGTTTCAGGAAACACCATACACTTCTCCCGAGTGTCTGTTGGCAATTTACATCCCGCCCATCAGCATAACAAGGCTCCCAGTTCTCCATGGCCTGTCCTGCCTTTCTGGATTTTACACTTTTTTCAGATGGCCCTTTTGACCGGGGGGAAGTGAGACTTCATTGTAGTGCAGATTTCCTTTGCAAGCTTGCTTGGTTGGCCAAAAAGGGCGTATGCGTTTTTTCCTGAATATATTCAGGAAAAAACGCATACGCCCTTTTTGGCCAAGTGCATCATTGTGGACGTTCTGCCTCTTTTCCTATGCTTTCAATGCAATTCCAGTCTACCTCCTGAAATCGGTTTCCTGCAATTCTGCCCCGCTTTCAAGTCCTCTTGGCAGCCTTACTTCAGTATATTTTTGGACGATAGCTGTCATTTATAACTCTGCAGGTTTGTGAATTACAGTGCCCCTGAGCTCCTTTCTTCAACTCGCTTTCTTTTGAGCTGGCCGCAACACCGCAGGATGGCTTCAGGCCCTAATCTGGTTCCGGCACGGCATGCTGAGCCTTTGGTTAATTCCTCTTCCTGGTGGGAAATGAGAGTTAAATTTGCCCGTCCAGACACCTCCAGCTAGTCTCTCATTGGTTCTCGCTATTCCTGTTCATCTTCCGCAGAAATTGCAAACTGGGCCAAACAGGAGGTTAAAGGGACTGACTCTCCAAGTCGGGAGGGTGTTAGTAAAGCGTCTGGAATATTGCACCCGAGTACCAGGGTACGAAAACTGAGACATATTTGAACACGTCTCCCGATCACATGGTTGATCATACTCTAGGTTCCACATGCATGTTTTACCTGAAGGAAGAATACCTTAAACCTGGGTAGTTGAAACCCGTGGAATGGGTACCATGCAATATGACTTCAAAGGGTCTTCATTTGCACACCGAACCTCTCCAATCCTATCACTGCTGCGTTTATGCCCCTGTACACATGCTTGATTCTCTTTCGGAGACATAGCAATCCATAGGTTTTAAGATACTTACTAGTCAGGTACATTCTTAGCCGTTTAATATGCGGTGTTGAGTCCATTTCGTTGAGCAAGGAGTAGCTCTTGTCTATTCCATATTTGGCTTAAGGAACTTTATCTGTGCTCATTTCAATCTCTGGTTTTATGCAGCACCCCAACTCACCTTTACCCTTAAGCAAGCATAAGTTGGTTTTCTAAATTTGAGACCCTGTTCTGTTCTGTAATTCAGTTCCTGTGTAGCCAAGTTTACATTCCGTGTATTACTGATATCTTATGATGTTTCTTTTTCTGTGTGACTTATTTCAGTTAGAATCATCATACCTGAATCCACTCATTGTGCTGCTAAGGGCCTGATGACATAGATTTCATTGCTGAGTGATATTGCTTTGTAAGTAAATACCACAACTTCTTTATCCATTTTTCACTTTTTGCGATGTTGAACTTGTACTGTAAACGAGGTTCTTGTAAACAGAGGCGTCCCAATGTTTGGGGTGGCTGTGTCTTTTTGATTTTAATTTCCCTAAGCTATAGGACCATAAGTGGAAGTGCCCTAGGCTCTGTTGCTTTGTTTTTTAGATGTTTCAGGAAACACCATACACTTCTCCCGAGTGTCTGTTGGCAATTTACATCCCGCCCATCAGCATAACAAGGCTCCCAGTTCTCCATGGCCTGTCCTGCCTTTCTGGATTTTACACTTTTTTCAGATGGCCTTTTGACCGGGGGGAAGTGAGACTTCATTGTAGTGCAGATTTCTTTGCAAGCTTGCTTGGTTGGCCAAAAAGGGCGTATGCGTTTTTTCCTGAATATATTCAGGAAAAAACGCATACGCCCTTTTTGGCCAAGTGCATCATTGTGGACGTTCTGCCTCTTTTCCTATGCTTTCAATGCAATTCCAGTCTACCTCCTGAAATCGGTTTCCTGCAATTCTGCCCCGCTTTCAAGTCCTCTTGGCAGCCTTACTTCAGTATATTTTTGGACGATAGCTGTCATTTATAACTCTGCAGGTTTGTGAATTACAGTGCCCCTGAGCTCCTTTCTTCAACTCGCTTTCTTTTGAGCTGGCCGCAACACCGCAGGATGGCTTCAGGCCCTAATCTGGTTCCGGCACGGCACGCTGAGCCTTTGGTTAATTCCTCTTCCTGGTGGGAAATGAGAGTTAAATTTGCCCGTCCAGACACCTCCAGCTAGTCTCTCATTGGTTCTCGCTATTCCTGTTCATCTTCCGCAGAAATTGCAAACTGGGCCAAACAGGAGGTTAAAGGGACTGACTCTCCAAGTCGGGAGGGTGTTAGTAAAGCGTCTGGAATGTTGCACCCGAGTACCAGGGTACGAAAACTGAGACATATTTGAACACGTCTCCCGATCACATGGTTGATCATACTCTAGGTTCCACATGCATGTTTTAGCTGAAGGAAGAATACCTTAAACCTGGGTAGTTGAAACCCGTGGAATGGGTACCATGCAATATGACTTCAAAGGGTCTTCATTTGCTCACCGAACCTCTCCAATCCTATCACTGCTGCGTTTATGCCCCTGTACACATGCTTCATTCTCTTTCAGAGACATAGCAATCCATAGGTTTTAAGATACTTACTAGTCAGGTACATTCTTAGGCGTTTAATATGCGGTGTTGAGTCCATTTCGTTGAGCAAGGAGTAGCTCTTGTCTATTCCATATTTGGCTTAAGGAACTTTATCTGTGCTCATTTCAATCTCTGGTTTTATGCAGCACCCCAACTCACCTTTACCCTTAAGCAAGCATAAGTTGGTTTTCTAAATTTGAGACCCTGTTCTGTTCTGTAATTCAGTCCCTGTGTAGCCAAGTTTACATTCCGTGTATTACTGATATCTTATGATGTTTCTTTTTCTGTGTGACTTATTTCAGTTAGAATCATCATACCTGAATCCACTCATTGTGCTGCTAAGGGCCTGATGACATAGATTTCATTGCTGAGTGATATTGCTTTGTAAGTAAATACCACAACTTCTTTATCCATTTTTCACTTTTTGCGATGTTGAACTTGTACTGTAAACGAGGTTCTTGTAAAGAGGGGCGTCCCAATGTTTGGGGTGGCTGTGTCTTTTTGATTTTAATTTCCCTAAGCTATAGGACCATAAGTGGAAGTGCCCTAGGCTCTGTTGCTTTGTTTTTTAGATGTTTCAGGAAACACCATACACTTCTCCCGAGTGTCTGTTGGCAATTTACATCCCGCCCATCAGCATAACAAGGCTCCCAGTTCTCCATGGCCTGTCCTGCCTTTCTGGATTTTACACCTTTTTCAGATGGCCTTTTGACCGGGGGGAAGTGAGACTTCATTGTAGTGCAGATTTCCTTTGCAAGCTTGCTTGGTTGGCCAAAAAGGGCGTATGCGTTTTTTCCTGAATATATTCAGGAAAAAACGCATACGCCCTTTTTGGCCAAGTGCATCATTGTGGACGTTCTGCCTCTTTTCCTATGCTTTCAATGCAATTCCAGTCTACCTCCTGAAATCGGTTTCCTGCAATTCTGCCCCGCTTTCAAGTCCTCTTGGCAGCCTTACTTCAGTATATTTTTGGACGATAGCTGTCATTTATAACTCTGCAGGTTTGTGAATTACAGTGCCCCTGAGCTCCTTTCTTCAACTCGCTTTCTTGTGACCTGGCCGCAACACCGCAGGATGGCTTCAGGCCCTAATCTGGTTCCGGCACGGCACGCTGAGCCTTTGGTTAATTCCTCTTCCTGGTGGGAAATGAGAGTTAAATTTGCCCGTCCAGACACCTCCAGCTAGTCTCTCATTGGTTCTCGCTATTCCTGTTCATCTTCCGCAGAAATTGCAAACTGGGCCAAACAGGAGGTTAAAGGGACTGACTCTCCAAGTCGGGAGGGTGTTAGTAAAGCGTCTGGAATGTTGCACCCGAGTACCAGGGTACGAAAACTGAGACATATTTGAACACGTCTCCCGATCACATGGTTGATCATACTCTAGGTTCCACATGCATGTTTTAGCTGAAGGAAGAATACCTTAAACCTGGGTAGTTGAAACCCGTGGAATGGGTACCATGCAATATGACTTCAAAGGGTCTTCATTTGCTCACCGAACCTCTCCAATCCTATCACTGCTGCGTTTATGCCCCTGTACACATGCTTCATTCTCTTTCAGAGACATAGCAATCCATAGGTTTTAAGATACTTACTAGTCAGGTACATTCTTAGGCGTTTAATATGCGGTGTTGAGTCCATTTCGTTGAGCAAGGAGTAGCTCTTGTCTATTCCATATTTGGCTTAAGGAACTTTATCTGTGCTCATTTCAATCTCTGGTTTTATGCAGCACCCCAACTCACCTTTACCCTTAAGCAAGCATAAGTTGGTTTTCTAAATTTGAGACCCTGTTCTGTTCTGTAATTCAGTCCCTGTGTAGCCAAGTTTACATTCCGTGTATTACTGATATCTTATGATGTTTCTTTTTCTGTGTGACTTATTTCAGTTAGAATCATCATACCTGAATCCACTCATTGTGCTGCTAAGGGCCTGATGACATAGATTTCATTGCTGAGTGATATTGCTTTGTAAGTAAATACCACAACTTCTTTATCCATTTTTCACTTTTTGCGATGTTGAACTTGTACTGTAAACGAGGTTCTTGTAAAGAGAGGCGTCCCAATGTTTGGGGTGGCTGTGTCTTTTTGATTTTAATTTCCCTAAGCTATAGGACCATAAGTGGAAGTGCCCTAGGCTCTGTTGCTTTGTTTTTTAGATGTTTCAGGAAACACCATACACTTCTCCCGAGTGTCTGTTGGCAATTTACATCCCGCCCATCAGCATAACAAGGCTCCCAGTTCTCCATGGCCTGTCCTGCCTTTCTGGATTTTACACCTTTTTCAGATGGCCTTTTGACCGGGGGGAAGTGAGACTTCATTGTAGTGCAGATTTCCTTTGCAAGCTTGCTTGGTTGGCCAAAAAGGGCGTATGCGTTTTTTCCTGAATATATTCAGGAAAAAACGCATACGCCCTTTTTGGCCAAGTGCATCATTGTGGACGTTCTGCCTCTTTTCCTATGCTTTCAATGCAATTCCAGTCTACCTCCTGAAATCGGTTTCCTGCAATTCTGCCCCGCTTTCAAGTCCTCTTGGCAGCCTTACTTCAGTATATTTTTGGACGATAGCTGTCATTTATAACTCTGCAGGTTTGTGAATTACAGTGCCCCTGAGCTCCTTTCTTCAACTCGCTTTCTTTTGAGCTGGCCGCAACACCGCAGGATGGCTTCAGGCCCTAATCTGGTTCCGGCACGGCACGCTGAGCCTTTGCTTAATTCCTCTTCCTGGTGGGAAATGAGAGTTAAATTTGCCCGTCCAGACACCTCCAGCTAGTCTCTCATTGGTTCTCGCTATTCCTGTTCATCTTCCGCAGAAATTGCAAACTGGGCCAAACAGGAGGTTAAAGGGACTGACTCTCCAAGTCGGGAGGGTGTTAGTAAAGCGTCTGGAATGTTGCACCCGAGTACCAGGGTACGAAAACTGAGACATATTTGAACACGTCTCCCGATCACATGGTTGATCATACTCTAGGTTCCACATGCATGTTTTAGCTGAAGGAAGAATACCTTAAACCTGGGTAGTTGAAACCCGTGGAATGGGTACCATGCAATATGACTTCAAAGGGTCTTCATTTGCTCACCGAACCTCTCCAATCCTATCACTGCTGCGTTTATGCCCCTGTACACATGCTTGATTCTCTTTCGGAGACATAGCAATCCATAGGTTTTAAGATACTTACTAGTCAGGTACATTCTTAGGCATTTAATATGCGGTGTTGAGTCCATTTCGTTGAGCAAGGAGTAGCTCTTGTCTATTCCATATTTGGCTTAAGGAACTTTATCTGTGCTCATTTCAATCTCTGGTTTTATGCAGCACCCCAACTCACCTTTACCCTTAAGCAAGCATAAGTTGGTTTTCTAAATTTGAGACCCTGTTCTGTTCTGTAATTCAGTCCCTGTGTAGCCAAGTTTACATTCCGTGTATTACTGATATCTTATGATGTTTCTTTTTCTGTGTGACTTATTTCAGTTAGAATCATCATACCTGAATCCACTCATTGTGCTGCTAAGGGCCTGATGACATAGATTTCATTGCTGAGTGATATTGCTTTGTAAGTAAATACCACAACTTCTTTATCCATTTTTCACTTTCTGCGATGTTGAACTTGTACTGTAAACGAGGTTCTTGTAAACAGAGGCGTCCCAAACTTTGGGGTGGCTGTGTCTTTTTGATTTTAATTTCCCTAAGCTATAGGACCATAAGTGGAAGTGCCCTAGGCTCTGTTGCTTTGTTTTTTAGATGTTTCAGGAAACACCATACACTTCTCCCGAGTGTCTGTTGGCAATTTACATCCCGCCCATCAGCATAACAAGGCTCCCAGTTCTCCATGGCCTGTCCTGCCTTTCTGGATTTTACACTTTTTTCAGATGGCCCTTTTGACCGGGGGGAAGTGAGACTTCATTGTAGTGCAGATTTCCTTTGCAAGCTTGCTTGGTTGGCCAAAAAGGGCGTATGCGTTTTTTCCTGAATATATTCAGGAAAAAATGCATACGCCCTTTTTGGCCAAGTGCATCATTGTGGACGTTCTGCCTCTTTTCCTATGCTTTCAATGCAATTCCAGTCTACCTCCTGAAATCGGTTTCCTGCAATTCTGCCCCGCTTTCAAGTCCTCTTGGCAGCCTTACTTCAGTATATTTTTGGACGATAGCTGTCATTTATAACTCTGCAGGTTTGTGAATTACAGTGCCCCTGAGCTCCTTTCTTCAACTCGCTTTCTTGTGACCTGGCCGCAACACCGCAGGATGGCTTCAGGCCCTAATCTGGTTCCGGCACGGCACGCTGAGCCTTTGGTTAATTCCTCTTCCTGGTGGGAAATGAGAGTTAAATTTGCCCGTCCAGACACCTCCAGCTAGTCTCTCATTGGTTCTCGCTATTCCTGTTCATCTTCCGCAGAAATTGCAAACTGGGCCAAACAGGAGGTTAAAGGGACTGACTCTCCAAGTCGGGAGGGTGTTAGTAAAGCGTCTGGAATGTTGCACCCGAGTACCAGGGTACGAGAACTGAGACATATTTGAACACGTTTCCCGATCACATGGTTGATCATACTCTAGGTTCCACATGCATGTTTTAGCTGAAGGAAGAATACCTTAAACCTGGGTAGTTGAAACCCGTGGAATGGGTACCATGCAATATGACTTCAAAGGGTCTTCATTTGCTCACCGAACCTCTCCAATCCTATCACTGCTGCGTTTATGCCCCTGTACACATGCTTGATTCTCTTTCGGAGACATAGCAATCCATAGGTTTTAAGATACTTACTAGTCAGGTACATTCTTAGGCGTTTAATATGCGGTGTTGAGTCCATTTCGTTGAGCAAGGAGTAGCTCTTGTCTATTCCATATTTGGCTTAAGGAACTTTATCTGTGCTCATTTCAATCTATGGTTTTATGCAGCACCCCAACTCACTTTTAGCCTTAACCAAGCATAAGTTGGTTTTCTAAATTTGAGACCCTGTTCTGTTCTGTAATTCAGTTCCTGTGTAGCCAAGTTTACATTCCGTGTATTACTGATATCTTATGATGTTTCTTTTTCTGTGTGTCTTATTTCAGTTAGAATCATCGTACCTGTATCCACTCATTATGCTGCTACGGGCCTGATGACATAGATTTCATTGCTGAGTGATACTGCATTGTACGTAAGTACCACAAGTTCTTTATCCATTTTTCACTTTCTGTGATATTGAACTTGTACGGTTAACGAGGTTCTTGTAAACAGAGGCGTCCCAAATTTTGGGGTGGCTGTGTCTTTTTGATTTTAATTTCCCTAAGCTATAGGACCATAAGTGGAAGTGCCCTAGGCTCTGTTGCTTTGTTTTTTAGATGTTTCAGGAAACACCATACACATCCCGCCCATCAGCATAACAAGGCTCCCAGTTCTCCATGGCCTGTCCTGCCTTTCTGGATTTTACACTTTTTTCAGATGGCCCTTTTGACCAGGGGGAAGTGAGACTTCATTGTAGTGCAGATTTCCTTTGCAAGCTTGCTTGGTTGGCCAAAAAGGGCGTATGCCTTTTTTTCTGAATAAATTCAGGAAAAAAGGCATACGCCCTTTTTGGCCAAGTGCATCATTGTGGACGTTCTGCCTCTTTTCCTATGCTTTAAATGCAATTCCAGTCTACCTCCTGAAATCGTTTTCCTGCAATTCTGCCTTGCTTTCAATGCCTCTTCATAGCCTTACCTCAATATATTTTTTGAAAATAGTTGGCCTTTATAACTCTGCAAGTTTTTGAATTGCAGTGGCCCTTAGCTCCATTTTTCAGCTCTTATTTTTGTGATCTTGCCTCATAACCACAGGATTCCTTCAGGCCCTATTCTTCTTCTGGGGCACCTTGCTGTGCCTTTGGTTTATTCTTCTTACTGATGTGAATTTAGAGTGACATGTGCCCATTGAAACCGCTACAGCTAGTTTCTCACTGGTTCCCCCTATTTCTATTCATCCTCCGCACTAACTGCAGACTGTGCGATACCAGAACTTAAAGGCATTGACTCTCCATGTGGGGATATTTTTGGTATATCGGCTGGAATGTCGATCCGGAGCCCCAGGAGAGGAAAAATGAGGTGCGTTTTAGAAACCTTTCCCGATCATATGGTATACCAGTCGCTGGGTTTCCCAAGCATGGTTTAGCTGTAGGAAGATTCCCTTCAACCTGGAGTGTTGGGACCCTTGGAATGAGTAGCATGAAGTATTGCATTAAACTTTTGGCAGTTGCTCACCAAAGCTCATCAATCCTCTCAGCCCCAAGTGTCCAGCCTTATGTCTTATCCAGCTGTGGGTTTATATGTGGTCAATCCAGGTTGCATCACAGCCCCTGAGCGAATTTTGTAAGAATTTTTCTCTCTTTCATTGTTTCTGCGTTTTGTTTTTAAAATTTATTTCTATAATGGGGTTTAGCTCATTTTCACTGCTGTGTTTGTGCCACTCTGCACACACTTGATTCCCTTATGGAGATATATCAATACATGGGTTTTAAGATTCTTATTACTCAGATATATTTCTCTGCGGTGTATAGGGTGTGTTGAGGCCAGTTCATTGAGCAAGGTGTAGATCTTGGCTAATATCTATTTGGTTTATTGAACGGTATCTGTGCTAATTTCAAACTCTGGTTTTATGCATCACCCCACCTCTCCTTTCCCCTTAAGCTGAAATAAGTGTGTTTTCTAAATGTGAGACACTGTTCTGTTCTGTAATTCATTTCTTGTGCAGCCATATTTACCCTCCCTCTATAAGTGATATCTTATGATATGTTTCTTTTTCTGTTTGACTTATTTCAAGTAGTATTATCGGACCTAAATCCACTCTTTATCCTTCTACTAGCCTTATTACATTGATTTCATGGTGAAGAGATATTCCATTGTACATAAGTACCACATCTTCTTTATCCATTGTTCTCTTTCCTGGGATATTTAAGGTATACTGAAGTTGAGGTTCTTGTAAACAGAGTAGCCCTAAACTGTGGTGTGCTTGTGTCTTGTTAATTTTTAGATTTCCCTAGATATACTCCCATGATTGGAAGTGTCCTATGCTCTGTAGCTCTGTTTTTTAGATGATTTAGGAACCACCATACACTTCTCCAGAGTGGCTCTCGGCAGTTCACACACTGCCCATCAGCGTATAAAGGCTCCCTGTTCTCCATGGCCTGTCCTGCATTTCTGGTTTTTACAATTTTTTAGGATGGCCCTTTTGACCAGTGGGAAATGAGACTTCTTTGTTGTGCACATTTGCATTGCTTGCTTGCTTCGTTGCCCATAAAGTGCGTATGCGTTTTTTCCTGGATATAATCAGGAAAAAACGCATACGCCCTTTTGGGCCAACTGCATCATTGTCGAAATTCTGCCGCTTTTCATGTGCTTTAAAGACGAGTCCAATCTATCTCTTGAAATCTGTTTCTTGCAATTCTGTCTTGCATTCAGATCCTCTTCTTTGCCTTACCTCAACATATTTTTGGACGTTAGTTTTCATTTATAACTCTGCAGGTTTGTGAATTGCAGTGACCCTGAGCTCCATTTTTTAAGTTGCTCTTTTGTGAGCTGGCCTCAAACCCGCAGGATTGCTTCAGGCCCTATTTTGGCTCGGGCGAGGCGGGCTGAGCCTTTTTTCAATTCTTATTCTTAATGGGAAATTAGAGTGATATGTGCCCGTCCAAACCCCTACAACTATTCTCTCATTGGTTCCCCGTTCATCCTCCTCACAATTTGCAAAATGTGTGAAACAGAAGTTGAAATGTGCTGATTCTCCAAGTGGGGAGATTCTAAGTAACGTGGCTGGAATGGTGAACAGGAGCACCAGGAGAGGATAAATGAGCTGCATTTTAGACACATCTCCCCATCACATGGTGTACAGTCCTCTGGGTTTTCCATGCATGTTTTAGCTGTAGGAAGATCCCTTGAACCTGCATATTTGGGACCCATTGAATGGGTACCAGGTAGTATTACTTTAAAGGGTGTGCATTTCCTCACCCAACCTCACATTTCTCTTAGCGCAAACAGTTTCCAGCCTTATGTCTCATCCTGCTGTGGGTCTAGATGTGTTCAATCCATGTTGCATCACCGGCCCTGAGGAAAAGTTGTAAGAGGTTTTCTCTGTCTCTCTGTCGTTTATTTTTTTCAATTTATTACTATATTGGTTACAGCTGATTTTCAAAGCTCTGTTTCTTGCTGCTGTACATCCACTTGATTCACGTACAGAGAGACATCAGTAAATTCTTTTTCAGATTCTTACCAGTCATATATATTCTTTTCCGGTGACTTGAGTGTGCTGAGTGCAGTTCTTTTAGCTACCGTGTAGGCCTTGTTGATTATCAGTTTGGTATTTGGAATGGTATCTTTGCTAATTTCAACCTCCTGGGTGATGCCTCACCCCTCCCCACCTTTCCCGTTTAGCAGCCTTATGCGTGTTTTCTACATATTTGACTATGTTTTTGTTTTGTAATTTATTTCATGTGTAGCCATTTTGGATTCCACCTTTAAGTGATATCTTATGATATGTGTCTTTTTCTTTTTGAATTCTGTCACTTAGAAAGATCATACATAACTCCTCCGGAGTTGTTACAACTGGCCATATTTCATTGATTTCCAGGCTGAATAATATTCCACTCTACCTAAGTACCACATCTCTACCCATTTTTTCCCTCCAGAGACACTTAAGTTATATCCTAGTTGAGGATCTTTTAAACAGAGAGGGGGTAAACATTGGGGTGCCTGTGTCCTCTCGATTTTTGTTTTTCTCAAGATATACGCCCATGAGTGCAAGTGCCCTATGCTCTGTAGCTCATTTTTTAGATGCTTTAGTAAACACAATACACTTCTCCAGAATGGCCGTTGGCAATATACATTTCCACTATAAGTCTCACAGGGCTCCCTCTTCTCCTTGCCCTGTCCTGCATTTCTGTTGTTTACGCTTTATGAGGATGGCTCTTCTGACTGATGCGAAGTGATATCTTTTGTAGTATTGACTTCCAGTGCCCACCTGTTTGGTTGGCTAAAAAAGTGTATGCCCTTTTCTTGAATATATACAGAAAAAAACGCATACACCCTTTTTGGCCAACTGCAATGTTGGCAATGTTCAGCTCCTTTTCTTGTGCTTAATGGCGAGTCCTTTCTACCTCCTCAAATCCCTTTCCTGCCATTCTCCCTTGCTTACAAGTCCTTTTCTCTGACTTTCCTCAAGACATTTTTCAGTGATGGATATTTTCAACTCTGCAGTTTTGTGAATTTTACTGCCCCTGAGTTCCATTGTTCAACTTGTGTTTATGGGAACTGGCCACAAAGCAGCGGGATTTCCTCAAGCCCTATACTGTTTCCATGGGCAACCCTAGCCTTTGGTCAATTCGTCTTCCTGATTGGAAATTAGAGTGACATGTGCCTGTCTGAACACCTAGGACTTGTCTCTCATTGTTCCTCATCCTTCCGCTTCATCCTCTGGACAAATTCCAAACTGTACGCAACAGGATGTTGACAGTGCTGACATCTCCAAGTGGGGAGACTGTTAGTAAAGACGCTGGAGGGGTGAACCCGAGCACCAGGAGATGAGGAGATGAGATGCCTTTTCCAAACTCTTCCCGATCAGACGGTATACCATCCTCTGGGTGTGACAGACATGTTTTAGCAGTAGGAAGAGTCCCATTCATGTAAGGAGAACACCAGGGCTTTTTCAAAATCAGTGTCTCCCCGAAACCCAAACTGGGGAATTTTTTAAGCTACGGCTACACATATGTTCATTAAGGGCCTTGGGAAGTAGGCAGAGTCCAAACTTTAGATGATTGAAGTCTTCAGGGTCAGAAGCACTCACCACCAGCTTCCCTTAGGTTACACTTTAACTGTCATTGATAGATGATGTCAATAAAAATATCTATTCTTTTTCAGATTATTTCCCCTTATAGGTTATTGCAAAATGTTGAGTGTAGTTCCCTGTGCTATACAGTAGTTCCTTGTTGATGATCTATTTTATACATAGCAGTGTGTATGTGTTAATCCCAAACTGTTAATTTATCCCTCCTCCCACCTTTCCCCTTTGGTAATAATAAATTATAAGATTTTATACTTCTCAGAAATGGGGGAGCTGAAAGAGAGGTATCATTTTCAATGGAAAAGCATTTAAAACAAGATTGAAGCTTTAACCAAGATTATTAGATGTACATCCTTGGAAAGAAATCACTTCGTTTCTCTAATATTGACCTGACAAATAAGACAAACCTTTTCACTGAACTTGCTTATAATAAAGTGATGGAAATATCAAATGGAAGTGTTAGAAACATCTTATTTTACCCGAGCCTTATACACTGTTCTATGTTAACTACAGTTTGGCTCACACATCTGTTCATTGAGGTTACAATAGTCTCAATTTCTGTTACTGATCCTCCAGAGTGGACCCCAACAAGTGTCCCCCTGCCCAGTGTCATTGGGGCCAACAGATCGAGACTGAGTTTGGTTCACAAGCAAAGGAAACTTTATATTTTGATCAGAGAATGGAGAGGTGAGAGCATGCACTACCCCGTGGGCTGTGGGCTGGGCTGCTGTGTAGAGATCCTGTCAGAGTCAGTGGGAGGGAGGGGGCGGAGCTCTCGAGGGCCAGGTTGGCTGCAGCTCAGGCTCTATATCGCGGAGTCTGCACTGGGCCCCAGGAGCTGAGGTGTCGACCCAGCCATTCTGCACTAGGAAATCTGGTCTGAAGTGCCGGGTGTGGAACCTCTGCATGCGGGACCCTAGGAGCACGTGAAATTAGACAAAGCACAAAGGATAAAAAAGGTTAGACTTGACTTTATTGCCCAGATTCTATTTTTATCTCCCAGGGATTTTTAATGGGCTTTGCTGGGGACAAACCCCTCCTCTGTCTTTTGTCCCGTTCCTCATTCTTGGAGTGCTGAGGGTGCAGACACTTCTTCTGTAACTGCTGAGTGCTGAGTTGGGAGCCCTAATACCCGGGGGCGAGGGTCAGAGCTTCTCCCCAGCAGCCTCCAGGTGACGTTGATTGTCCCCAGGCCCCCTGCCTCCCTGCTCGTCCACCTGAGCACCAGCATTGGAAGTGTTATAGATTCTAATGACCTTTAAGGGTCCAGGAAAGAGATGTGCAGAGACGCTGTGGGGGCCGGTTTCACCCCGCCCCACATTTGTTCGGCCACCTTAGGCTGACCGTTTCTGCCAGCCTAGATGCTCTGACCAGTAGTCTGCGCTTTCTTCAATTAGGCCCCTGAATTAACGTACAAACAGCACCAGGTGTCAGAGCCCTGCCCGCTCAACTCCCAGACAGTCCAGGGTCAGTGGTGATCAAGAACCATGATGACCACTGAGTCAACAGCCTTTTGAAGTAAACAGGAGTCCAGCCGGTCTTATTGGCCACCATCATCACGGTGTCTGTAGGCTTTTCTATGGTGACAGTGTGATATACGGTTCCCCCGCCAAGATTATTAGCTCCCCTCTGGGTGCAGTAAGTCCTGCAAGCAGTAGTCTACTCTTTTGGGACACACTCTTATTGTTTTATGAGAGAAACTCCAGGTCAAGTGATGTTCACACGAGTCGTCATGGTGCCCTGTTGCCCCCGGTTATCTCTCTGGATGTTGGAGTTGGAGGGCCTCCTCACTCGAGGTCGGTGTGCCCACGGAGCGAACCCTGCAACTTCAGGGCATCGTTGGTGGTTAGGATCACCACGTGGGGTCCTTTTCCCTTAGGAAGGAGGTGGCCTTTTGGGCTGCTGATTTCCAGGTTTTTAGATACCGCCAGTATCTTGGCCAGATGCGGCAGTGGGCCAAGCCCCTTGGTGACCGTAGTTTATCCTACCTGGATGGCATTCTTGCATTGTTCCATTTCAAGTGGTCCCAGTTTTTGCACTAATTCTCCAATGGCGATTCACCTTACACCGGGAATGTAAAGGTCAAAGGGTTTAGCTAAATTAGGGAGTTCCAGGGCAAGGGTCTGAATTGACTGCTCTTTCCATTCTTGAAAGGCCACTTCTGGATTCTATTCAAAAGGATCATCATCTTTTCCTTTCAGTGTTTCATATAGAGGCCCAGCTAGTAGACTGTAGTTAGGGATCCAGAAGCAGCAAACCCTGGCCTCCCCAGGAACCCCTAAGCTGTCTTCTAGTTTTAGAAAGGGGTAAGGCTGCAAATGGTTTCTTCCCTTTCCTGGGATGGGTTTCTCCGACCTTCTGTGAGAACGAAGCCCAGGCAGGTCACCGCAGTCTGTGATATTTGAGCTTTTTCTTGGACAACTTCTATCCTTTATTGGCTTGGTAGTTCAGAGGCCTCCTTAGTAGGGCTGGCGATCAGAATGTCGTCTGCGTACTGAAGGAGGGTTTCCTTTTCCAGAGGTAGAACTTTTAGGTCTTTAGCTAAGCTTTCCCCAAAGATGGTGTGGGAATTTTTGCACCCTTGGGGCAAGACGGCCCGGAAGTATTGTTTTAGTTGTATGTTGAGTCCTGCCACTCACAAGCCAAAATTTCTTGTGACTCTGGGACTAATGGAATACAAAAGAAGGCATCATTGAAGACTAATACAGAATACCATGTCCTGGTGGTTGGTAGAATGACCAGCAGGGTGTAGGAATTAGGAGCAACTGGAGGTATATCCTCGGTGGCTTCACTGACTGTCCTGACATCCTTTACCAGGTCCCCAGCAGCCCATGGGGCTCTCGTGGTCAGACCAATCCCAGAATATGGAGCTCACCTGGGCAGGTACCCCACCCCCACCCCAGCCCACGGGGCTCTCGTGGTCAGGCCCTTCCCAGGATACAGAGCTACCCTTGCAGGTACTGTGGCAGGGCTGGGCACACAGGAACCGTGCACATAGCCCTCATTGCAGAGCACCCCCAGCTCACCTGTCGCTCAGAGCTGGCACAGAGCACCTCAGAGCAGGACTTGAACTAACAAACAGCAGCTGCGACGGGTCTGTGACCCTGGGCATCACTCTGTGCGGCCTCCCTCCACCTGGTCTTCCAGAGACTTCCACTGCACCCGGGGCACCAGGCCTCTGTCTCCAACCACCACCCACCCCTCCTCTCCCTGACTCCTGGGTTCCTCTCATAAGGAGAGGGTTTTCTTGAAGTTGTCTCCCACTCATGGGCCAGATAAAATGATTAGAAAACAAGCCAAAGCTGCAGCCCCTTGTCTATCCTGACTCTCAGGAGCCCACACCTGTTCCTTGGACCTGGCCGGTTCAGCAAGTTCCATTTTCTGCAACTGTGAGCCCCTGAGGGGTGATGATTGGCTGACCTGGGCAGCCTTACCGTGCGGGCCAGCCCTCCCCAGGTGTGCCTGGGTTGAGATCAATATAAATACCACTCCAGGCAGCAAGAGCCCCTGCAGCCGTGCCTGACGCCATTTTCTCTGCCCTGTCAGCAGTCTCGGGGCTGGGCTGGTGGGAGGGAGTGAGAGGCCACGGCTTTGTGGGTGGCCCAGTGTGAGTGGGGCTCTGCTGGACTTTCTGCAGCAGTTGCCAGGCTGCCACCTGCTAAAGAAGAGGATGTGTCACCCATACCTGCTGCTGGAATTTCTCCCTGGGCAGAGGTGAGGAAGGAAAAAAGCAGTGGGGGCAGGGACAGGACGGGTATCTCAGTCAGGGAAATGGAAATCTTCCAGAAGAGCACCCAGGGCCAGGACCATCCTGGCTGGCCTGCAGGCACCAAGTCGGCCGGCATGCTGTCACTCGTGTGGCTCTATGGCCCTTCCTCTAGGCTTTCAAGTCCTTGTATATATTCAGGTGTTTTACCTGGGACGGGTGGGAATAGTTCAGCAGCAACTGGCCTGGGGCTCAGCTCACGTTTACTCACAGATGCCTCGGCACGGTGCCCCAGCTTTGCAATGAGGACGCTTGTTGCGTGGGGGCTGCTGGCTGAATGGGAGACGATTCCCCACCACTGGCCAACTTCAGAATTGTTTACAACTGGAGCAAGTGCCCTGATACGGTTTTCCTCTGTGGAACTGGTGGGTTCTGTGTTTTTTTTCTCTTTTTCGTTTTTGGTTCAAGGTAGATTTTATTCCTCTTTTTTGTATTTACAGATATAAGCATGGAAATAATTTATTCATATAAATACATGTATGTGAAGGGAATAATTGTTTTTTCTGTTTTATTTTTTAAATTTTATTTCTTTTTAATTTTGAATTTTATTTTATATTTTTATACAGCAGGTTCTTATTGGTTATCTATTTTATACATATAAATGTATACATGCCAATCCCAGTCTCTCAACTCCTCCCACCACCACCCCCCCAACAGCTTTCCCCCCTTGTTGTCCATACATTTGTTGTCTACATCTGTTGCTCTATTTATGCCTTGCAAAATGGTTAATCTGTACAGTTTTTCTAGGTTCCACATATATGTATGAATATACAAGATTTGTTTTTCTCTTTCTGACTTACTTCACTCTGTATGACAGTCTCTAGATCCATCGACGTCTCTACAAATGACCCAATTTCATTCCTTTTCATGGCTTAGTAATATTCCATTTTATATATGTACCACAGCTTTATGCATTCGTCTGTCTGTGGGCATTTAGGTTGCTTCCATTACCTCGATATTGTAAATAGTGATGCAATGAACATTGCGGTGAATGTCTCGTTTTGATTTATGGTTTTGTCTGGGTATATGTCCAGTACTGGGATTGCTGTATCATATGGTAATTCTATTGTTAGTTTCTTAAGAAACTCCATACTGTTCTCCGTAGTGACTGTATCAATTTATATTCCCAACAATAGTGGAAGGGGGTTCCTTTTCTCCACACCCTTTCCAGCATTTTTGTTTGTAGATTTTCTCATGATGCCCATTCTATCAGGTGTGAGGTGATACCTCATTGTTGAGTCCATTTTGTTGAGCAAGGGGTAGGTCTTGTCTATTACATATTTGGCTTATTGAATGGTATCTGTGCTAATTTCAAACTCTGGTTTTATGCAGCACCCCAACTCACTTTCCCCCTTAAGGAAGCATAAGTTGGTTTTCTAAACTTGAGACCCTGTTCTGTTTTGTAATTCAGTTCATGTGTAGCCAAGTTCACATTCCATGTATTAGTGATATCTTATGATGTTTCTTTTTCTGTGTGACATATTTCAGTTAGAATCATCATACCTGAATCCACTCATTATGCTGCTACGGGCCTGATGACATAGATTTCATGGCTGAGTGATTTTGCATTGTACATAAGTACCACAACTTCTTTATCCATTTTTCACTTTCTGCGATATAGAACTTGTACCGTAAACGAGGTTCTTGTAAACAGAGCTGTCCCAAACTGTGGGGTGGCTGTGTCTTTTTGATTTTAATTTCCCTAAGCTATAGGACCATAAGTGGAAGTGCCCTAGGCTCTGTTGCTTTGTTTTTTAGATGTTTCAGGAAACACCATACACTTCTCCCGAGTGTCTGTAGGCAATTTACATCCCGCCCATCAGCATAACAAGGCTCCCAGTTCTCCATGGCCTGTCCTGTCGTTCTGGATTTTACACTTTTTTCAGATGGCCCTTTTGACGGGGGGGAAGTGAGACTTCATTGTAGTGCAGATTTCCTTTGCAAGCTTGCTTGGTTGGCCAAAAAGTGCGTATGCGTTTTTTCCTCATTCAGGAAAAAACGCATACGCCCTTTTTGGCCAAGTGCATCATTGTGGACGTTCTGCCTCTTTTCCTATGCTTAAAATGCAATTCCAGTCTACCTCCTGAAATCGGTTTCCTGCAATTCTGCCCCGCTTTCAAGTCCTCTTGGCAGCCTTACTTCAGTATATTTTTGGACGATTGCTGTCATTTATAACTCTGCAGGTTTGTGAATTCCTGTGCCCCTGAGCTCCGTTCTTCATCTCGCTTTCTTGTGAGCTGGCCGCAACACCGCAGGATTGCTTCAGGCCCTAATCTGGTTCCAGCACGGCACGCTGAGCCTTTGGTTAATTCCTGTCCTTGGTGGGAAATGAGAGTTAAATTTGCCCGTCCAGAAACCTCCAGCTTGTCTCTCATTGGTTCTCCCTATTCCTGTTCATCTTCCACTGAAATTGAAAACAGGGCCAAACAGGAGGTTAAAGGCACTGACTCTCCAAGTCGGGAGAGTGTTAGTAAAGCGTCTGGAATGTTGCACCCAAGTACCAGGGGACGAAAACTGAGACATATTGGAACACGTCTCCCGATCACATGGTTGATCATACTCTGGGTTCCACATGCATGTTTTAGCTGAAGGAAGAATCCCTGAAACCTGGAGAGTTGAGACCCGTGGAATGAGTACCATGCAATATGATTTCAAAGGGTCTTCATTTGCTCACCAAACCTCTCCAATCCTATCACTGCTGCGTTTATGCCCCTGTACACATGCTTGATTCTCTTTCGGAGACATAGCAATCCATAGGTTTTAAGATACTTACTAGTCAGGTACATTCTTAGGCATTTAATATAGGGTGTTGAGTCCATTTCGTTGAGCAAGGAGTAGCTCTTGTCTATTACATATTTGGCTTAAGGAACTTTATCTGTGCTCATTTCAATGTCTGGTTTTATGCAGCACCCCAACTCACCTTTCCCATTAAGCAAGCATAAGTTGGTTTTCTAAATTTGAGACCCTGTTCTGTTTTGTAATTCAGTTCCTGTGTAGCCAAGTTTACATTCCGTGTATTAGTGATATCTTATGATGTTTCTTTTTCTGTGTGACTTATTTCAGTTAGAATCATCATACCTGAATCCACTCATTGTGCTGCTAAGGGCCTGATGACATAGATTTCATTGCTGAGTGATATTGCTTTGTAAGTAAATACCACAACTTCTTTATCCATTTTTCACTTTCTGCGATGTTGAACTTGTACGGTAAACGAGGTTTTTGTAAACAGAGGCGTCCCAAACTTTGGGGTGGCTGTGTCTTTTTGATTTTAATTTCCCTAAGCTATAGGACCATAAGTGGAAGTGCCCTAGGCTCTGTTGCTTTGTTTTTTAGATGTTTCAGGAAACACCATACACTTCTCCCGAGTGTCTGTTGGCAATTTACATCCCGCCCATCAGAATAACAAGGCTCCCAGTTCTCCATGGCCTGTCCTGCCTTTCTGGATTTTACACTTTTTTCAGATGGCCCTTTTGACCGGGGGGAAGTGAGACTTCATTGTAGTGCAGATTTCCTTTGCAAGCTTGCTTGGTTGGCCAAAAAGGGCGTATGCGTTTTTTCCTGAATATATTCAGGAAAAAACGCATACGCCCTTTTTGGCCAAGTGCATCATTGTGGACGTTCTGCCTCTTTTCCTATGCTTTCAATGCAATTCCAGTCTACCTCCTGAAATCGGTTTCCTGCAATTCTGCCCCGCTTTCAAGTCCTCTTGGCAGCCTTACTTCAGTATATTTTTGGACGATAGCTGTCATTTATAACTCTGCAGGTTTGTGAATTACAGTGCCCCTGAGCTCCTTTCTTCAACTCGCTTTCTTGTGACCTGGCCGCAACACCGCAGGATGACTTCAGGCCCTAATCTGGTTCCGGCACGGCATGCTGAGCCTTTGGTTATTTCCTCTTCCTGGTGGGAAATGAGAGTTAAATTTGCCCGTCCAGACACCTCCAGCTAGTCTCTCATTGGTTTTCCCTATTTCTGTTCATCTTCCGCAGAAATTGCAAACTGGGCCAAACAGGAGGTTAAAGGCGCTGACTCTCCAAGTGGGGAGAGTGTTAGTAAAGCGTCTGGAATGTTGCACCCGAGTACCATGGGAGGAAAACTGAGAAATATTTGAACATGTCTCCCGTTCACACGGTTGATCATACTCTGGGTTCCACATGCATGTTTTAGCTGAAGGAAGAATACCTTAAACCTGGAGAGTTGAGGCCCGTGGAATTGGTACCATGCAATATGACTTCAAAGGGTCTTCATTTGCTCACCGAACATCTCCAATCCTATCACTGCTGCGTTTATGCCCCTGTACACATGCTTGATTCTCTTTTGGAGACATAGCAATCCATAGGTTTTAAGATACTTACTAGTCAGGTACATTCTTAGGCGTTTAATATGGGGTGTTGAGTCCATTTCGTTGAGCAAGGAGTAGCTCTTGTCTATTCCATATTTGGCTTAAGGAACTTTATCTGTGTTCATTTCAATCTCTGGTTTTATGCAGCACCCCAACTCACCTTTCCCCTTAAGCAAGCATAAGTTGGTTTTCTAAATTTGAGACCCTGTTCTGTTCTGTAATTCAGTTCCTGTGTAGCCAAGTTTACATTCCGTGTATTAGTGATATCTTATGATGTTTCTTTTTCTGTGTGTCTTATTTCAGTTAGAATCATCGTACCTGAATCCACTCATTATGCTGCTACGGGCCTGATGACATAGATTTCATTGCTGAGTGATACTGCATTGTACGTAAGTACCACAACTTCTTTATCCATTTTTCACTTTCTGTGATATTGAACTTGTACGGTTAACGAGGTTCTTGTAAACAGAGGCGTCCCAAATTTTGGGGTGGCTGTGTCTTTTTGATTTTAATTTCCCTAAGCTATAGGACCATAAGTGGAAGTGCCCTAGGCTCTGTTGCTTTGTTTTTTAGATGTTTCAGGAAACACCATACACATCCCGCCCATCAGCATAACAAGGCTCCCAGTTCTCCATGGCCTGTCCTGCCTTTCTGGATTTTACACTTTTTTCAGATGGCCCTTTTGACCGGGGGGAAGTGAGACTTCATTGTAGTGCAGATTTCCTTTGCAAGCTTGCTTGGTTGGCCAAAAAGGGCGTATGCCTTTTTTCCTGAATAAATTCAGGAAAAAAGTCATACGCCCTTTTTGGCCAAGTGAATCATTGTGGACGTTCTGCCTCTTTTCCTATGCTTTCAATGCAATTCCAGTCTGCCTCCTGAAATCGTTTTCCTGCAATTCTGCCTTGCTTTCAATGCCTCTTCATAGCCTTACCTCAATATATTTTTTGAAAATAGTTGGTCTTTATAACTCTGCAGGTTTTTGAATTGCAGTGGCCCTTAGCTCCATTTTTCAGCTCTTATTTTTGTGATCTTGCCTCATAACCACAGGATTCCTTCAGGCCCTATTCTTCTTCTGGGGCACCTTGCTGTGCCTTTGGTTTATTCTTCTTACTGATGTGAATTTAGAGTGACATGTGCCCATTGAAACCGCTACAGCTAGTTTCTCACTGGTTCCCCCTATTCCCATTCATCCTCCGCACTAACTGCAGACTGTGCGATACCAGAACTTAAAGGCATTGACTCTCCATGTGGGGATATTTTTGGTAAAGCGGCTGGAATGTCGATCCGGAGCCCCAGGAGAGGAAAAATGAGGTGCGTTTTAGAAACCTTTCCCGATCATATGGTATACCAGTCGCTGGGTTTCCCAAGCATGGTTTAGCTGTAGGAAGATTCCCTTCAACCTGGAGTGTTGGGACCCTTGGAATGAGTAGCATGAAGTATTGCATTAAACTTTTGGCAGTTGCTCACCAAAGCTCATCAATCCTCTCAGCCCCAAGTGTCCAGCCTTATGTCTTATCCAGCTGTGGGTTTATATGTGGTCAATCCAGGTTGCATCACAGCCCCTGAGCGAATTTTGTAAGAATTTTTCTCTCTTTCATTGTTTCTGCGTTTTGTTTTTAAAATTTATTTCTATAATGGGGTTTAGCTCATTTTCACTGCTGTGTTTGTGCCACTCTGCACACACTTGATTCCCTTATGGAGATATATCAATACATGGGTTTTAAGATTCTTATTACTCAGATATATTTCTCTGCGGTGTATAGGGTGTGTTGAGGCCAGTTCATTGAGCAAGGTGTAGATCTTGGCTAATATCTATTTGGTTTATTGAACGGTATCTGTGCTAATTTCAAACTCTGGTTTTATGCATCACCCCACCTCTCCTTTCCCCTTAAGCTGAAATAAGTGTGTTTTCTAAATGTGAGACACTGTTCTGTTCTGTAATTCATTTCTTGTGCAGCCATATTTACCCTCCCTCTATAAGTGATATCTTATGATATGTTTCTTTTTCTGTTTGACTTATTTCAAGTAGTATTATCGGACCTAAATCCACTCTTTATCCTTCTACTAGCCTTATTACATTGATTTCATGGTGAAGAGATATTCCATTGTACATAAGTACCACATCTTCTTTATCCATTGTTCTCTTTCCTGGGATATTTAAGGTATACTGAAGTTGAGGTTCTTGTAAACAGAGTAGCCCTAAACTGTGGTGTGCTTGTGTCTTGTTAATTTTTAGATTTCCCTAGATATACTCCCATGATTGGAAGTGTCCTATGCTCTGTAGCTCTGTTTTTTAGATGATTTAGGAACCACCATACACTTCTCCAGAGTGGCTCTCGGCAGTTCACACACTGCCCATCAGCGTATAAAGGCTCCCTGTTCTCCATGGCCTGTCCTGCATTTCTGGTTTTTACAATTTTTTAGGATGGCCCTTTTGACCAGTGGGAAATGAGACTTCTTTGTTGTGCACATTTGCATTGCTTGCTTGCTTCGTTGCCCATAAAGTGCGTATGCGTTTTTTCCTGGATATAATCAGGAAAAAACGCATACGCCCTTTTGGGCCAACTGCATCATTGTCGAAATTCTGCCGCTTTTCATGTGCTTTAAAGACGAGTCCAATCTATCTCTTGAAATCTGTTTCTTGCAATTCTGTCTTGCATTCAGATCCTCTTCTTTGCCTTACCTCAACATATTTTTGGACGTTAGTTTTCATTTATAACTCTGCAGGTTTGTGAATTGCAGTGACCCTGAGCTCCATTTTTTAAGTTGCTCTTTTGTGAGCTGGCCTCAAACCCGCAGGATTGCTTCAGGCCCTATTTTGGCTCGGGCGAGGCGGGCTGAGCCTTTTTTCAATTCTTATTCTTAATGGGAAATTAGAGTGATATGTGCCCGTCCAAACCCCTACAACTATTCTCTCATTGGTTCCCCGTTCATCCTCCTCACAATTTGCAAAATGTGTGAAACAGAAGTTGAAATGTGCTGATTCTCCAAGTGGGGAGATTCTAAGTAACGTGGCTGGAATGGTGAACAGGAGCACCAGGAGAGGATAAATGAGCTGCATTTTAGACACATCTCCCCATCACATGGTGTACAGTCCTCTGGGTTTTCCATGCATGTTTTAGCTGTAGGAAGATCCCTTGAACCTGCATATTTGGGACCCATTGAATGGGTACCAGGTAGTATTACTTTAAAGGGTGTGCATTTCCTCACCCAACCTCACATTTCTCTTAGCGCAAACAGTTTCCAGCCTTATGTCTCATCCTGCTGTGGGTCTAGATGTGTTCAATCCATGTTGCATCACCGGCCCTGAGGAAAAGTTGTAAGAGGTTTTCTCTGTCTCTCTGTCGTTTATTTTTTTCAATTTATTACTATATTGGTTACAGCTGATTTTCAAAGCTCTGTTTCTTGCTGCTGTACATCCACTTGATTCACGTACAGAGAGACATCAGTAAATTCTTTTTCAGATTCTTACCAGTCGTATATATTCTTTTCCGGTGACTTGAGTGTGCTGAGTGCAGTTCTTTTAGCTACCGTGTAGGCCTTGTTGATTATCAGTTTGGTATTTGGAATGGTATCTTGGCTAATTTCAACCTCCTGGGTGATGCCTCACCTCTCCCCACCTTTCCCGTTTAGCAGCCTTATGCGTGTTTTCTACATATTTGACTATGTTTTTGTTTTGTAACTTATTTCATGTGTAGCCATTTTGGATTCCACCTTTAAGTGATATCTTATGATATGTGTCTTTTTCTTTTTGAATTCTGTCACTTAGAAAGATCATACATAACTCCTCCGGAGTTGTTACAACTGGCCATATTTCATTGATTTCCAGGCTGAATAATATTCCACTCTACCTAAGTACCACATCTCTACCCATTTTTTCCCTCCAGAGACACTTAAGTTATATCCTAGTTGAGGATCTTTTAAACAGAGAGGGGGTAAACATTGGGGTGCCTGTGTCCTCTCGATTTTTGTTTTTCTCAAGATATACGCCCATGAGTGCAAGTGCCCTATGCTCTGTAGCTCATTTTTTAGATGCTTTAGTAAACACAATACACTTCTCCAGAATGGCCGTTGGCAATATACATTTCCACTATAAGTCTCACAGGGCTCCCTCTTCTCCTTGCCCTGTCCTGCATTTCTGTTGTTTACGCTTTATGAGGATGGCTCTTCTGACTGATGCGAAGTGATATCTTTTGTAGTATTGACTTCCAGTGCCCACCTGTTTGGTTGGCTAAAAAAGTGTATGCCCTTTTCTTGAATATATACAGAAAAAAACGCATACACCCTTTTTGGCCAACTGCAATGTTGGCAATGTTCAGCTCCTTTTCTTGTGCTTAATGGCGAGTCCTTTCTACCTCCTCAAATCCCTTTCCTGCCATTCTCCCTTGCTTACAAGTCCTTTTCTCTGACTTTCCTCAAGACATTTTTCAGTGATGGATATTTTCAACTCTGCAGTTTTGTGAATTTTACTGCCCCTGAGTTCCATTGTTCAACTTGTGTTTATGGGAACTGGCCACAAAGCAGCGGGATTTCCTCAAGCCCTATACTGTTTCCATGGGCAACCCTAGCCTTTGGTCAATTCGTCTTCCTGATTGGAAATTAGAGTGACATGTGCCTGTCTGAACACCTAGGACTTGTCTCTCATTGTTCCTCATCCTTCCGCTTCATCCTCTGGACAAATTCCAAACTGTACGCAACAGGATGTTGACAGTGCTGACATCTCCAAGTGGGGAGACTGTTAGTAAAGACGCTGGAGGGGTGAACCCGAGCACCAGGAGATGAGGAGATGAGATGCCTTTTCCAAACTCTTCCCGATCAGACGGTATACCATCCTCTGGGTGTGACAGACATGTTTTAGCAGTAGGAAGAGTCCCATTCATGTAAGGAGAACACCAGGGCTTTTTCAAAATCAGTGTCTCCCCGAAACCCAAACTGGGGAATTTTTTAAGCTACGGCTACACATATGTTCATTAAGGGCCTTGGGAAGTAGGCAGAGTCCAAACTTTAGATGATTGAAGTCTTCAGGGTCAGAAGCACTCACCACCAGCTTCCCTTAGGTTACACTTTAACTGTCATTGATAGATGATGTCAATAAAAATATCTATTCTTTTTCAGATTATTTCCCCTTATAGGTTATTGCAAAATGTTGAGTGTAGTTCCCTGTGCTATACAGTAGTTCCTTGTTGATGATCTATTTTATACATAGCAGTGTGTATGTGTTAATCCCAAACTGTTAATTTATCCCTCCTCCCACCTTTCCCCTTTGGTAATAATAAATTATAAGATTTTATACTTCTCAGAAATGGGGGAGCTGAAAGAGAGGTATCATTTTCAATGGAAAAGCATTTAAAACAAGATTGAAGCTTTAACCAAGATTATTAGATGTACATCCTTGGAAAGAAATCACTTCGTTTCTCTAATATTGACCTGACAAATAAGACAAACCTTTTCACTGAACTTGCTTATAATAAAGTGATGGAAATATCAAATGGAAGTGTTAGAAACATCTTATTTTACCCGAGCCTTATACACTGTTCTATGTTAACTACAGTTTGGCTCACACATCTGTTCATTGAGGTTACAATAGTCTCAATTTCTGTTACTGATCCTCCAGAGTGGACCCCAACAAGTGTCCCCCTGCCCAGTGTCATTGGGGCCAACAGATCGAGACTGAGTTTGGTTCACAAGCAAAGGAAACTTTATATTTTGATCAGAGAATGGAGAGGTGAGAGCATGCACTACCCCGTGGGCTGTGGGCTGGGCTGCTGTGTAGAGATCCTGTCAGAGTCAGTGGGAGGGAGGGGGCGGAGCTCTCGAGGGCCAGGTTGGCTGCAGCTCAGGCTCTATATCGCGGAGTCTGCACTGGGCCCCAGGAGCTGAGGTGTCGACCCAGCCATTCTGCACTAGGAAATCTGGTCTGAAGTGCCGGGTGTGGAACCTCTGCATGCGGGACCCTAGGAGCACGTGAAATTAGACAAAGCACAAAGGATAAAAAAGGTTAGACTTGACTTTATTGCCCAGATTCTATTTTTATCTCCCAGGGATTTTTAATGGGCTTTGCTGGGGACAAACCCCTCCTCTGCCTTTTGTCCCGTTCCTCATTCTTGGAGTGCTGAGGGTGCAGACACTTCTTCTGTAACTGCTGAGTGCTGAGTTGGGAGCCCTAATACCCGGGGGCGAGGGTCAGAGCTTCTCCCCAGCAGCCTCCAGGTGACGTTGATTGTCCCCAGGCCCCCTGCCTCCCTGCTCGTCCACCTGAGCACCAGCATTGGAAGTGTTATAGATTCTAATGACCTTTAAGGGTCCAGGAAAGAGATGTGCAGAGACGCTGTGGGGGCCGGTTTCACCCCGCCCCACATTTGTTCGGCCACCTTAGGCTGACCGTTTCTGCCAGCCTAGATGCTCTGACCAGTAGTCTGCGCTTTCTTCAATTAGGCCCCTGAATTAACGTACAAACAGCACCAGGTGTCAGAGCCCTGCCCGCTCAACTCCCAGACAGTCCAGGGTCAGTGGTGATCAAGGACCATGATGACCACTGAGTCAACAGCCTTTTGAAGTAAACAGGAGTCCAGCCGGTCTTATTGGCCACCATCATCACGGTGTCTGTAGGCTTTTCTATGGTGACAGTGTGATATACGGTTCCCCCACCAAGATTATTAGCTCCCCTCTGGGTGCAGTAAGTCCTGCAAGCAGTAGTCTACTCTTTTGGGACACACTCTTATTGTTTTATGAGAGAAACTCCAGGTCAAGTGATGTTCACACGAGTCGTCATGGTGCCCTGTTGCCCCCGGTTATCTCTCTGGATGTTGGAGTTGGAGGGCCTCCTCACTCGAGGTCGGTGTGCCCACGGAGCAAACCCTGCAACTTCAGGGCATCGTTGGTGGTTAGGATCACCACGTGGGGTCCTTTTCCCTTAGGAAGGAGGTGGCCTTTTGGGCTGCTGATTTCCAGGTTTTTAGATACCGCCAGTATCTTGGCCAGATGCGGCAGTGGGCCAAGCCCCTTGGTGACCGTAGTTTATCCTACCTGGATGGCATTCTTGCATTGTTCCATTTCAAGTGGTCCCAGTTTTTGCACTAATTCTCCAATGGCGATTCACCTTTCACCGGGAATGTAAAGGTCAAAGGGTTTAGCTAAATTAGGGAGTTCCAGGGCAAGGGTCTGAATTGACTGCTCTTTCCATTCTTGAAAGGCCACTTCTGGATTCTATTCAAAAGGATCATCATCTTTTCCTTTCAGTGTTTCATATAGAGGCCCAGCTAGTAGACTGTAGTTAGGGATCCAGAAGCAGCAAACCCTGGCCTCCCCAGGAACCCCTAAGCTGTCTTCTAGTTTTAGAAAGGGGTAAGGCTGCAAATGGTTTCTTCCCTTTCCTGGGATGGGCTTCTCCGACCTTCTGTGAGAATGAAGCCCAGGCAGGTCACCGCAGTCTGTGATATTTGAGCTTTTTCTTGGACAACTTCTATCCTTTATTGGCTTGGTAGTTCAGAGGCCTCCTTAGTAGGGCTGGCGATCAGAATGTCGTCTGCGTACTGAAGGAGGGTTTCCTTTTCCAGAGGTAGAACTTTTAGGTCTTTAGCTAAGCTTTCCCCAAAGATGGTGTGGGAATTTTTGCACCCTTGGGGCAAGACGGCCCGGAAGTATTGTTTTAGTTGTATGTTGAGTCCTGCCACTCACAAGCCAAAACTTCTTGTGACTCTGGGACTAATGGAATACAAAAGAAGGCATCATTGAAGACTAATACAGAATACCATGTCCTGGTGGTTGGTAGAATGACCAGCAGGGTGTAGGAATTAGGAGCAACTGGAGGTATATCCTCGGTGGCTTCACTGACTGTCCTGACATCCTTTACCAGGTCCCCAGCAGCCCATGGGGCTCTCGTGGTCAGACCAATCCCAGAATATGGAGCTCACCTGGGCAGGTACCCCACCCCCACCCCAGCCCACGGGGCTCTCGTGGTCAGGCCCTTCCCAGGATACAGAGCTACCCTTGCAGGTACTGTGGCAGGGCTGGGCACACAGGAACCGTGCACATAGCCCTCATTGCAGAGCACCCCCAGCTCACCTGTCGCTCAGAGCTGGCACAGAGCACCTCAGAGCAGGACTTGAACTAACAAACAGCAGCTGCCACAGGTCTGTGACCCTGGGCATCACTCTGTGCGGCCTCCCTCCACCTGGTCTTCCAGAGACTTCCACTGCACCCGGGGCACCAGGCCTCTGTCTCCAACCACCACCCACCCCTCCTCTCCCTGACTCCTGGGTTCCTCTCATAAGGAGAGGGTTTTCTTGAAGTTGTCTCCCACTCATGGGCCAGATAAAATGATTAGAAAACAAGCCAAAGCTGCAGCCCCTTGTCTATCCTGACTCTCAGGAGCCCACACCTGTTCCTTGGACCTGGCCGGTTCAGCAAGTTCCATTTTCTGCAACTGTGAGCCCCTGAGGGGTGATGATTGGCTGACCTGGGCAGCCTTACCGTGCGGGCCAGCCCTCCCCAGGTGTGCCTGGGTTGAGATCAATATAAATACCACTCCAGGCAGCAAGAGCCCCTGCAGCCGTGCCTGACGCCATTTTCTCTGCCCTGTCAGCAGTCTCGGGGCTGGGCTGGTGGGAGGGAGTGAGAGGCCACGGCTTTGTGGGTGGCCCAGTGTGAGTGGGGCTCTGCTGGACTTTCTGCAGCAGTTGCCAGGCTGCCACCTGCTAAAGAAGAGGATGTGTCACCCATACCTGCTGCTGGAATTTCTCCCTGGGCAGAGGTGAGGAAGGAAAAAAGCAGTGGGGGCAGGGACAGGACGGGTATCTCAGTCAGGGAAATGGAAATCTTCCAGAAGAGCACCCAGGGCCAGGACCATCCTGGCTGGCCTGCAGGCACCAAGTCGGCCGGCATGCTGTCACTCGTGTGGCTCTATGGCCCTTCCTCTAGGCTTTCAAGTCCTTGTATATATTCAGGTGTTTTACCTGGGACGGGTGGGAATAGTTCAGCAGCAACTGGCCTGGGGCTCAGCTCACGTTTACTCACAGATGCCTCGGCACGGTGCCCCAGCTTTGCAATGAGGACGCTTGTTGCGTGGGGGCTGCTGGCTGAATGGGAGACGATTCCCCACCACTGGCCAACTTCAGAATTGTTTACAACTGGAGCAAGTGCCCTGATACGGTTTTCCTCTGTGGAACTGGTGGGTTCTGTGTTTTTTTTCTCTTTTTCGTTTTTGGTTCAAGGTAGATTTTATTCCTCTTTTTTGTATTTACAGATATAAGCATGGAAATAATTTATTCATATAAATACATGTATGTGAAGGGAATAATTGTTTTTTCTGTTTTATTTTTTAAATTTTATTTCTTTTTAATTTTGAATTTTATTTTATATTTTTATACAGCAGGTTCTTATTGGTTATCTATTTTATACATATAAATGTATACATGCCAATCCCAGTCTCTCAACTCCTCCCACCACCACCCCCCCAACAGCTTTCCCCCCTTGTTGTCCATACATTTGTTGTCTACATCTGTTGCTCTATTTATGCCTTGCAAAATGGTTAATCTGTACAGTTTTTCTAGGTTCCACATATATGCATGAATATACAAGATTTGTTTTTCTCTTTCTGACTTACTTCACTCTGTATGACAGTCTCTAGATCCATCGACGTCTCTACAAATGACCCAATTTCATTCCTTTTCATGGCTTAGTAATATTCCATTTTATATATGTACCACAGCTTTATGCATTCGTCTGTCTGTGGGCATTTAGGTTGCTTCCATTACCTCGATATTGTAAATAGTGATGCAATGAACATTGCGGTGAATGTCTCGTTTTGATTTATGGTTTTGTCTGGGTATATGTCCAGTACTGGGATTGCTGTATCATATGGTAATTCTATTGTTAGTTTCTTAAGAAACTCCATATTGTTCTCCGTAGTGACTGTATCAATTTATATTCCCAACAATAGTGGAAGGGGGTTCCTTTTCTCCACACACTTTCCAGCATTTTTGTTTGTAGATTTTCTCATGATGCCCATTCTATCAGGTGTGAGGTGATACCTCATTGTTGAGTCCATTTTGTTGAGCAAGGGGTAGGTCTTGTCTATTACATATTTGGCTTATTGAATGGTATCTGTGCTAATTTCAAACTCTGGTTTTATGCAGCACCCCAACTCACTTTCCCCCTTAAGGAAGCATAAGTTAGTTTTCTAAACTTGAGACCCTGTTCTGTTTTGTAATTCAGTTCATGTGTAGCCAAGTTCACATTCCATGTATTAGTGATATCTTATGATGTTTCTTTTTCTGTGTGACATATTTCAGTTAGAATCATCATACCTGAATCCACTCATTATGCTGCTACGGGCCTGATGACATAGATTTCATGGCTGAGTGATTTTGCATTGTACATAAGTACCACAACTTCTTTATCCATTTTTCACTTTCTGCGATATTGAACTTGTACCGTAAACGAGGTTCTTGTAAGCAGAGCTGTCCCAAACTGTGGGGTGGCTGTGTCTTTTTGATTTTAATTTCCCTAAGCTATAGGACCATAAGTGGAAGTGCCCTAGGCTCTGTTGCATTGTTTTTTAGATGTTTCAGGAAACACCATACACTTCTCCCGAGTGGCTGTTGGCAATTTACATCCCGCCCATCAGCATAACAAGGCTCCCAGTTCTCCATGGCCTGTCCTGCCTTTCTGGATTTTACACTTTTTTCAGATGGCCCTTCTGACCGGGGGGAAGTGAGACTTCATTGTAGTGCAGATTTCCTTTGCAAGCTTGCTTGGTTGGCCAAAAAGTGCGTATGCGTTTTTTCCTGATTCAGGAAAAAACGCATACGCACTTTTTGGCCAAGTGCATCATGGTGGACGTTCTGCCTCTTTTCCTATGCTTAAAATGCAATTCCAGTCTACCTCCTGAAATCGGTTTCCTGCAATTCTGCCCCGCTTTCAAGTCCTCTTGGCAGCCTTACTTCAGTATATTTTTGGACGATTGCTGTCATTTATAACTCTGGAGGTTTGTGAATTCCTGTGCCCCTGAGCTCCGTTCTTCATCTCGCTTTCTTGTGAGCTGGCCGCAACACCGCATGATTGCTTCAGGCCCTAATCTGGTTCCAGCACGGCATGCTGAGCCTTTGGTTAATTCCTGTCCTTGGTGGGAAATGAGAGTTAAATTTGCCCGTCCAGAAACCTCCAGCTTGTCTCTCATTGGTTCTCCCTATTCCTGTTCATCTTCCACTGAAATTGAAAACAGGGCCAAACAGGAGGTTAAAGACACTGACTCTCCAAGTCGGGAGAGTGTTAGTAAAGCGTCTGGAATGTTGCACCCGAGAACCAGGGGACGAAAACTGAGACATATTTGAACACGTCTCCCGATCACATGGTTGATCATACTCTGGGTTCCACATGCATGTTTTAGCTGAAGGAAGAATCCCTGAAACCTGGAGAGTTGAGATCCGTGGAATGAGTACCATGCAATATGATTTCAAAGGGTCTTCATTTGCTCACCAAACCTCTCCAATCCTATCACTGCTGCATTTATGCCCCTGTACACACGCTTGATTCCCTTTCGGAGACATAGCAATCCATAGGTTTTAAGATACTTACTAGTCAGGTACATTCTTAGGCATTTAATATGCGGTGTTGAGTCCATTTCATTGAGCAAGAGGTAGCTCTTGTCTATTCCATATTTGGCTTAAGGAACTTTATCTGTGCTCATTTCAATGTCTGGTTTTATGCAGCACCCCAACTCACCTTTACCCTTAAGCAAGCATAAGTTGGTTTTCTAAATTTGAGACCCTGTTCTGTTCTGTAATTCAGTTCCTGTGTAGCCAAGTTTACATTCCGTGTATTACTGATATCTTATGATGTTTCTTTTTCTGTGTGACTTATTTCAGTTAGAATCATCATACCTGAATCCACTCATTGTGCTGCTAAGGGCCTGATGACATAGATTTCATTGCTGAGTGATATTGCTTTGTAAGTAAATACCACAACTTCTTTATCCATTTTTCACTTTCTGCGATGTTGAACTTGTACTGTAAATGAGGTTCTTGTAAACAGAGGCGTCCCAAACTTTGGGGTGGCTGTGTCTTTTTGATTTTAATTTCCCTAAGCTATAGGACCATAAGTGGAAGTGCCCTAGGCTCTGTTGCTTTGTTTTTTAGATGTTTCAGGAAACACCATACACTTCTCCCGAGTGTCTGTTGGCAATTTACATCCCGCCCATCAGCATAACAAGGCTTCCAGTTCTCCATGGCCTGTCCTGCCTTTCTGGATTTTACACTTTTTTCAGATGGCCCTTTTGACCGGGGGGAAGTGAGACTTCATTGTAGTGCAGATTTCCTTTGCAAGCTTGCTTGGTTGGCCAAAAAGGGCGTATGCGTTTTTTCCTGAATATATTCAGGAAAAAAGGCATACGCCCTTTTTGGCCAAGTGCATCATTGTGGACGTTCTGCCTCTTTTCCTATGCTTTCAATGCAATTCCAGTCTACCTCCTGAAATCGGTTTCCTGCAATTCTGCCCCGCTTTCAAGTCCTCTTGGCAGCCTTACTTCAGTATATTTTTGGACGATAGCTGTCATTTATAACTCTGCAGGTTTGTGAATTACAGTGCCCCTGAGCTCCTTTCTTCAACTCGCTTTCATTTGAGCTGGCCGCAACACCGCAGGATGGCTTCAGGCCCTAATCTGGTTCCGGCACGGCACGCTGAGCCTTTGCTTAATTCCTCTTCCTGGTGGGAAATGAGAGTTAAATTTGCCCGTCCAGACACCTCCAGCTAGTCTCTCATTGGTTCTCGCTATTCCTGTTCATCTTCCGCAGAAATTGCAAACTGGGCCAAACAGGAGGTTAAAGGGACTGACTCTCCAAGTCGGGAGGGTGTTAGTAAAGCGTCTGGAATGTTGCACCCGAGTACCAGGGTACGAAAACTGAGACATATTTGAACACGTCTCCCGATCACATGGTTGATCATACTCTAGGTTCCACATGCATGTTTTACCTGAAGGAAGAATACCTTAAACATGGGTAGTTGAAACCCGTGGAATGGGTACCATGCAATATGACTTCAAAGGGTCTTCATTTGCTCACCGAACCTCTCCAATCCTATCACTGCTGCGTTTATGCCCCTGTACACATGCTTGATTCTCTTTCGGAGACATAGCAATCCATAGGTTTTAAGATACTTACTAGTCAGGTACATTCTTAGGCGTTTAATATGCGGTGTTGAGTCCATTTCGTTGAGCAAGAGGTAGCTCTTGTCTATTCCATATTTGGCTTAAGGAACTTTATCTGTGCTCATTTCAATCTCTGGTTTTATGCAGCACCCCAGCTCACCTTTACCCTTAAGAAAGCATAAGTTGGTTTTCTAAATTTGAGACCCTGTTCTGTTCTGTAATTCAGTTCCTGTGTAGCCAAGTTTACATTCCGTGTATTACTGATATCTTATGATGTTTCTTTTTCTGTGTGACTTATTTCAGTTAGAATCATCATACCTGAATCCACTCATTGTGCTGCTAAGGGCCTGATGACATAGATTTCATTGCTGAGTGATATTGCTTTGTAAGTAAATACCACAACTTCTTTATCCATTTTTCACTTTCTGCGATGTTGAACTTGTACTGTAAACGAGGTTCTTGTAAACAGAGGCGTCCCAAACTTTGGGGTGGCTGTGTCTTTTTGATTTTAATTTCCCTAAGCTATAGGACCATAAGTGGAAGTGCCCTAGGCTCTGTTGCTTTGTTTTTTAGATGTTTCAGGAAACACCATACACTTCTCCCGAGTGTCTGTTGGCAATTTACATCCCGCCCATCAGCATAACAAGGCTCCCAGTTCTCCATGGCCTGTCCTGCCTTTCTGGATTTTACACTTTTTTCAGATGGCCCTTTTGACCGGGGGGAAGTGAGACTTCATTGTAGTGCAGATTTCCTTTGCAAGCTTGCTTGGTTGGCCAAAAAGGGCGTATGCGTTTTCTCCTGAATATATTCAGGAAAAAACGCATACGCCCTTTTTGGCCAAGTGCATCATTGTGGACGTTCTGCCTCTTTTCCTATGCTTTCAATGCAATTCCAGTCTACCTCCTGAAATCGGTTTCCTGCAATTCTGGCCCGCTTTCAAGTCCTCTTGGCAGCCTTACTTCAGTATATTTTTGGACGATAGCTGTCATTTATAACTCTGCAGGTTTGTGAATTACAGTGCCCCTGAGCTCCTTTCTTCAACTCGCTTTCTTTTGAGCTGGCCGCAACACCGCAGGATGGCTTCAGGCCCTAATCTGGTTCCGGCACGGCACGCTGAGCCTTTGGTTAATTCCTCTTCCTGGTGGGAAATGAGAGTTAAATTTGCCCGTCCAGACACCTCCAGCTAGTCTCTCATTGGTTCTCGCTATTCCTGTTCATCTTCCGCAGAAATTGCAAACTGGGCCAAACAGGAGGTTAAAGGGACTGACTCTCCAAGTCGGGAGGGTGTTAGTAAAGCGTCTGGAATGTTGCACCCGAGTACCAGGGTACGAAAACTGAGACATATTTGAACACGTCTCCCGATCACATGGTTGATCATACTCTAGGTTCCACATGCATGTTTTACCTGAAGGAAGAATACCTTAAACCTGGGTAGTTGAAACCCGTGGAATGGGTACCATGCAATATGACTTCAAAGGGTCTTCATTTGCTCACCGAACCTCTCCAATCCTATCACTGCTGCGTTTATGCCCCTGTACACATGCTTGATTCTCTTTCGGAGACATAGCAATCCATAGGTTTTAAGATACTTACTAGTCAGGTACATTCTTAGGCATTTAATATGCGATGTTGAGTCCATTTCGTTGAGCAAGAGGTAGCTCTTGTCTATTCCATATTTGGCTTAAGGAACTTTATCTGTGCTCATTTCAATGTCTGGTTTTATGCAGCACCCCAACTCACCTTTACCCTTAAGCAAGCATAAGTTGGTTTTCTAAATTTGAGACCCTGTTCTGTTCTGTAATTCAGTTCCTGTGTAGCCAAGTTTACATTCCGTGTATTACTGATATCTTATGATGTTTCTTTTTCTGTGTGACTTATTTCAGTTAGAATCATCATACCTGAATCCACTCATTGTGCTGCTAAGGGCCTGATGACATAGATTTCATTGCTGAGTGATATTGCTTTGTAAGTAAATACCACAACTTCTTTATCCATTTTTCACTTTCTGCGATGTTGAACTTGTACTGTAAATGAGGTTCTTGTAAACAGAGGCGTCCCAAACTTTGGGGTGGCTGTGTCTTTTTGATTTTAATTTCCCTAAGCTATAGGACCATAAGTGGAAGTGCCCTAGGCTCTGTTGCTTTGTTTTTTAGATGTTTCAGGAAACACCATACACTTCTCCCGAGTGTCTGTTGGCAATTTACATCCCGCCCATCAGCATAACAAGGCTCCCAGTTCTCCATGGCCTGTCCTGCCTTTCTGGATTTTACACTTTTTTCAGATGGCCCTTTTGACCGCGGGGAAGTGAGACTTCATTGTAGTGCAGATTTCCTTTGCAAGCTTGCTTGGTTGGCCAAAAAGGGCGTATGCGTTTTTTCCTGAATATATTCAGGAAAAAACGCATACGCCCTTTTTGGCCAAGTGCATCATTGTGGACGTTCTGCCTCTTTTCCTATGCTTTCAATGCAATTCCAGTCTACCTCCTGAAATCGGTTTCCTGCAATTCTGCCCCGCTTTCAAGTCCTCTTGGCAGCCTTACTTCAGTATATTTTTGGACGATAGCTGTCATTTATAACTCTGCAGGTTTGTGAATTACAGTGCCCCTGAGCTCCTTTCTTCAACTCGCTTTCTTTTGAGCTGGCCGCAACACCGCAGGATGGCTTCAGGCCCTAATCTGGTTCCGGCACGGCACGCTGAGCCTTTGGTTAATTCCTCTTCCTGGTGGGAAATGAGAGTTAAATTTGCCCGTCCAGACACCTCCAGCTAGTCTCTCATTGGTTCTCGCTATTCCTGTTCATCTTCCGCAGAAATTGCAAACTGGGCCAAACAGGAGGTTAAAGGGACTGACTCTCCAAGTCGGGAGGGTGTTAGTAAAGCGTCTGGAATGTTGCACCCGAGTACCAGGGTACGAAAACTGAGACATATTTGAACACGTCTCCCGATCACATGGTTGATCATACTCTAGGTTCCACATGCATGTTTTACCTGAAGGAAGAATACCTTAAACCTGGGTAGTTGAAACCCGTGGAATGGGTACCATGCAATATGACTTCAAAGGGTCTTCATTTGCTCACCGAACCTCTCCAATCCTATCACTGCTGCGTTTATGCCCCTGTACACATGCTTGATTCTCTTTCAGAGACATAGCAATCCATAGGTTTTAAGATACTTACTAGTCAGGTACATTCTTAGGCGTTTAATATGCGGTGTTGAGTCCATTTCGTTGAGCAAGGAGTAGCTCTTGTCTATTCCATATTTGGCTTAAGGAACTTTATCTGTGCTCATTTCAATCTCTGGTTTTATGCAGCACCCCAACTCACCTTTCCCCTTAAGCAAGCATAAGTTGGTTTTCTAAATTTGAGACCCTGTTCTGTTCTGTAATTCAGTTCCTGTGTAGCCAAGTTTACATTCCGTGTATTACTGATATCTTATGATGTTTCTTTTTCTGTGTGACTTATTTCAGTTAGAATCATCATACCTGAATCCACTCATTGTGCTGCTAAGGGCCTGATGACATAGATTTCATTGCTGAGTGATATTGCTTTGTAAGTAAATACCACAACTTCTTTATCCATTTTTCACTTTCTGCGATGTTGAACTTGTACTGTACACGAGGTTCTTGTAAACAGAGGCGTCCCAAACTTTGGGGTGGCTGTGTCTTTTTGATTTTAATTTCCCTAAGCTATAGGACCATAAGTGGAAGTGCCCTAGGCTCTGTTGCTTTGTTTTTTAGATGTTTCAGGAAACACCATACACTTCTCCCGAGTGTCTGTTGGCAATTTACATCCCGCCCATCAGCATAACAAGGCTCCCAGTTCTCCATGGCCTGTCCTGCCTTTCTGGATTTTACACTTTTTTCAGATGGCCCTTTTGACCGGGGGGAAGTGAGACTTCATTGTAGTGCAGATTTCCTTTGCAAGCTTGCTTGGTTGGCCAAAAAGGGCGTAGGCGTTTTTTCCTGAATATATTCAGGAAAAAACGCATACGCCCTTTTTGGCCAAGTGCATCATTGTGGACGTTCTGCCTCTTTTCCTATGCTTTCAATGCAATTCCAGTCTACCTCCTGAAATCGGTTTCCTGCAATTCTGCCCCGCTTTCAAGTCCTCTTGGCAGCCTTACTTCAGTATATTTTTGGACGATAGCTGTCATTTATAACTCTGCAGGTTTGTGAATTACAGTGCCCCTGAGCTCCTTTCTTCAACTCGCTTTCTTTTGAGCTGGCCGCAACACCGCAGGATGGCTTCAGGCCCTAATCTGGTTCCGGCACGGCACGCTGAGCCTTTGGTTAATTCCTCTTCCTGGTGGGAAATGAGAGTTAAATTTGCCCGTCCAGACACCTCCAGCTAGTCTCTCATTGGTTCTCGCTATTCCTGTTCATCTTCCGCAGAAATTGCAAACTGGGCCAAACAGGAGGTTAAAGGGACTGACTCTCCAAGTCGGGAGGGTGTTAGTAAAGCATCTGGAATGTTGCACCCGAGTACCAGGGTACGAAAACTGAGACATATTTGAACACGTCTCCCGATCACATGGTTGATCATACTCTAGGTTCCACATGCATGTTTTAGCTGAAGGAAGAATACCTTAAACCTGGGTAGTTGAAACCCGTGGAATGGGTACCATGCAATATGACTTCAAAGGGTCTTCATTTGCTCACCGAACCTCTCCAATCCTATCACTGCTGCGTTTATGCCCCTGTACACATGCTTGATTCTCTTTCGGAGACATAGCAATCCATAGGTTTTAAGATACTTACTAGTCAGGTACATTCTTAGGCATTTAATATGCGGTGTTGAGTCCATTTCGTTGAGCAAGGAGTAGCTCTTGTCTATTCCATATTTGGCTTAAGGAACTTTATCTGTGCTCATTTCAATCTCTGGTTTTATGCAGCACCCCAACTCACCTTTACCCTTAAGAAAGCATAAGTTGGTTTTCTAAATTTGAGACCCTGTTCTGTTCTGTAATTCAGTTCCTGTGTAGCCAAGTTTACATTCCGTGTATTACTGATATCTTATGATGTTTCTTTTTCTGTGTGACTTATTTCAGTTAGAATCATCATAACTGAATCCACTCATTGTGCTGCTAAGGGCCTGATGACATAGATTTCATTGCTGAGTGATATTGCTTTGTAAGTAAATACCACAACTTCTTTATCCATTTTTCACTTTCTGCGATGTTGAACTTGTACTGTAAACGAGGTTCTTGTAAACAGAGGCGTCCCAAACTTTGGGGTGGCTGTGTCTTTTTGATTTTAATTTCCCTAAGCTATAGGACCATAAGTGGAAGTGCCCTAGGCTCTGTTGCTTTGTTTTTTAGATGTTTCAGGAAACACCATACACTTCTCCCGAGTGTCTGTTGGCAATTTACATCCCGCCCATCAGCATAACAAGGCTCCCAGTTCTCCATGGCCTGTCCTGCCTTTCTGGATTTTACACTTTTTTCAGATGGCCCTTTTGACCGGGGGGAAGTGAGACTTCATTGTAGTGCAGATTTCCTTTGCAAGCTTGCTTGGTTGGCCAAAAAGGGCGTATGCGTTTTCTCCTGAATATATTCAGGAAAAAACGCATACGCCCTTTTTGGCCAAGTGCATCATTGTGGACGTTCTGCCTCTTTTCCTATGCTTTCAATGCAATTCCAGTCTACCTCCTGAAATCGGTTTCCTGCAATTCTGGCCCGCTTTCAAGTCCTCTTGGCAGCATTACTTCAGTATATTTTTGGACGATAGCTGTCATTTATAACTCTGCAGGTTTGTGAATTACAGTGCCCCTGAGCTCCTTTCTTCAACTCGCTTTCTTTTGAGCTGGCCGCAACACCGCAGGATGGCTTCAGGCCCTAATCTGGTTCCGGCACGGCACGCTGAGCCTTTGGTTAATTCCTCTTCCTGGTGGGAAATGAGAGTTAAATTTGCCCGTCCAGACACCTCCAGCTAGTCTCTCATTGGTTCTCGCTATTCCTGTTCATCTTCCGCAGAAATTGCAAACTGGGCCAAACAGGAGGTTAAAGGGACTGACTCTCCAAGTCGGGAGGGTGTTAGTAAAGCGTCTGGAATGTTGCACCCGAGTACCAGGGTACGAAAACTGAGACATATTTGAACACGTCTCCCGATCACATGGTTGATCATACTCTAGGTTCCACATGCATGTTTTACCTGAAGGAAGAATACCTTAAACCTGGGTAGTTGAAACCCGTGGAATGGGTACCATGCAATATGACTTCAAAGGGTCTTCATTTGCTCACCGAACCTCTCCAATCCTATCACTGCTGCGTTTATGCCCCTGTACACATGCTTGATTCTCTTTCGGAGACATAGCAATCCATAGGTTTTAAGATACTTACTAGTCAGGTACATTCTTAGGCATTTAATATGCGGTGTTGAGTCCATTTCGTTGAGCAAGAGGTAGCTCTTGTCTATTCCATATTTGGCTTAAGGAACTTTATCTGTGCTCATTTCAATCTCTGGTTTTATGCAGCACCCCAACTCACCTTTACCCTTAAGCAAGCATAAGTTGGTTTTCTAAATTTGAGACCCTGTTCTGTTCTGTAATTCAGTTCCTGTGTAGCCAAGTTTACATTCCGTGTATTACTGATATCTTATGATGTTTCTTTTTCTGTGTGACTTATTTCAGTTAGAATCATCATACCTGAATCCACTCATTGTGCTGCTAAGGGCCTGATGACATAGATTTCATTGCTGAGTGATATTGCTTTGTAAGTAAATACCACAACTTCTTTATCCATTTTTCACTTTCTGCGATGTTGAACTTGTACTGTAAACGAGGTTCTTGTAAACAGAGGCGTCCCAAACTTTGGGGTGGCTGTGTCTTTTTGATTTTAATTTCCCTAAGCTATAGGACCATAAGTGGAAGTGCCCTAGGCTCTGTTGCTTTGTTTTTTAGATGTTTCAGGAAACACCATACACTTCTCCCGAGTGTCTGTTGGCAATTTACATCCCGCCCATCAGCATAACAAGGCTCCCAGTTCTCCATGGCCTGTCCTGCCTTTCTGGATTTTACACTTTTTTCAGATGGCCCTTTTGACCGGGGGGAAGTGAGACTTCATTGTAGTGCAGATTTCCTTTGCAAGCTTGCTTGGTTGGCCAAAAAGGGCGTATGCGTTTTCTCCTGAATATATTCAGGAAAAAACGCATACGCCCTTTTTGGCCAAGTGCATCATTGTGGACGTTCTGCCTCTTTTCCTATGCTTTCAATGCAATTCCAGTCTACCTCCTGAAATCGGTTTCCTGCAATTCTGCCCCGCTTTCAAGTCCTCTTGGCAGCCTTACTTCAGTATATTTTTGGACGATAGCTGTCATTTATAACTCTGCAGGTTTGTGAATTACAGTGCCCCTGAGCTCCTTTCTTCAACTCGCTTTCTTTTGAGCTGGCCGCAACACCGCAGGATGGCTTCAGGCCCTAATCTGGTTCCGGCACGGCACGCTGAGCCTTTGGTTAATTCCTCTTCCTGGTGGGAAATGAGAGTTAAATTTGCCCATCCAGACACCTCCAGCTAGTCTCTCATTGGTTCTCGCTATTCCTGTTCATCTTCCGCAGAAATTGCAAACTGGGCCAAACAGGAGGTTAAAGGGACTGACTCTCCAAGTCGGGAGGGTGTTAGTAAAGCGTCTGGAATGTTGCACCCGAGTACCAGGGTACGAAAACTGAGACATATTTGAACACGTCTCCCGATCACATGGTTGATCATACTCTAGGTTCCACATGCATGTTTTACCTGAAGGAAGAATACCTTAAACCTGGGTAGTTGAAACCCGTGGAATGGGTACCATGCAATATGACTTCAAAGGGTCTTCATTTGCTCACCGAACCTCTCCAATCCTATCACTGCTGCGTTTATGCCCCTGTACACATGCTTGATTCTCTTTCGGAGACATAGCAATCCATAGGTTTTAAGATACTTACTAGTCAGGTACATTCTTAGGCATTTAATATGCGGTGTTGAGTCCATTTCATTGAGCAAGGAGTAGCTCTTGTCTATTCCATATTTGGCTTAAGGAACTTTATCTGTGCTCATTTCAATCTCTGGTTTTATGCAGCACCCCAACTCACCTTTACCCTTAAGAAAGCATAAGTTGGTTTTCTAAATTTGAGACCCTGTTCTGTTCTGTAATTCAGTTCCTGTGTAGCCAAGTTTACATTCCGTGTATTACTGATATCTTATGATGTTTCTTTTTCTGTGTGACTTATTTCAGTTAGAATCATCATACCTGAATCCACTCATTGTGCTGCTAAGGGCCTGATGACATAGATTTCATTGCTGAGTGATATTGCTTTGTAAGTAAATACCACAACTTCTTTATCCATTTTTCACTTTCTGCGATGTTGAACTTGTACTGTAAATGAGGTTCTTGTAAACAGAGGCGTCCCAAACTTTGGGGTGGCTGTGTCTTTTTGATTTTAATTTCCCTAAGCTATAGGACCATAAGTGGAAGTGCCCTAGGCTCTGTTGCTTTGTTTTTTAGATGTTTCAGGAAACACCATACACTTCTCCCGAGTGTCTGTTGGCAATTTACATCCCGCCCATCAGCATAACAAGGCTCCCAGTTCTCCATGGCCTGTCCTGCCTTTCTGGATTTTACACTTTTTTCAGATGGCCCTTTTGACCGCGGGGAAGTGAGACTTCATTGTAGTGCAGATTTCCTTTGCAAGCTTGCTTGGTTGGCCAAAAAGGGCGTATGCGTTTTTTCCTGAATATATTCAGGAAAAAACGCATACGCCCTTTTTGGCCAAGTGCATCATTGTGGACGTTCTGCCTCTTTTCCTATGCTTTCAATGCAATTCCAGTCTACCTCCTGAAATCGGTTTCCTGCAATTCTGCCCCGCTTTCAAGTCCTCTTGGCAGCCTTACTTCAGTATATTTTTGGACGATAGCTGTCATTTATAACTCTGCAGGTTTGTGAATTACAGTGCCCCTGAGCTCCTTTCTTCAACTCGCTTTCTTTTGAGCTGGCCGCAACACCGCAGGATGGCTTCAGGCCCTAATCTGGTTCCGGCACGGCACGCTGAGCCTTTGGTTAATTCCTCTTCCTGGTGGGAAATGAGAGTTAAATTTGCCCGTCCAGACACCTCCAGCTAGTCTCTCATTGGTTCTCGCTATTCCTGTTCATCTTCCGCAGAAATTGCAAACTGGGCCAAACAGGAGGTTAAAGGGACTGACTCTCCAAGTCGGGAGGGTGTTAGTAAAGCGTCTGGAATGTTGCACCCGAGTACCAGGGTACGAAAACTGAGACATATTTGAACACGTCTCCCGATCACATGGTTGATCATACTCTAGGTTCCACATGCATGTTTTACCTGAAGGAAGAATACCTTAAACCTGGGTAGTTGAAACCCGTGGAATGGGTACCATGCAATATGACTTCAAAGGGTCTTCATTTGCTCACCGAACCTCTCCAATCCTATCACTGCTGCGTTTATGCCCCTGTACACATGCTTGATTCTCTTTCGGAGACATAGCAATCCATAGGTTTTAAGATACTTACTAGTCAGGTACATTCTTAGGCGTTTAATATGCGGTGTTGAGTCCATTTCGTTGAGCAAGAGGTAGCTCTTGTCTATTCCATATTTGGCTTAAGGAACTTTATCTGTGCTCATTTCAATCTCTGGTTTTATGCAGCACCCCAACTCACCTTTACCCTTAAGAAAGCATAAGTTGGTTTTCTAAATTTGAGACCCTGTTCTGTTCTGTAATTCAGTTCCTGTGTAGCCAAGTTTACATTCCGTGTATTACTGATATCTTATGATGTTTCTTTTTCTGTGTGACTTATTTCAGTTAGAATCATCATACCTGAATCCACTCATTGTGCTGCTAAGGGCCTGATGACATAGATTTCATTGCTGAGTGATATTGCTTTGTAAGTAAATACCACAACTTCTTTATCCATTTTTCACTTTCTGCGATGTTGAACTTGTACTGTAAATGAGGTTCTTGTAAACAGAGGCGTCCCAAACTTTGGGGTGGCTGTGTCTTTTTGATTTTAATTTCCCTAAGCTATAGGACCATAAGTGGAAGTGCCCTAGGCTCTGTTGCTTTGTTTTTTAGATGTTTCAGGAAACACCATACACTTCTCCCGAGTGTCTGTTGGCAATTTACATCCCGCCCATCAGCATAACAAGGCTCCCAGTTCTCCATGGCCTGTCCTGCCTTTCTGGATTTTACACTTTTTTCAGATGGCCCTTTTGACCGGGGGGAAGTGAGACTTCATTGTAGTGCAGATTTCCTTTGCAAGCTTGCTTGGTTGGCCAAAAAGGGCGTATGCGTTTTTTCCTGAATATATTCAGGAAAAAATGCATACGCCCTTTTTGGCCAAGTGCATCATTGTGGACGTTCTGCCTCTTTTCCTATGCTTTCAATGCAATTCCAGTCTACCTCCTGAAATCGGTTTCCTGCAATTCTGCCCCGCTTTCAAGTCCTCTTGGCAGCCTTACTTCAGTATATTTTTGGACGATAGCTGTCATTTATAACTCTGCAGGTTTGTGAATTACAGTGCCCCTGAGCTCCTTTCTTCAACTCGCTTTCTTTTGAGCTGGCCGCAACACCGCAGGATGGCTTCAGGCCCTAATCTGGTTCCGGCACGGCACGCTGAGCCTTTGGTTAATTCCTCTTCCTGGTGGGAAATGAGAGTTAAATTTGCCCGTCCAGACACCTCCAGCTAGTCTCTCATTGGTTCTCGCTATTCCTGTTCATCTTCCGCAGAAATTGCAAACTGGGCCAAACAGGAGGTTAAAGGGACTGACTCTCCAAGTCGGGAGGGTGTTAGTAAAGCGTCTGGAATGTTGCACCCGAGTACCAGGGTACGAAAACTGAGACATATTTGAACACGTCTCCCGATCACATGGTTGATCATACTCTAGGTTCCACATGCATGTTTTACCTGAAGGAAGAATACCTTAAACCTGGGTAGTTGAAACCCGTGGAATGGGTACCATGCAATATGACTTCAAAGGGTCTTCATTTGCTCACCGAACCTCTCCAATCCTATCACTGCTGCGTTTATGCCCCTGTACACATGCTTGATTCTCTTTCGGAGACATAGCAATCCATAGGTTTTAAGATACTTACTAGTCAGGTACATTCTTAGGCGTTTAATATGCGGTGTTGAGTCCATTTCGTTGAGCAAGAGGTAGCTCTTGTCTATTCCATATTTGGCTTAAGGAACTTTATCTGTGCTCATTTCAATCTCTGGTTTTATGCAGCACCCCAACTCACCTTTACCCTTAAGAAAGCATAAGTTGGTTTTCTAAATTTGAGACCCTGTTCTGTTCTGTAATTCAGTTCCTGTGTAGCCAAGTTTACATTCCGTGTATTACTGATATCTTATGATGTTTCTTTTTCTGTGTGACTTATTTCAGTTAGAATCATCATACCTGAATCCACTCATTGTGCTGCTAAGGGCCTGATGACATAGATTTCATTGCTGAGTGATATTGCTTTGTAAGTAAATACCACAACTTCTTTATCCATTTTTCACTTTCTGCGATGTTGAACTTGTACTGTAAATGAGGTTCTTGTAAACAGAGGCGTCCCAAACTTTGGGGTGGCTGTGTCTTTTTGATTTTAATTTCCCTAAGCTATAGGACCATAAGTGGAAGTGCCCTAGGCTCTGTTGCTTTGTTTTTTAGATGTTTCAGGAAACACCATACACTTCTCCCGAGTGTCTGTTGGCAATTTACATCCCGCCCATCAGCATAACAAGGCTCCCAGTTCTCCATGGCCTGTCCTGCCTTTCTGGATTTTACACTTTTTTCAGATGGCCCTTTTGACCGCGGGGAAGTGAGACTTCATTGTAGTGCAGATTTCCTTTGCAAGCTTGCTTGGTTGGCCAAAAAGGGCGTATGCGTTTTTTCCTGAATATATTCAGGAAAAAACGCATACGCCCTTTTTGGCCAAGTGCATCATTGTGGACGTTCTGCCTCTTTTCCTATGCTTTCAATGCAATTCCAGTCTGCCTCCTGAAATCGGTTTCCTGCAATTCTGCCCCGCTTTCAAGTCCTCTTGGCAGCCTTACTTCAGTATATTTTTGGACGATAGCTGTCATTTATAACTCTGCAGGTTTGTGAATTACAGTGCCCCTGAGCTCCTTTCTTCAACTCGCTTTCTTTTGAGCTGGCCGCAACACCGCAGGATGGCTTCAGGCCCTAATCTGGTTCCGGCACGGCACGCTGAGCCTTTGGTTAATTCCTCTTCCTGGTGGGAAATGAGAGTTAAATTTGCCCGTCCAGACACCTCCAGCTAGTCTCTCATTGGTTCTCGCTATTCCTGTTCATCTTCCGCAGAAATTGCAAACTGGGCCAAACAGGAGGTTAAAGGGACTGACTCTCCAAGTCGGGAGGGTGTTAGTAAAGCGTCTGGAATGTTGCACCCGAGTACCAGGGTACGAAAACTGAGACAGATTTGAACACGTCTCCCGATCACATGGTTGATCATACTCTAGGTTCCACATGCATGTTTTACCTGAAGGAAGAATACCTTAAACCTGGGTAGTTGAAACCCGTGGAATGGGTACCATGCAATATGACTTCAAAGGGTCTTCATTTGCTCACCGAACCTCTCCAATCCTATCACTGCTGCGTTTATGCCCCTGTACACATGCTTGATTCTCTTTCGGAGACATAGCAATCCATAGGTTTTAAGATACTTACTAGTCAGGTACATTCTTAGGCGTTTAATATGCGGTGTTGAGTCCATTTCGTTGAGCAAGAGGTAGCTCTTGTCTATTCCATATTTGGCTTAAGGAACTTTATCTGTGCTCATTTCAATCTCTGGTTTTATGCAGCACCCCAACTCACCTTTAACCTTAAGAAAGCATAAGTTGGTTTTCTAAATTTGAGACCCTGTTCTGTTCTGTAATTCAGTTCCTGTGTAGCCAAGTTTACATTCCGTGTATTACTGATATCTTATGATGTTTCTTTTTCTGTGTGACTTATTTCAGTTAGAATCATCATACCTGAATCCACTCATTGTGCTGCTAAGGGCCTGATGACATAGATTTCATTGCTGAGTGATATTGCTTTGTAAGTAAATACCACAACTTCTTTATCCATTTTTCACTTTCTGCGATGTTGAACTTGTACTGTAAACGAGGTTCTTGTAAACAGAGGCGTCCCAAACTTTGGGGTGGCTGTGTCTTTTTGATTTTAATTTCCCTAAGCTATAGGACCATAAGTGGAAGTGCCCTAGGCTCTGTTGCTTTGTTTTTTAGATGTTTCAGGAAACACCATACACTTCTCCCGAGTGTCTGTTGGCAATTTACATCCCGCCCATCAGCATAACAAGGCTCCCAGTTCTCCATGGCCTGTCCTGCCTTTCTGGATTTTACACTTTTTTCAGATGGCCCTTTTGACCGCGGGGAAGTGAGACTTCATTGTAGTGCAGATTTCCTTTGCAAGCTTGCTTGGTTGGCCAAAAAGGGCGTATGCGTTTTTTCCTGAATATATTCAGGAAAAAACGCATACGCCCTTTTTGGCCAAGTGCATCATTGTGGACGTTCTGCCTCTTTTCCTATGCTTTCAATGCAATTCCAGTCTACCTCCTGAAATTGGTTTCCTGCAATTCTGCCCCGCTTTCAAGTCCTCTTGGCAGCCTTACTTCAGTATATTTTTGGACGATAGCTGTCATTTATAACTCTGCAGGTTTGTGAATTACAGTGCCCCTGAGCTCCTTTCTTCAACTCGCTTTCTTTTGAGCTGGCCGCAACACCGCAGGATGGCTTCAGGCCCTAATCTGGTTCCGGCACGGCACGCTGAGCCTTTGGTTAATTCCTCTTCCTGGTGGGAAATGAGAGTTAAATTTGCCCATCCAGACACCTCCAGCTAGTCTCTCATTGGTTCTCGCTATTCCTGTTCATCTTCCGCAGAAATTGCAAACTGGGCCAAACAGGAGGTTAAAGGGACTGACTCTCCAAGTCGGGAGGGTTAGTAAAGCGTCTGGAATATTGCACCCGAGTACCAGGGTACGAAAACTGAGACATATTTGAACACGTCTCCCGATCACATGGTTGATCATACTCTAGGTTCCACATGCATGTTTTACCTGAAGGAAGAATACCTTAAACCTGGGTAGTTGAAACCCGTGGAATGGGTACCATGCAATATGACTTCAAAGGGTCTTCATTTGCTCACCGAACCTCTCCAATCCTATCACTGCTGCGTTTATGCCCCTGTACACATGCTTGATTCTCTTTTGGAGACATAGCAATCCATAGGTTTTAAGATACTTACTAGTCAGGTACATTCTTAGGCGTTTAATATGCGGTGTTGAGTCCATTTCGTTGAGCAAGGAGTAGCTCTTGTCTATTCCATATTTGGCTTAAGGAACTTTATCTGTGCTCATTTCAATCTCTGGTTTTATGCAGCACCCCAACTCACCTTTCCCCTTAAGCAAGCATAAGTTGGTTTTCTAAATTTGAGACCCTGTTCTGTTCTGTAATTCAGTTCCTGTGTAGCCAAGTTTACATTCCGTGTATTACTGATATCTTATGATGTTTCTTTTTCTGTGTGACTTATTTCAGTTAGAATCATCATACCTGAATCCACTCATTGTGCTGCTAAGGGCCTGATGACATAGATTTCATTGCTGAGTGATATTGCTTTGTAAGTAAATACCACAACTTCTTTATCCATTTTTCACTTTCTGCGATGTTGAACTTGTACTGTACACGAGGTTCTTGTAAACAGAGGCGTCCCAAACTTTGGGGTGGCTGTGTCTTTTTGATTTTAATTTCCCTAAGCTATAGGACCATAAGTGGAAGTGCCCTAGTTTCTGTTGCTTTGTTTTTTAGATGTTTCAGGAAACACCATACACTTCTCCCGAGTGTCTGTTGGCAATTTACATCCCGCCCATCAGCATAACAAGGCTCCCAGTTCTCCATGGCCTGTCCTGCCTTTCTGGATTTTACACTTTTTTCAGATGGCCCTTTTGACCGGGGGGAAGTGAGACTTCATTGTAGTGCAGATTTCCTTTGCAAGCTTGCTTGGTTGGCCAAAAAGGGCGTATGCGTTTTTTCCTGAATATATTCAGGAAAAAACGCATACGCCCTTTTTGGCCAAGTGCATCATTGTGGACGTTCTGCCTCTTTTCCTATGCTTTCAATGCAATTCCAGTCTACCTCCTGAAATCGGTTTCCTGCAATTCTGCCCCGCTTTCAAGTCCTCTTGGCAGCCTTACTTCAGTATATTTTTGGACGATAGCTGTCATTTATAACTCTGCAGGTTTGTGAATTACAGTGCCCCTGAGCTCCTTTCTTCAACTCGCTTTCTTTTGAGCTGGCCGCAACACCGCAGGATGGCTTCAGGCCCTAATCTGGTTCCGGCACGGCACGCTGAGCCTTTGGTTAATTCCTCTTCCTGGTGGGAAATGAGAGTTAAATTTGCCCGTCCAGACACCTCCAGCTAGTCTCTCATTGGTTCTCGCTATTCCTGTTCATCTTCCGCAGAAATTGCAAACTGGGCCAAACAGGAGGTTAAAGGGACTGACTCTCCAAGTCGGGAGGGTGTTAGTAAAGCGTCTGGAATGTTGCACCCGAGTACCAGGGTACGAAAACTGAGACATATTTGAACACGTCTCCCGATCACATGGTTGATCATACTCTAGGTTCCACATGCATGTTTTAGCTGAAGGAAGAATACCTTAAACCTGGGTAGTTGAAACCCGTGGAATGGGTACCATGCAATATGACTTCAAAGGGTCTTCATTTGCTCACCGAACCTCTCCAATCCTATCACTGCTGCGTTTATGCCCCTGTACACATGCTTGATTCTCTTTCGGAGACATAGCAATCCATAGGTTTTAAGATACTTACTAGTCAGGTACATTCTTAGGCATTTAATATGCGGTGTTGAGTCCATTTCGTTGAGCAAGGAGTAGCTCTTGTCTATTCCATATTTGGCTTAAGGAACTTTATCTGTGCTCATTTCAATCTCTGGTTTTATGCAGCACCCCAACTCACCTTTCCCCTTAAGCAAGCATAAGTTGGTTTTCTAAATTTGAGACCCTGTTCTGTTCTGTAATTCAGTTCCTGTGTAGCCAAGTTTACATTCCGTGTATTACTGATATCTTATGATGTTTCTTTTTCTGTGTGACTTATTTCAGTTAGAATCATCATAACTGAATCCACTCATTGTGCTGCTAAGGGCCTGATGACATAGATTTCATTGCTGAGTGATATTGCTTTGTAAGTAAATACCACAACTTCTTTATCCATTTTTCACTTTCTGCGATGTTGAACTTGTACTGTAAACGAGGTTCTTGTAAACAGAGGCGTCCCAAACTTTGGGGTGGCTGTGTCTTTTTGATTTTAATTTCCCTAAGCTATAGGACCATAAGTGGAAGTGCCCTAGGCTCTGTTGCTTTGTTTTTTAGATGTTTCAGGAAACACCATACACTTCTCCCGAGTGTCTGTTGGCAATTTACATCCCGCCCATCAGCATAACAAGGCTCCCAGTTCTCCATGGCCTGTCCTGCCTTTCTGGATTTTACACTTTTTTCAGATGGCCCTTTTGACCGGGGGGAAGTGAGACTTCATTGTAGTGCAGATTTCCTTTGCAAGCTTGCTTGGTTGGCCAAAAAGGGCGTATGCGTTTTCTCCTGAATATATTCAGGAAAAAACGCATACGCCCTTTTTGGCCAAGTGCATCATTGTGGACGTTCTGCCTCTTTTCCTATGCTTTCAATGCAATTCCAGTCTACCTCCTGAAATCGGTTTCCTGCAATTCTGGCCCGCTTTCAAGTTCTCTTGGCAGCCTTACTTCAGTATATTTTTGGACGATAGCTGTCATTTATAACTCTGCAGGTTTGTGAATTACAGTGCCCCTGAGCTCCTTTCTTCAACTCGCTTTCTTTTGAGCTGGCCGCAACACCGCAGGATGGCTTCAGGCCCTAATCTGGTTCCGGCACGGCACGCTGAGCCTTTGGTTAATTCCTCTTCCTGGTGGGAAATGAGAGTTAAATTTGCCCGTCCAGACACCTCCAGCTAGTCTCTCATTGGTTCTCGCTATTCCTGTTCATCTTCCGCAGAAATTGCAAACTGGGCCAAACAGGAGGTTAAAGGGACTGACTCTCCAAGTCGGGAGGGTGTTAGTAAAGCGTCTGGAATGTTGCACCCGAGTACCAGGGTACGAAAACTGAGACATATTTGAACACGTCTCCCGATCACATGGTTGATCATACTCTAGGTTCCACATGCATGTTTTACCTGAAGGAAGAATACCTTAAACCTGGGTAGTTGAAACCCGTGGAATGGGTACCATGCAATATGACTTCAAAGGGTCTTCATTTGCTCACCGAACCTCTCCAATCCTATCACTGCTGCGTTTATGCCCCTGTACACATGCTTGATTCTCTTTCGGAGACATAGCAATCCATAGGTTTTAAGATACTTACTAGTCAGGTACATTCTTAGGCATTTAATATGCGGTGTTGAGTCCATTTCATTGAGCAAGGAATAGCTCTTGTCTATTCCATATTTGGCTTAAGGAACTTTATCTGTGCTCATTTCAATCTCTGGTTTTATGCAGCACCCCAACTCACCTTTACCCTTAAGCAAGCATAAGTTGGTTTTCTAAATTTGAGACCCTGTTCTGTTCTGTAATTCAGTTCCTGTGTAGCCAAGTTTACATTCCGTGTATTACTGATATCTTATGATGTTTCTTTTTCTGTGTGACTTATTTCAGTTAGAATCATCATACCTGAATCCACTCATTGTGCTGCTAAGGGCCTGATGACATAGATTTCATTGCTGAGTGATATTGCTTTGTAAGTAAATACCACAACTTCTTTATCCATTTTTCACTTTCTGCGATGTTGAACTTGTACTGTAAACGAGGTTCTTGTAAACAGAGGCGTCCCAATGTTTGGGGTGGCTGTGTCTTTTTGACTTTAATTTCCCTAAGCTATAGGACCATAAGTGGAAGTGCCCTAGGCTCTGTTGCTTTGTTTTTTAGATGTTTCAGGAAACACCATACACTTCTCCCGAGTGTCTGTTGGCAATTTACATCCCGCCCATCAGCATAACAAGGCTCCCAGTTCTCCATGGCCTGTCCTGCCTTTCTGGATTTTACACTTTTTTCAGATGGCCCTTTTGACCGGGGGAAGTGAGACTTCATTGTAGTGCAGATTTCCTTTGCAAGCTTGCTTGGTTGGCCAAAAAGGGCGTATGCGTTTTTTCCTGAATATATTCAGGAAAAAACGCATACGCCCTTTTTGGCCAAGTGCATCATTGTGGACGTTCTGCCTCTTTTCCTATGCTTTCAATGCAATTCCAGTCTACCTCCTGAAATCGGTTTCCTGCAATTCTGCCCCGCTTTCAAGTCCTCTTGGCAGCCTTACTTCAGTATATTTTTGGACGATAGCTGTCATTTATAACTCTGCAGGTTTGTGAATTACAGTGCCCCTGAGCTCCTTTCTTCAACTCGCTTTCTTTTGAGCTGGCTGCAACACCGCAGGATGGCTTCAGGCCCTAATCTGGTTCCGGCACGGCACGCTGAGCCTTTGGTTAATTCCTCTTCCTGGTGGGAAATGAGAGTTAAATTTGCCCGTCCAGACACCTCCAGCTAGTCTCTCATTGGTTCTCGCTATTCCTGTTCATCTTCCGCAGAAATTGCAAACTGGGCCAAACAGGAGGTTAAAGGGACTGACTCTCCAAGTCGGGAGGGTGTTAGTAAAGCGTCTGGAATGTTGCACCCGAGTACCAGGGTACGAAAACTGAGACATATTTGAACACGTCTCCCGATCACATGGTTGATCATACTCTAGGTTCCACATGCATGTTTTAGCTGAAGGAAGAATACCTTAAACCTGGGTAGTTGAAACCCGTGGAATGGGTACCATGCAATATGACTTCAAAGGGTCTTCATTTGCTCACCGAACCTCTCCAATCCTATCACTGCTGCGTTTATGCCCCTGTACACATGCTTGATTCTCTTTCGGAGACATAGCAATCCATAGGTTTTAAGATACTTACTAGTCAGGTACATTCTTAGGCATTTAATATGCGGTGTTGAGTCCATTTCGTTGAGCAAGGAGTAGCTCTTGTCTATTCCATATTTGGCTTAAGGAACTTTATCTGTGCTCATTTCAATCTCTGGTTTTATGCAGCACCCCAACTCACCTTTCCCCTTAAGCAAGCATAAGTTGGTTTTCTAAATTTGAGACCCTGTTCTGTTCTGTAATTCAGTTCCTGTGTAGCCAAGTTTACATTCCGTGTATTACTGATATCTTATGATGTTTCTTTTTCTGTGTGACTTATTTCAGTTAGAATCATCATAACTGAATCCACTCATTGTGCTGCTAAGGGCCTGATGACATAGATTTCATTGCTGAGTGATATTGCTTTGTAAGTAAATACCACAACTTCTTTATCCATTTTTCACTTTCTGCGATGTTGAACTTGTACTGTAAACGAGGTTCTTGTAAACAGAGGCGTCCCAAACTTTGGGGTGGCTGTGTCTTTTTGATTTTAATTTCCCTAAGCTATAGGACCATAAGTGGAAGTGCCCTAGGCTCTGTTGCTTTGTTTTTTAGATGTTTCAGGAAACACCATACACTTCTCCCGAGTGTCTGTTGGCAATTTACATCCCGCCCATCAGCATAACAAGGCTCCCAGTTCTCCATGGCCTGTCCTGCCTTTCTGGATTTTACACTTTTTTCAGATGGCCCTTTTGACCGGGGGGAAGTGAGACTTCATTGTAGTGCAGATTTCCTTTGCAAGCTTGCTTGGTTGGCCAAAAAGGGCGTATGCGTTTTCTCCTGAATATATTCAGGAAAAAACGCATACGCCCTTTTTGGCCAAGTGCATCATTGTGGACGTTCTGCCTCTTTTCCTATGCTTTCAATGCAATTCCAGTCTACCTCCTGAAATCGGTTTCCTGCAATTCTGGCCCGCTTTCAAGTTCTCTTGGCAGCCTTACTTCAGTATATTTTTGGACGATAGCTGTCATTTATAACTCTGCAGGTTTGTGAATTACAGTGCCCCTGAGCTCCTTTCTTCAACTCGCTTTCTTTTGAGCTGGCCGCAACACCGCAGGATGGCTTCAGGCCCTAATCTGGTTCCGGCACGGCACGCTGAGCCTTTGGTTAATTCCTCTTCCTGGTGGGAAATGAGAGTTAAATTTGCCCGTCCAGACACCTCCAGCTAGTCTCTCATTGGTTCTCGCTATTCCTGTTCATCTTCCGCAGAAATTGCAAACTGGGCCAAACAGGAGGTTAAAGGGACTGACTCTCCAAGTCGGGAGGGTGTTAGTAAAGCGTCTGGAATGTTGCACCCGAGTACCAGGGTACGAAAACTGAGACATATTTGAACACGTCTCCCGATCACATGGTTGATCATACTCTAGGTTCCACATGCATGTTTTACCTGAAGGAAGAATACCTTAAACCTGGGTAGTTGAAACCCGTGGAATGGGTACCATGCAATATGACTTCAAAGGGTCTTCATTTGCTCACCGAACCTCTCCAATCCTATCACTGCTGCGTTTATGCCCCTGTACACATGCTTGATTCTCTTTCGGAGACATAGCAATCCATAGGTTTTAAGATACTTACTAGTCAGGTACATTCTTAGGCATTTAATATGCGGTGTTGAGTCCATTTCATTGAGCAAGGAGTAGCTCTTGTCTATTCCATATTTGGCTTAAGGAACTTTATCTGTGCTCATTTCAATCTCTGGTTTTATGCAGCACCCCAACTCACCTTTACCCTTAAGCAAGCATAAGTTGGTTTTCTAAATTTGAGACCCTGTTCTGTTCTGTAATTCAGTTCCTGTGTAGCCAAGTTTACATTCCGTGTATTACTGATATCTTATGATGTTTCTTTTTCTGTGTGACTTATTTCAGTTAGAATCATCATACCTGAATCCACTCATTGTGCTGCTAAGGGCCTGATGACATAGATTTCATTGCTGAGTGATATTGCTTTGTAAGTAAATACCACAACTTCTTTATCCATTTTTCACTTTCTGCGATGTTGAACTTGTACTGTAAACGAGGTTCTTGTAAACAGAGGCGTCCCAATGTTTGGGGTGGCTGTGTCTTTTTGATTTTAATTTCCCTAAGCTATAGGACCATAAGTGGAAGTGCCCTAGGCTCTGTTGCTTTGTTTTTTAGATGTTTCAGGAAACACCATACACTTCTCCCGAGTGTCTGTTGGCAATTTACATCCCGCCCATCAGCATAACAAGGCTCCCAGTTCTCCATGGCCTGTCCTGCCTTTCTGGATTTTACACTTTTTTCAGATGGCCCTTTTGACCGGGGGAAGTGAGACTTCATTGTAGTGCAGATTTCCTTTGCAAGCTTGCTTGGTTGGCCAAAAAGGGCGTATGCGTTTTCTCCTGAATATATTCAGGAAAAAACGCATACGCCCTTTTTGGCCAAGTGCATCATTGTGGACGTTCTGCCTCTTTTCCTATGCTTTCAATGCAATTCCAGTCTACCTCCTGAAATCGGTTTCCTGCAATTCTGCCCCGCTTTCAAGTCCTCTTGGCAGCCTTACTTCAGTATATTTTTGGACGATAGCTGTCATTTATAACTCTGCAGGTTTGTGAATTACAGTACCCCTGAGCTCCTTTCTTCAACTCGCTTTCTTTTGAGCTGGCCGCAACACCGCAGGATGGCTTCAGGCCCTAATCTGGTTCCGGCACGGCACGCTGAGCCTTTGGTTAATTCCTCTTCCTGGTGGGAAATGAGAGTTAAATTTGCCCGTCCAGACACCTCCAGCTAGTCTCTCATTGGTTCTCGCTATTCCTGTTCATCTTCCGCAGAAATTGCAAACTGGGCCAAACAGGAGGTTAAAGGGACTGACTCTCCAAGTCGGGAGGGTGTTAGTAAAGCGTCTGGAATATTGCACCCGAGTACCAGGGTACGAAAACTGAGACATATTTGAACACGTCTCCCGATCACATGGTTGATCATACTCTAGGTTCCACATGCATGTTTTAGCTGAAGGAAGAATACCTTAAACCTGGGTAGTTGAAACCCGTGGAATGTGTACCATGCAATATGACTTCAAAGGGTCTTCATTTGCTCACCGAACCTCTCCAATCCTATCACTGCTGCGTTTATGCCCCTGTACACATGCTTGATTCTCTTTCAGAGACATAGCAATCCATAGGTTTTAAGATACTTACTAGTCAGGTACATTCTTAGGCGTTTAATATGCGGTGTTGAGTCCATTTCGTTGAGCAAGGAGTAGCTCTTGTCTATTCCATATTTGGCTTAAGGAACTTTATCTGTGCTCATTTCAATCTCTGGTTTTATGCAGCACCCCAATTCACCTTTACCCTTAAGCAAGCATAAGTTGGTTTTCTAAATTTGAGACCCTGTTCTGTTCTGTAATTCAGTTCCTGTGTAGCCAAGTTTACATTCCGTGTATTACTGATATCTTATGATGTTTCTTTTTCTGTGTGACTTATTTCAGTTATAATCATCATACCTGAATCCACTCATTGTGCTGCTAAGGGCCTGATGACATAGATTTCATTGCTGAGTGATATTGCTTTGTAAGTAAATACCACAACTTCTTTATCCATTTTTCACTTTCTGCGATGTTGAACTTGTACTGTAAACGAGGTTCTTGTAAACAGAGGCGTCCCAAACTTTGGGGTGGCTGTGTCTTTTTGATTTTAATTTCCCTAAGCTATAGGACCATAAGTGGAAGTGCCCTAGGCTCTGTTGCTTTGTTTTTTAGATGTTTCAGGAAACACCATACACTTCTCCCGAGTGTCTGTTGGCAATTTACATCCCGCCCATCAGCATAACAAGGCTCCCAGTTCTCCATGGCCTGTCCTGCCTTTCTGGATTTTACACTTTTTTCAGATGGCCCTTTTGACCGGGGGGAAGTGAGACTTCATTGTAGTGCAGATTTCCTTTGCAAGCTTGCTTGGTTGGCCAAAAAGTGCGTAGGCGTTTTTTCCTGAATATATTCAGGAAAAAACGCATACGCCCTTTTTGGCCAAGTGCATCATTGTGGACGTTCTGCCTCTTTTCCTATGCTTTCAATGCAATTCCAGTCTACCTCCTGAAATCGGTTTCCTGCAATTCTGCCCCGCTTTCAAGTCCTCTTGGCAGCCTTACTTCAGTATATTTTTGGACGATAGCTGTCATTTATAACTCTGCAGGTTTGTGAATTACAGTGCCCCTGAGCTCCTTTCTTCAACTCGCTTTCTTTTGAGCTGGCCGCAACACCGCAGGATGGCTTCAGGCCCTAATCTGGTTCCGGCACGGCACGCTGAGCCTTTGGTTAATTCCTCTTCCTGGTGGGAAATGAGAGTTAAATTTGCCCGTCCAGACACCTCCAGCTAGTCTCTCATTGGTTCTCGCTATTCCTGTTCATCTTCCGCAGAAATTGCAAACTGGGCCAAACAGGAGGTTAAAGGGACTGACTCTCCAAGTCGGGAGGGTGTTAGTAAAGCGTCTGGAATGTTGCACCCGAGTACCAGGGTACGAAAACTGAGACATATTTGAACACGTCTCCCGATCACATGGTTGATCAGACTCTAGGTTCCACATGCATGTTTTAGCTGAAGGAAGAATACCTTAAACCTGGGTAGTTGAAACCCGTGGAATGGGTACCATGCAATATGTCTTCAAAGGGTCTTCATTTGCTCACCGAACCTCTCCAATCCTATCACTGCTGCGTTTATGCCCCTGTACACATGCTTGATTCTCTTTCAGAGACATAGCAATCCATAGGTTTTAAGATACTTACTAGTCAGGTACATTCTTAGGCATTTAATATGCGGTGTTGAGTCCATTTCGTTGAGCAAGGAGTAGCTCTTGTCTATTCCATATTTGGCTTAAGGAACTTTATCTGTGCTCATTTCAATCTCTGGTTTTATGCAGCACCCCAACTCACCTTTCCCCTTAAGCAAGCATAAGTTGGTTTTCTAAATTTGAGACCCTGTTCTGTTCTGTAATTCAGTTCCTGTGTAGCCAAGTTTACATTCCGTGTATTACTGATATCTTATGATGTTTCTTTTTCTGTGTGACTTATTTCAGTTAGAATCATCATACCTGAATCCACTCATTGTGCTGCTAAGGGCCTGATGACATAGATTTCATTGCTGAGTGATATTGCTTTGTAAGTAAATACCACAACTTCTTTATCCATTTTTCACTTTCTGCGATGTTGAACTTGTACTGTAAACGAGGTTCTTGTAAACAGAGGCGTCCCAAACTTTGGGGTGGCTGTGTCTTTTTGATTTTAATTTCCCTAAGCTATAGGACCATAAGTGGAAGTGCCCTAGGCTCTGTTGCTTTGTTTTTTAGATGTTTCAGGAAACACCATACACTTCTCCCGAGTGTCTGTTGGCAATTTACATCCCGCCCATCAGCATAACAAGGCTCCCAGTTCTCCATGGCCTGTCCTGCCTTTCTGGATTTTACACTTTTTTCAGATGGCCCTTTTGACCGGGGGGAAGTGAGACTTCATTGTAGTGCAGATTTCCTTTGCAAGCTTGCTTGGTTGGCCAAAAAGGGCGTATGCGTTTTTTCCTGAATATATTCAGGAAAAAACGCATACGCCCTTTTTGGCCAAGTGCATCATGGTGGACGTTCTGCCTCTTTTCCTATGCTTTCAATGCAATTCCAGTCTGCCTCCTGAAATCGGTTTCCTGCAATTCTGCCCCGCTTTCAAGTCCTCTTGGCAGCCTTACTTCAGTATATTTTTGGACGATAGCTGTCATTTATAACTCTGCAGGTTTGTGAATTACAGTGCCCCTGAGCTCCTTTCTTCAACTCGCTTTCTTTTGAGCTGGCCGCAACACCGCAGGATGGCTTCAGGCCCTAATCTGGTTCCGGCACGGCACGCTGAGCCTTTGGTTAATTCCTCTTCCTGGTGGGAAATGAGAGTTAAATTTGCCCGTCCAGACACCTCCAGCTAGTCTCTCATTGGTTCTCGCTATTCCTGTTCATCTTCCGCAGAAATTGCAAACTGGGCCAAACAGGAGGTTAAAGGGACTGACTCTCCAAGTCGGGAGGGTGTTAGTAAAGCGTCTGGAATGTTGCACCCGAGTACCAGGGTACGAAAACTGAGACATATTTGAACACGTCTCCCGATCACATGGTTGATCAGACTCTAGGTTCCACATGCATGTTTTAGCTGAAGGAAGAATACCTTAAACCTGGGTAGTTGAAACCCGTGGAATGGGTACCATGCAATATGACTTCAAAGGGTCTTCATTTGCTCACCGAACCTCTCCAATCCTATCACTGCTGCGTTTATGCCCCTGTACACATGCTTGATTCTCTTTCGGAGACATAGCAATCCATAGGTTTTAAGATACTTACTAGTCAGGTACATTGTTAGGCATTTAATATGCGGTGTTGAGTCCATTTCGTTGAGCAAGGAGTAGCTCTTGTCTATTCCATATTTGGCTTAAGGAACTTTATCTGTGCTCATTTCAATCTCTGGTTTTATGCAGCACCCCAACTCACCTTTCCCATTAAGCAAGCATAAGTTGGTTTTCTAAATTTGAGACCCTGTTCTGTTCTGTAATTCAGTTCCTGTGTAGCCAAGTTTACATTCCGTGTATTACTGATATCTTATGATGTTTCTTTTTCTGTGTGACTTATTTCAGTTAGAATCATCATACCTGAATCCACTCATTGTGCTGCTAAGGGCCTGATGACAGATTTCATTGCTGAGTGATATTGCTTTGTAAGTAAATACCACAACTTCTTTATCCATTTTTCACTTTCTGCGATGTTGAACTTGTACTGTAAACGAGGTTCTTGTAAACTGAGGCGTCCCAATGTTTGGGGTGGCTGTGTCTTTTTGATTTTAATTTCCCTAAGCTATAGGACCATAAGTGGAAGTGCCCTAGGCTCTGTTGCTTTGTTTTTTAGATGTTTCAGGAAACACCATACACTTCTCCCGAGTGTCTGTTGGCAATTTACATCCCGCCCATCAGCATAACAAGGCTCCCAGTTCTCCATGGCCTGTCCTGCCTTTCTGGATTTTACACTTTTTTCAGATGGCCCTTTTGACCGGGGGGAAGTGAGACTTCATTGTAGTGCAGATTTCCTTTGCAAGCTTGCTTGGTTGGCCAAAAAGGGCGTAGGCGTTTTTTCCTGAATATATTCAGGAAAAAACGCATACGCCCTTTTTGGCCAAGTGCATCATTGTGGACGTTCTGCCTCTTTTCCTATGCTTTCAATGCAATTCCAGTCTACCTCCTGAAATCGGTTTCCTGCAATTCTGCCCCGCTTTCAAGTCCTCTTGGCAGCCTTACTTCAGTATATTTTTGGACGATAGCTGTCATTTATAACTCTGCAGGTTTGTGAATTACAGTGCCCCTGAGCTCCTTTCTTCAACTCGCTTTCTTTTGAGCTGGCCGCAACACCGCAGGATGGCTTCAGGCCCTAATCTGGTTCCGGCACGGCACGCTGAGCCTTTGGTTAATTCCTCTTCCTGGTGGGAAATGAGAGTTAAATTTGCCCGTCCAGACACCTCCAGCTAGTCTCTCATTGGTTCTCGCTATTCCTGTTCATCTTCCGCAGAAATTGCAAACTGGGCCAAACAGGAGGTTAAAGGGACTGACTCTCCAAGTCGGGAGGGTGTTAGTAAAGCGTCTGGAATGTTGCACCCGAGTACCAGGGTACGAAAACTGAGACATATTTGAACACGTCTCCCGATCACATGGTTGATCATACTCTAGGTTCCACATGCATGTTTTAGCTGAAGGAAGAATACCTTAAACCTGGGTAGTTGAAACCCGTGGAATGGGTACCATGCAATATGACTTCAAAGGGTCTTCATTTGCTCACCGAACCTCTCCAATCCTATCACTGCTGCGTTTATGCCCCTGTACACATGCTTGATTCTCTTTCGGAGACATAGCAATCCATAGGTTTTAAGATACTTACTAGTCAGGTACATTGTTAGGCATTTAATATGCGGTGTTGAGTCCATTTCGTTGAGCAAGGAGTAGCTCTTGTCTATTCCATATTTGGCTTAAGGAACTTTATCTGTGCTCATTTCAATCTCTGGTTTTATGCAGCACCCCAACTCACCTTTCCCCTTAAGCAAGCATAAGTTGGTTTTCTAAATTTGAGACCCTGTTCTGTTCTGTAATTCAGTTCCTGTGTAGCCAAGTTTACATTCCGTGTATTACTGATATCTTATGATGTTTCTTTTTCTGTGTGACTTATTTCAGTTAGAATCATCATACCTGAATCCACTCATTGTGCTGCTAAGGGCCTGATGACATAGATTTCATTGCTGAGTGATATTGCTTTGTAAGTAAATACCACAACTTCTTTATCCATTTTTCACTTTCTGCGATGTTGAACTTGTACTGTAAACGAGGTTCTTGTAAACAGAGGCGTCCCAATGTTTGGGGTGGCTGTGTCTTTTTGATTTTAATTTCCCTAAGCTATAGGACCATAAGTGGAAGTGCCCTAGGCTCTGTTGCTTTGTTTTTTAGATGTTTCAGGAAACACCATACACTTCTCCCGAGTGTCTGTTGGCAATTTACATCCCGCCCATCAGCATAACAAGGCTCCCAGTTCTCCATGGCCTGTCCTGCCTTTCTGGATTTTACACTTTTTTCAGATGGCCCTTTTGACCGGGGGGAAGTGAGACTTCATTGTAGTGCAGATTTCCTTTGCAAGCTTGCTTGGTTGGCCAAAAAGGGCGTAGGCGTTTTTTCCTGAATATATTCAGGAAAAAACGCATACGCCCTTTTTGGCCAAGTGCATCATTGTGGACGTTCTGCCTCTTTTCCTATGCTTTCAATGCAATTCCAGTCTACCTCCTGAAATCGGTTTCCTGCAATTCTGCCCCGCTTTCAAGTCCTCTTGGCAGCCTTACTTCAGTATATTTTTGGACGATAGCTGTCATTTATAACTCTGCAGGTTTGTGAATTACAGTGCCCCTGAGCTCCTTTCTTCAACTCGCTTTCTTTTGAGCTGGCCGCAACACCGCAGGATGGCTTCAGGCCCTAATCTGGTTCCGGCACGGCACGCTGAGCCTTTGGTTAATTCCTCTTCCTGGTGGGAAATGAGAGTTAAATTTGCCCGTCCAGACACCTCCAGCTAGTCTCTCATTGGTTCTCGCTATTCCTGTTCATCTTCCGCAGAAATTGCAAACTGGGCCAAACAGGAGGTTAAAGGGACTGACTCTCCAAGTCGGGAGGGTGTTAGTAAAGCGTCTGGAATGTTGCACCCGAGTACCAGGGTACGAAAACTGAGACATATTTGAACACGTCTCCCGATCACATGGTTGATCATACTCTAGGTTCCACATGCATGTTTTAGCTGAAGGAAGAATACCTTAAACCTGGGTAGTTGAAACCCGTGGAATGGGTACCATGCAATATGACTTCAAAGGGTCTTCATTTGCTCACCGAACCTCTCCAATCCTATCACTGCTGCGTTTATGCCCCTGTACACATGCTTGATTCTCTTTCAGAGACATAGCAATCCATAGGTTTTAAGATACTTACTAGTCAGGTACATTCTTAGGCGTTTAATATGCGGTGTTGAGTCCATTTCGTTGAGCAAGGAGTAGCTCTTGTCTATTCCATATTTGGCTTAAGGAAATTTATCTGTGCTCATTTCAATGTCTGGTTTTATGCAGCACCCCAACTCACCTTTACCCTTAAGCAAGCATAAGTTGGTTTTCTAAATTTGAGACCCTGTTCTGTTCTGTAATTCAGTTCCTGTGTAGCCAAGTTTACATTCCGTGTATTACTGATATCTTATGATGTTTCTTTTTCTGTGTGACTTATTTCAGTTAGAATCATCATACCTGAATCCACTCATTGTGCTGCTAAGGGCCTGATGACATAGATTTCATTGCTGAGTGATATTGCTTTGTAAGTAAATACCACAACTTCTTTATCCATTTTTCACTTTCTGCGATGTTGAACTTGTACTGTAAACGAGGTTCTTGTAAACAGAGGCGTCCCAAACTTTGGGGTGGCTGTGTCTTTTTGATTTTAATTTCCCTAAGCTATAGGACCATAAGTGGAAGTGCCCTAGGCTCTGTTGCTTTGTTTTTTAGATGTTTCAGGAAACACCATACACTTCTCCCGAGTGTCTGTTGGCAATTTACATCCCGCCCATCAGCATAACAAGGCTCCCAGTTCTCCATGGCCTGTCCTGCCTTTCTGGATTTTACACTTTTTTCAGATGGCCCTTTTGACCGCGGGGAAGTGAGACTTCATTGTAGTGCAGATTTCCTTTGCAAGCTTGCTTGGTTGGCCAAAAAGGGCGTATGCGTTTTTTCCTGAATATATTCAGGAAAAAACGCATACGCCCTTTTTGGCCAAGTGCATCATTGTGGACGTTCTGCCTCTTTTCCTATGCTTTCAATGCAATTCCAGTCTACCTCCTGAAATCGGTTTCCTGCAATTCTGCCCCGCTTTCAAGTCCTCTTGGCAGCCTTACTTCAGTATATTTTTGGACGATAGCTGTCATTTATAACTCTGCAGGTTTGTGAATTACAGTGCCCCTGAGCTCCTTTCTTCAACTCGCTTTCTTTTGAGCTGGCCGCAACACCGCAGGATGGCTTCAGGCCCTAATCTGGTTCCGGCACGGCACGCTGAGCCTTTGGTTAATTCCTCTTCCTGGTGGGAAATGAGAGTTAAATTTGCCCGTCCAGACACCTCCAGCTAGTCTCTCATTGGTTCTCGCTATTCCTGTTCATCTTCCGCAGAAATTGCAAACTGGGCCAAACAGGAGGTTAAAGGGACTGACTCTCCAAGTCGGGAGGGTGTTAGTAAAGCGTCTGGAATGTTGCACCCGAGTACCAGGGTACGAAAACTGAGACATATTTGAACACGTCTCCCGATCACATGGTTGATCATACTCTAGGTTCCACATGCATGTTTTAGCTGAAGGAAGAATACCTTAAACCTGGGTAGTTGAAACCCGTGGAATGGGTACCATGCAATATGACTTCAAAGGGTCTTCATTTGCTCACCGAACCTCTCCAATCCTATCACTGCTGCGTTTATGCCCCTGTACACATGCTTGATTCTCTTTCGGAGACATAGCAATCCATAGGTTTTAAGATACTTACTAGTCAGGTACATTCTTAGGCATTTAATATGCGGTGTTGAGTCCATTTCGTTGAGCAAGGAGTAGCTCTTGTCTATTCCATATTTGGCTTAAGGAAATTTATCTGTGCTCATTTCAATGTCTGGTTTTATGCAGCACCCCAACTCACCTTTACCCTTAAGCAAGCATAAGTTGGTTTTCTAAATTTGAGACCCTGTTCTGTTCTGTAATTCAGTTCCTGTGTAGCCAAGTTTACATTCCGTGTATTACTGATATCTTATGATGTTTCTTTTTCTGTGTGACTTATTTCAGTTAGAATCATCATACCTGAATCCACTCATTGTGCTGCTAAGGGCCTGATGACATAGATTTCATTGCTGAGTGATATTGCTTTGTAAGTAAATACCACAACTTCTTTATCCATTTTTCACTTTCTGCGATGTTGAACTTGTACTGTAAACGAGGTTCTTGTAAACAGAGGCGTCCCAAACTTTGGGGTGGCTGTGTCTTTTTGATTTTAATTTCCCTAAGCTATAGGACCATAAGTGGAAGTGCCCTAGGCTCTGTTGCTTTGTTTTTTAGATGTTTCAGGAAACACCATACACTTCTGCCGAGTGTCTGTTGGCAATTTACATCCCGCCCATCAGCATAACAAGGCTCCCAGTTCTCCATGGCCTGTCCTGCCTTTCTGGATTTTACACTTTTTTCAGATGGCCCTTTTGACCGCGGGGAAGTGAGACTTCATTGTAGTGCAGATTTCCTTTGCAAGCTTGCTTGGTTGGCCAAAAAGGGCGTATGCGTTTTTTCCTGAATATATTTTGGAAAAAACGCATACGCCCTTTTTGGCCAAGTGCATCATTGTGGACGTTCTGCCTCTTTTCCTATGCTTTCAATGCAATTCCAGTCTACCTCCTGAAATCGGTTTCCTGCAATTCTGCCCCGCTTTCAAGTCCTCTTGGCAGCCTTACTTCAGTATATTTTTGGACGATAGCTGTCATTTATAACTCTGCAGGTTTGTGAATTACAGTGCCCCTGAGCTCCTTTCTTCAACTCGCTTTCTTTTGAGCTGGCCGCAACACCGCAGGATGGCTTCAGGCCCTAATCTGGTTCCGGCACGGCACGCTGAGCCTTTGGTTAATTCCTCTTCCTGGTGGGAAATGAGAGTTAAATTTGCCCGTCCAGACACCTCCAGCTAGTCTCTCATTGGTTCTCGCTATTCCTGTTCATCTTCCGCAGAAATTGCAAACTGGGCCAAACAGGAGGTTAAAGGGACTGACTCTCCAAGTCGGGAGGGTGTTAGTAAAGCGTCTGGAATGTTGCACCCGAGTACCAGGGTACGAAAACTGAGACATATTTGAACACGTCTCCCGATCACATGGTTGATCATACTCTAGGTTCCACATGCATGTTTTAGCTGAAGGAAGAATACCTTAAACCTGGGTAGTTGAAACCCGTGGAATGGGTACCATGCAATATGACTTCAAAGGGTCTTCATTTGCTCACCGAACCTCTCCAATCCTATCACTGCTGCGTTTATGCCCCTGTACACATGCTTGATTCTCTTTCAGAGACATAGCAATCCATAGGTTTTAAGATACTTACTAGTCAGGTACATTCTTAGGCATTTAATATGCGGTGTTGAGTCCATTTCGTTGAGCAAGGAGTAGCTCTTGTCTATTCCATATTTGGCTTAAGGAACTTTATCTGTGCTCATTTCAATCTCTGGTTTTATGCAGCACCCCAACTCACCTTTCCCCTTAAGCAAGCATAAGTTGGTTTTCTAAATTTGAGACCCTGTTCTGTTCTGTAATTCAGTTCCTGTGTAGCCAAGTTTACATTCCGTGTATTACTGATATCTTATGATGTTTCTTTTTCTGTGTGACTTATTTCAGTTAGAATCATCATACCTGAATCCATTCATTGTGCTGCTAAGGGCCTGATGACATAGATTTCATTGCTGAGTGATATTGCTTTGTAAGTAAATACCACAACTTCTTTATCCATTTTTCACTTTCTGCGATGTTGAACTTGTACTGTAAACGAGGTTCTTGTAAACAGAGGCGTCCCAAACTTTGGGGTGGCTGTGTCTTTTTGATTTTAATTTCCCTAAGCTATAGGACCATAAGTGGAAGTGCCCTAGGCTCTGTTGCTTTGTTTTTTAGATGTTTCAGGAAACACCATACACTTCTCCCGAGTGTCTGTTGGCAATTTACATCCCGCCCATCAGCATAACAAGGCTCCCAGTTCTCCATGGCCTGTCCTGCCTTTCTGGATTTTACACTTTTTTCAGATGGCCCTTTTGACCGGGGGGAAGTGAGACTTCATTGTAGTGCAGATTTCCTTTGCAAGCTTGCTTCGTTGGCCAAAAAGGGCGTATGCGTTTTTTCCTGAATATATTCAGGAAAAAACGCATACGCCCTTTTTGGCCAAGTGCATCATTGTGGACGTTCTGCCTCTTTTCCTATGCTTTCAATGCAATTCCAGTCTGCCTCCTGAAATCGGTTTCCTGCAATTCTGCCCCGCTTTCAAGTCCTCTTGGCAGCCTTACTTCAGTATATTTTTGGACGATAGCTGTCATTTATAACTCTGCAGGTTTGTGAATTACAGTGCCCCTGAGCTCCTTTCTTCAACTCGCTTTCTTTTGAGCTGGCCGCAACACCGCAGGATGGCTTCAGGCCCTAATCTGGTTCCGGCACGGCACGCTGAGCCTTTGGTTAATTCCTCTTCCTGGTGGGAAATGAGAGTTAAATTTGCCCGTCCAGACACCTCCAGCTAGTCTCTCATTGGTTCTCGCTATTCCTGTTCATCTTCCGCAGAAATTGCAAACTGGGCCAATCAGGAGGTTAAAGGGACTGACTCTCCAAGTCGGGAGGGTGTTAGTAAAGCGTCTGGAATGTTGCACCCGAGTACCAGGGTACGAAAACTGAGACATATTTGAACACGTCTCCCGATCACATGGTTGATCATACTCTAGGTTCCACATGCATGTTTTAGCTGAAGGAAGAATACCTTAAACCTGGGTAGTTGAAACCCGTGGAATGGGTACCATGCAATATGACTTCAAAGGGTCTTCATTTGCTCACCGAACCTCTCCAATCCTATCACTGCTGCGTTTATGCCCCTGTACACATGCTTGATTCTCTTTCGGAGACATAGCAATCCATAGGTTTTAAGATACTTACTAGTCAGGTACATTCTTAGGCATTTAATATGCGGTGTTGAGTCCATTTCGTTGAGCAAGGAGTAGCTCTTGTCTATTCCATATTTGGCTTAAGGAACTTTATCTGTGCTCATTTCAATCTCTGGTTTTATGCAGCACCCCAACTCACCTTTCCCCTTAAGCAAGCATAAGTTGGTTTTCTAAATTTGAGACCCTGTTCTGTTCTGTAATTCAGTTCCTGTGTAGCCAAGTTTACATTCCGTGTATTACTGATATCTTATGATGTTTCTTTTTCTGTGTGACTTATTTCAGTTAGAATCATCATACCTGAATCCACTCATTGTGCTGCTAAGGGCCTGATGACATAGATTTCATTGCTGAGTGATATTGCTTTGTAAGTAAATACCACAACTTCTTTATCCATTTTTCACTTTCTGCGATGTTGAACTTGTACTGTAAATGAGGTTCTTGTAAACAGAGGCGTCCCAAACTTTGGGGTGGCTGTGTCTTTTTGATTTTAATTTCCCTAAGCTATAGGACCATAAGTGGAAGTGCCCTAGGCTCTGTTGCTTTGTTTTTTAGATGTTTCAGGAAACACCATACACTTCTCCCGAGTGTCTGTTGGCAATTTACATCCCGCCCATCAGCATAACAAGGCTCCCAGTTCTCCATGGCCTGTCCTGCCTTTCTGGATTTTACACTTTTTTCAGATGGCCCTTTTGACCGCGGGGAAGTGAGACTTCATTGTAGTGCAGATTTCCTTTGCAAGCTTGCTTGGTTGGCCAAAAAGGGCGTATGCGTTTTTTCCTGAATATATTCAGGAAAAAACGCATACGCCCTTTTTGGCCAAGTGCATCATTGTGGACGTTCTGCCTCTTTTCCTATGCTTTCAATGCAATTCCAGTCTACCTCCTGAAATCGGTTTCCTGCAATTCTGCCCCGCTTTCAAGTCCTCTTGGCAGCCTTACTTCAGTATATTTTTGGACGATAGCTGTCATTTATAACTCTGCAGGTTTGTGAATTACAGTGCCCCTGAGCTCCTTTCTTCAACTCGCTTTCTTTTGAGCTGGCCGCAACACCGCAGGATGGCTTCAGGCCCTAATCTGGTTCCGGCACGGCACGCTGAGCCTTTGGTTAATTCCTCTTCCTGGTGGGAAATGAGAGTTAAATTTGCCCGTCCAGACACCTCCAGCTAGTCTCTCATTGGTTCTCGCTATTCCTGTTCATCTTCCGCAGAAATTGCAAACTGGGCCAAACAGGAGGTTAAAGGGACTGACTCTCCAAGTCGGGAGGGTGTTAGTAAAGCGTCTGGAATGTTGCACCCGAGTACCAGGGTACGAAAACTGAGACATATTTGAACACGTCTCCCGATCACATGGTTGATCATACTCTAGGTTCCACATGCATGTTTTAGCTGAAGGAAGAATACCTTAAACCTGGGTAGTTGAAACCCGTGGAATGGGTACCATGCAATATGACTTCAAAGGGTCTTCATTTGCTCACCGAACCTCTCCAATCCTATCACTGCTGCGTTTATGCCCCTGTACACATGCTTGATTCTCTTTCAGAGACATAGCAATCCATAGGTTTTAAGATACTTACTAGTCAGGTACATTCTTAGGCGTTTAATATGCGGTGTTGAGTCCATTTCGTTGAGCAAGGAGTAGCTCTTGTCTATTCCATATTTGGCTTAAGGAACTTTATCTGTGCTCATTTCAATCTCTGGTTTTATGCAGCACCCCAACTCACCTTTCCCCTTAAGCAAGCATAAGTTGGTTTTCTAAATTTGAGACCCTGTTCTGTTCTGTAATTCAGTTCCTGAGTAGCCAAGTTTACATTCCGTGTATTACTGATATCTTATGATGTTTCTTTTTCTGTGTGACTTATTTCAGTTAGAATCATCATACCTGAATCCACTCATTGTGCTGCTAAGGGCCTGATGACATAGATTTCATTGCTGAGTGATATTGCTTTGTAAGTAAATACCACAACTTCTTTATCCATTTTTCACTTTCTGCGATGTTGAACTTGTACTGTACACGAGGTTCTTGTAAACAGAGGCGTCCCAAACTTTGGGGTGGCTGTGTCTTTTTGATTTTAATTTCCCTAAGCTATAGGACCATAAGTGGAAGTGCCCTAGGCTCTGTTGCTTTGTTTTTTAGATGTTTCAGGAAACACCATACACTTCTCCCGAGTGTCTGTTGGCAATTTACATCCCGCCCATCAGCATAACAAGGCTCCCAGTTCTCCATGGCCTGTCCTGCCTTTCTGGATTTTACACTTTTTTCAGATGGCCCTTTTGACCGGGGGGAAGTGAGACTTCATTGTAGTGCAGATTTCCTTTGCAAGCTTGCTTGGTTGGCCAAAAAGGGCGTATGCGTTTTTTCCTGAATATATTCAGGAAAAAACGCATACGCCCTTTTTGGCCAAGTGCATCATTGTGGACGTTCTGCCTCTTTTCCTATGCTTTCAATGCAATTCCAGTCTACCTCCTGAAATCGGTTTCCTGCAATTCTGCCCCGCTTTCAAGTCCTCTTGGCAGCCTTACTTCAGTATATTTTTGGACGATAGCTGTCATTTATAACTCTGCAGGTTTGTGAATTACAGTGCCCCTGAGCTCCTTTCTTCAACTCGCTTTCTTTTGAGCTGGCCGCAACACCGCAGGATGGCTTCAGGCCCTAATCTGGTTCCGGCACGGCACGCTGAGCCTTTGGTTAATTCCTCTTCCTGGTGGGAAATGAGAGTTAAATTTGCCCGTCCAGACACCTCCAGCTAGTCTCTCATTGGTTCTCGCTATTCCTGTTCATCTTCCGCAGAAATTGCAAACTGGGCCAAACAGGAGGTTAAAGGGACTGACTCTCCAAGTCGGGAGGGTGTTAGTAAAGCGTCTGGAATGTTGCACCCGAGTACCAGGGTACGAAAACTGAGACATATTTGAACACGTCTCCCGATCACATGGTTGATCATACTCTAGGTTCCACATGCATGTTTTAGCTGAAGGAAGAATACCTTAAACCTGGGTAGTTGAAACCCGTGGAATGGGTACCATGCAATATGACTTCAAAGGGTCTTCATTTGCTCACCGAACCTCTCCAATCCTATCACTGCTGCGTTTATGCCCCTGTACACATGCTTGATTCTCTTTCAGAGACATAGCAATCCATAGGTTTTAAGATACTTACTAGTCAGGTACATTCTTAGGCGTTTAATATGCGGTGTTGAGTCCATTTCGTTGAGCAAGGAGTAGCTCTTGTCTATTCCATATTTGGCTTAAGGAAATTTATCTGTGCTCATTTCAATGTCTGGTTTTATGCAGCACCCCAACTCACCTTTACCCTTAAGCAAGCATAAGTTGGTTTTCTAAATTTGAGACCCTGTTCTGTTCTGTAATTCAGTTCCTGTGTAGCCAAGTTTACATTCCGTGTATTACTGATATCTTATGATGTTTCTTTTTCTGTGTGACTTATTTCAGTTAGAATCATCATACCTGAATCCACTCATTGTGCTGCTAAGGGCCTGATGACATAGATTTCATTGCTGAGTGATATTGCTTTGTAAGTAAATACCACAACTTCTTTATCCATTTTTCACTTTCTGCGATGTTGAACTTGTACTGTAAACGAGGTTCTTGTAAACAGAGGCGTCCCAAACTTTGGGGTGGCTGTGTCTTTTTGATTTTAATTTCCCTAAGCTATAGGACCATAAGTGGAAGTGCCCTAGGCTCTGTTCCTTTGTTTTTTAGATGTTTCAGGAAACACCATACACTTCTCCCGAGTGTCTGTTGGCAATTTACATCCCGCCCATCAGCATAACAAGGCTCCCAGTTCTCCATGGCCTGTCCTGCCTTTCTGGATTTTACACTTTTTTCAGATGGCCCTTTTGACCGGGGGGAAGTGAGACTTCATTGTAGTGCAGATTTCCTTTGCAAGCTTGCTTGGTTGGCCAAAAAGGGCGTATGCGTTTTTTCCTGAATATATTCAGTAAAAAACGCATACGCCCTTTTTGGCCAAGTGCATCATTGTGGACGTTCTGCCTCTTTTCCTATGCTTTCAATGCAATTCCAGTCTACCTCCTGAAATCGGTTTCCTGCAATTCTGCCCCGCTTTCAAGTCCTCTTGGCAGCCTTACTTCAGTATATTTTTGGACGATAGCTGTCATTTATAACTCTGCAGGTTTGTGAATTACAGTGCCCCTGAGCTCCTTTCTTCAACTCGCTTTCTTTTGAGCTGGCCGCAACACCGCAGGATGGCTTCAGGCCCTAATCTGGTTCCGGCACGGCACGCTGAGCCTTTGGTTAATTCCTCTTCCTGGTGGGAAATGAGAGTTAAATTTGCCCGTCCAGACACCTCCAGCTAGTCTCTCATTGGTTCTCGCTATTCCTGTTCATCTTCCGCAGAAATTGCAAACTGGGCCAAACAGGAGGTTAAAGGGACTGACTCTCCAAGTCGGGAGGGTGTTAGTAAAGCGTCTGGAATGTTGCACCCGAGTACCAGGGTACGAAAACTGAGACATATTTGAACACGTCTCCCGATCACATGGTTGATCATACTCTAGGTTCCACATGCATGTTTTAGCTGAAGGAAGAATACCTTAAACCTGGGTAGTTGAAACCCGTGGAATGGGTACCATGCAATATGACTTCAAAGGGTCTTCATTTGCTCACCGAACCTCTCCAATCCTATCACTGCTGCGTTTATGCCCCTGTACACATGCTTGATTCTCTTTCGGAGACATAGCAATCCATAGGTTTTAAGATACTTACTAGTCAGGTACATTCTTAGGCATTTAATATGCGGTGTTGAGTCCATTTCGTTGAGCAAGGAGTAGCTCTTGTCTATTCCATATTTGGCTTAAGGAACTTTATCTGTGCTCATTTCAATCTCTGGTTTTATGCAGCACCCCAACTCACCTTTCCCCTTAAGCAAGCATAAGTTGGTTTTCTAAATTTGAGACCCTGTTCTGTTCTGTAATTCAGTTCCTGTGTAGCCAAGTTTACATTCCGTGTATTACTGATATCTTATGATGTTTCTTTTTCTGTGTGACTTATTTCAGTTAGAATCATCATACCTGAATCCATTCATTGTGCTGCTAAGGGCCTGATGACATAGATTTCATTGCTGAGTGATATTGCTTTGTAAGTAAATACCACAACTTCTTTATCCATTTTTCACTTTCTGCGATGTTGAACTTGTACTGTAAACGAGGTTCTTGTAAACAGAGGCGTCCCAAACTTTGGGGTGGCTGTGTCTTTTTGATTTTAATTTCCCTAAGCTATAGGACCATAAGTGGAAGTGCCCTAGGCTCTGTTGCTTTGTTTTTTAGATGTTTCAGGAAACACCATACACTTCTCCCGAGTGTCTGTTGGCAATTTACATCCCGCCCATCAGCATAACAAGGCTCCCAGTTCTCCATGGCCTGTCCTGCCTTTCTGGATTTTACACTTTTTTCAGATGGCCCTTTTGACCGGGGGGAAGTGAGACTTCATTGTAGTGCAGATTTCCTTTGCAAGCTTGCTTGGTTGGCCAAAAAGGGCGTATGCGTTTTTTCCTGAATATATTCAGGAAAAAACGCATACGCCCTTTTTGGCCAAGTGCATCATGGTGGACGTTCTGCCTCTTTTCCTATGCTTTCAATGCAATTCCAGTCTGCCTCCTGAAATCGGTTTCCTGCAATTCTGCCCCGCTTTCAAGTCCTCTTGGCAGCCTTACTTCAGTATATTTTTGGACGATAGCTGTCATTTATAACTCTGCAGGTTTGTGAATTACAGTGCCCCTGAGCTCCTTTCTTCAACTCGCTTTCTTTTGAGCTGGCCGCAACACCGCAGGATGGCTTCAGGCCCTAATCTGGTTCCGGCACGGCACGCTGAGCCTTTGGTTAATTCCTCTTCCTGGTGGGAAATGAGAGTTAAATTTGCCCGTCCAGACACCTCCAGCTAGTCTCTCATTGGTTCTCGCTATTCCTGTTCATCTTCCGCAGAAATTGCAAACTGGGCCAAACAGGAGGTTAAAGGGACTGACTCTCCAAGTCGGGAGGGTGTTAGTAAAGCGTCTGGAATGTTGCACCCGAGTACCAGGGTACGAAAACTGAGACATATTTGAACACGTCTCCCGATCACATGGTTGATCATACTCTAGGTTCCACATGCATGTTTTAGCTGAAGGAAGAATACCTTAAACCTGGGTAGTTGAAACCCGTGGAATGGGTACCATGCAATATGACTTCAAAGGGTCTTCATTTGCTCACCGAACCTCTCCAATCCTATCACTGCTGCGTTTATGCCCCTGTACACATGCTTGATTCTCTTTCGGAGACATAGCAATCCATAGGTTTTAAGATACTTACTAGTCAGGTACATTCTTAGGCATTTAATATGCGGTGTTGAGTCCATTTCGTTGAGCAAGGAGTAGCTCTTGTCTATTCCATATTTGGCTTAAGGAACTTTATCTGTGCTCATTTCAATGTCTGGTTTTATGCAGCACCCCAACTCACCTTTACCCTTAAGCAAGCATAAGTTGGTTTTCTAAATTTGAGACCCTGTTCTGTTCTGTAATTCAGTTCCTGTGTAGCCAAGTTTACATTCCGTGTATTACTGATATCTTATGATGTTTCTTTTTCTGTGTGACTTATTTCAGTTAGAATCATCATACCTGAATCCACTCATTGTGCTGCTAAGGGCCTGATGACATAGATTTCATTGCTGAGTGATATTGCTTTGTAAGTAAATACCACAACTTCTTTATCCATTTTTCACTTTCTGCGATGTTGAACTTGTACTGTAAACGAGGTTCTTGTAAACAGAGGCGTCCCAAACTTTGGGGTGGCTGTGTCTTTTTGATTTTAATTTCCCTAAGCTATAGGACCATAAGTGGAAGTGCCCTAGGCTCTGTTGCTTTGTTTTTTAGATGTTTCAGGAAACACCATACACTTCTCCCGAGTGTCTGTTGGCAATTTACATCCCGCCCATCAGCATAACAAGGCTCCCAGTTCTCCATGGCCTGTCCTGCCTTTCTGGATTTTACACTTTTTTCAGATGGCCCTTTTGACCGGGGGGAAGTGAGACTTCATTGTAGTGCAGATTTCCTTTGCAAGCTTGCTTGGTTGGCCAAAAAGGGCGTATGCGTTTTTTCCTGAATATATTCAGGAAAAAACGCATACGCCCTTTTTGGCCAAGTGCATCATTGTGGACGTTCTGCCTCTTCTCCTATGCTTTCAATGCAATTCCAGTCTGCCTCCTGAAATCGGTTTCCTGCAATTCTGCCCCGCTTTCAAGTCCTCTTGGCAGCCTTACTTCAGTATATTTTTGGACGATAGCTGTCATTTATAACTCTGCAGGTTTGTGAATTACAGTGCCCCTGAGCTCCTTTCTTCAACTCGCTTTCTTTTGAGCTGGCCGCAACACCGCAGGATGGCTTCAGGCCCTAATCTGGTTCCGGCACGGCACGCTGAGCCTTTGGTTAATTCCTCTTCCTGGTGGGAAATGAGAGTTAAATTTGCCCGTCCAGACACCTCCAGCTAGTCTCTCATTGGTTCTCGCTATTCCTGTTCATCTTCCGCAGAAATTGCAAACTGGGCCAAACAGGAGGTTAAAGGGACTGACTCTCCAAGTCGGGAGGGTGTTAGTAAAGCGTCTGGAATGTTGCACCCGAGTACCAGGGTACGAAAACTGAGACATATTTGAACACGTCTCCCGATCACATGGTTGATCATACTCTAGGTTCCACATGCATGTTTTAGCTGAAGGAAGAATACCTTAAACCTGGGTAGTTGAAACCCGTGGAATGGGTACCATGCAATATGACTTCAAAGGGTCTTCATTTGCTCACCGAACCTCTCCAATCCTATCACTGCTGCGTTTATGCCCCTGTACACATGCTTGATTCTCTTTCGGAGACATAGCAATCCATAGGTTTTAAGATACTTACTAGTCAGGTACATTCTTAGGCGTTTAATATGGGGTGTTGAGTCCATTTCGTTGAGCAAGGAGTAGCTCTTGTCTATTCCATATTTGGCTTAAGGAACTTTATCTGTGCTCATTTCAATCTCTGGTTTTATGCAGCACCCCAACTCACCTTTCCCCTTAAGCAAGCATAAGTTGGTTTTCTAAATTTGAGACCCTGTTCTGTTCTGTAATTCAGTTCCTGTGTAGCCAAGTTTACATTCCGTGTATTACTGATATCTTATGATGTTTCTTTTTCTGTGTGACTTATTTCAGTTAGAATCATCATACCTGAATCCACTCATTGTGCTGCTAAGGGCCTGATGACATAGATTTCATTGCTGAGTGATATTGCTTTGTAAGTAAATACCACAACTTCTTTATCCATTTTTCACTTTCTGCGATGTTGAACTTGTACTGTAAACGAGGTTCTTGTAAACAGAGGCGTCCCAAACTTTGGGGTGGCTGTGTCTTTTTGATTTTAATTTCCCTAAGCTATAGGACCATAAGTGGAAGTGCCCTAGGCTCTGTTGCTTTGTTTTTTAGATGTTTCAGGAAACACCATACACTTCTCCCGAGTGTCTGTTGGCAATTTACATCCCGCCCATCAGCATAACAAGGCTCCCAGTTCTCCATGGCCTGTCCTGCCTTTCTGGATTTTACACTTTTTTCAGATGGCCCTTTTGACCGGGGGGAAGTGAGACTTCATTGTAGTGCAGATTTCCTTTGCAAGCTTGCTTGGTTGGCCAAAAAGGGCGTATGCGTTTTTTCCTGAATATATTCAGGAAAAAACGCATACGCCCTTTTTGGCCAAGTGTATCATTGTGGACGTTCTGCCTCTTTTCCTATGCTTTCAATGCAATTCCAGTCTACCTCCTGAAATCGGTTTCCTGCAATTCTGCCCCGCTTTCAAGTCCTCTTGGCAGCCTTACTTCAGTATATTTTTGGACGATAGCTGTCATTTATAACTCTGCAGGTTTGTGAATTACAGTGCCCCTGAGCTCCTTTCTTCAACTCGCTTTCTTTTGAGCTGGCCGCAACACCGCAGGATGGCTTCAGGCCCTAATCTGGTTCCGGCACGGCACGCTGAGCCTTTGGTTAATTCCTCTTCCTGGTGGGAAATGAGAGTTAAATTTGCCCGTCCAGACACCTCCAGCTAGTCTCTCATTGGTTCTCGCTATTCCTGTTCATCTTCCGTAGAAATTGCAAACTGGGCCAAACAGGAGGTTAAAGGGACTGACTCTCCAAGTCGGGAGGGTGTTAGTAAAGCGTCTGGAATGTTGCACCCGAGTACCAGGGTACGAAAACTGAGACATATTTGAACACGTCTCCCGATCACATGGTTGATCATACTCTAGGTTCCACATGCATGTTTTAGCTGAAGGAAGAATACCTTAAACCTGGGTAGTTGAAACCCGTGGAATGGGTACCATGCAATATGACTTCAAAGGGTCTTCATTTGCTCACCGAACCTCTCCAATCCTATCACTGCTGCGTTTATGCCTCTGTACACATGCTTGATTCTCTTTCGGAGACATAGCAATCCATAGGTTTTAAGATACTTACTAGTCAGGTACATTCTTAGGCTTTTCATATGCGGTGTTGAGTCCATTTCGTTGAGCAAGGAGTAGCTCTTGTCTATTCCATATTTGGCTTAAGGAACTTTATCTGTGCTCATTTCAATCTCTGGTTTTATGCAGCACCCCAACTCACCTTTCCCCTTAAGCAAGCATAAGTTGGTTTTCTAAATTTGAGACCCTGTTCTGTTCTGTAATACAGTTCCTGTGTAGCCAAGTTTACATTCCGTGTATTACTGATATCTTATGATGTTTCTTCTTCTGTGTGACTTATTTCAGTTAGAATCATCATACCTGAATCCACTCATTGTGCTGCTAAGGGCCTGATGACATAGATTTCATTGCTGAGTGATATTGCTTTGTAAGTAAATACCACAACTTCTTTATCCATTTTTCACTTTCTGCGATGTTGAACTTGTACTGTAAACGAGGTTCTTGTAAACAGAGGCGTCCCAAACTTTGGGGTGGCTGTGTCTTTTTGATTTTAATTTCCCTAAGCTATAGGACCATAAGTGGAAGTGCCCTAGGCTCTGTTGCTTTGTTTTTTAGATGTTTCAGGAAACACCATACACTTCTCCCGAGTGTCTGTTGGCAATTTACATCCCGCCCATCAGCATAACAAGGCTCCCAGTTCTCCATGGCCTGTCCTGTCGTTCTGGATTTTACACTTTTTTCAGATGGCCCTTTTGACCGGGGGGAAGTGAGACTTCATTGTAGTGCAGATTTCCTTTGCAAGCTTGCTTGGTTGGCCAAAAAGGGCGTATGCGTTTTTTCCTGAATATATTCAGGAAAAAACGCATACGCCCTTTTTGGCCAAGTGCATCATGGTGGACGTTCTGCCTCTTTTCCTATGCTTTCAATGCAATTCCAGTCTACCTCCTGAAATCGGTTTCCTGCAATTCTGCCCCGCTTTCAAGTCCTCTTGGCAGCCTTACTTCAGTATATTTTTGGACGATAGCTGTCATTTATAACTCTGCAGGTTTGTGAATTACAGTGCCCCTGAGCTCCTTTCTTCAACTCGCTTTCTTTTGAGCTGGCCGCAACACCGCAGGATGGCTTCAGGCCCTAAACTGGTTCCGGCATGGCACGCTGAGCCTTTGGTTAATTCCTCTTCCTGGTGGGAAATGAGAGTTAAATTTGCCCGTCCAGACACCTCCAGCTAGTCTCTCATTGGTTCTCGCTATTCCTGTTCATCTTTCGCAGAAATTGCAAACTGGGCCAAACAGGAGGTTAAAGGGACTGACTCTCCAAGTCGGGAGGGTGTTAGTAAAGCGTCTGGAATGTTGCACCCGATTACCAGGGTACGAAAACTGAGACATATTTGAACACGTCTCCCGATCACATGGTTGATCATACTCTAGGTTCCACATGCATGTTTTAGCTGAAGGAAGAATACCTTAAACCTGGGTAGTTGAAACCCGTGGAATGGGTACCATGCAATATGACTTCAAAGGGTCTTCATTTGCTCACCGAACCTCTCCAATCCTATCACTGCTGCGTTTATGCCCCTGTACACATGCTTGATTCTCTTTCGGAGACATAGCAATCCATAGGTTTTAAGATACTTACTAGTCAGGTACATTCTTAGGCGTTTAATATGCGGTGTTGAGTCCATTTCGTTGAGCAAGGAGTAGCTCTTGTCTATTCCATATTTGGCTTAAGGAACTTTATCTGTGCTCATTTCAATCTCTGGTTTTATGCAGCACCCCAACTCACCTTTCCCCTTAAGCAAGCATAAGTTGGTTTTCTAAATTTGAGACCCTGTTCTGTTCTGTAATTCAGTTCCTGTGTAGCCAAGTTTACATTCCGTGTATTACTGATATCTTATGATGTTTCTTTTTCTGTGTGACTTATTTCAGTTAGAATCATCATACCTGAATCCACTCATTGTGCTGCTAAGGGCCTGATGACATAGATTTCATTGCTGAGTGATATTGCTTTGTAAGTAAATACCACAACTTCTTTATCCATTTTTCACTTTCTGCGATGTTGAACTTGTACTGTAAACGAGGTTCTTGTAAACAGAGGCGTCCCAAACTTTGGGGTGGCTGTGTCTTTTTGATTTTAATTTCCCTAAGCTATAGGACCATAAGTGGAAGTGCCCTAGGCTCTGTTGCTTTGTTTTTTAGATGTTTCAGGAAACACCATACACTTCTCCCGAGTGTCTGTAGGCAATTTACATCCCGCCCATCAGCATAACAAGGCTCCCAGTTCTCCATGGCCTGTCCTGTCGTTCTGGATTTTACACTTTTTTCAGATGGCCCTTTTGACCGGGGGGAAGTGAGACTTCATTGTAGTGCAGATTTCCTTTGCAAGCTTGCTTGGTTGGCCAAAAAGGGCGTATGCGTTTTTTCCTGAATATATTCAGGAAAAAACGCATACGCCCTTTTTGGCCAAGTGCATCATGGTGGACGTTCTGCCTCTTTTCCTATGCTTTCAATGCAATTCCAGTCTGCCTCCTGAAATCGGTTTCCTGCAGTTCTGCCCCGCTTTCAAGTCCTCTTGGCAGCCTTACTTCAGTATATTTTTGGACGATAGCTGTCATTTATAACTCTGCAGGTTTGTGAATTACAGTGCCCCTGAGCTCCTTTCTTCAACTCGCTTTCTTTTGAGCTGGCCGCAACACCGCAGGATGGCTTCAGGCCCTAATCTGGTTCCGGCACGGCACGCTGAGCCTTTGGTTAATTCCTCTTCCTGGTGGGAAATGAGAGTTAAATTTGCCCGTCCAGACACCTCCAGCTAGTCTCTCATTGGTTCTCGCTATTCCTGTTCATCTTCCGCAGAAATTGCAAACTGGGCCAAACAGGAGGTTAAAGGGACTGACTCTCCAAGTCGGGAGGGTGTTAGTAAAGCGTCTGGAATGTTGCACCCGAGTACCAGGGTACGAAAACTGAGACATATTTGAACACGTCTCCCGATCACATGGTTGATCATACTCTAGGTTCCACATGCATGTTTTAGCTGAAGGAAGAATACCTTAAACCTGGGTAGTTGAAACCCGTGGAATGGGTACCATGCAATATGACTTCAAAGGGTCTTCATTTGCTCACCGAACCTCTCCAATCCTATCACTGCTGCGTTTATGCCTCTGTACACATGCTTGATTCTCTTTCGGAGACATAGCAATCCATAGGTTTTAAGATACTTACTAGTCAGGTACATTCTTAGGCTTTTCATATGCGGTGTTGAGTCCATTTCGTTGAGCAAGGAGTAGCTCTTGTCTATTCCATATTTGGCTTAAGGAACTTTATCTGTGCTCATTTCAATCTCTGGTTTTATGCAGCACCCCAACTCACCTTTACCCTTAAGCAAGCATAAGTTGGTTTTCTAAATTTGAGACCCTGTTCTGTTCTGTAATTCAGTTCCTGTGTAGCCAAGTTTACATTCCGTGTATTACTGATATCTTATGATGTTTCTTCTTCTGTGTGACTTATTTCAGTTAGAATCATCATACCTGAATCCACTCATTGTGCTGCTAAGGGCCTGATGACATAGATTTCATTGCTGAGTGATATTGCTTTGTAAGTAAATACCACAACTTCTTTATCCATTTTTCACTTTCTGCGATGTTGAACTTGTACTGTAAACGAGGTTCTTGTAAACAGAGGCGTCCCAAACTTTGGGGTGGCTGTGTCTTTTTGATTTTAATTTCCCTAAGCTATAGGACCATAAGTGGAAGTGCCCTAGGCTCTGTTGCTTTGTTTTTTAGATGTTTCAGGAAACACCATACACTTCTCCCGAGTGTCTGTTGGCAATTTACATCCCGCCCATCAGCATAACAAGGCTCCCAGTTCTCCATGGCCTGTCCTGTCGTTCTGGATTTTACACTTTTTTCAGATGGCCCTTTTGACCGGGGGGAAGTGAGACTTCATTGTAGTGCAGATTTCCTTTGCAAGCTTGCTTGGTTGGCCAAAAAGGGCGTATGAGTTTTTTCCTGAATATATTCAGGAAAAAACGCATACGCCCTTTTTGGCCAAGTGCATCATTGTGGACGTTCTGCCTCTTTTCCTATGCTTTCAATGCAATTCCAGTCTACCTCCTGAAATCGGTTTCCTGCAATTCTGCCCCGCTTTCAAGTCCTCTTGGCAGCCTTACTTCAGTATATTTTTGGACGATAGCTGTCATTTATAACTCTGCAGGTTTGTGAATTACAGTGCCCCTGAGCTCCTTTCTTCAACTCGCTTTCTTTTGAGCTGGCCGCAACACCGCAGGATGGCTTCAGGCCCTAATCTGGTTCCGGCACGGCACGCTGAGCCTTTGGTTAATTCTTCTTCCTGGTGGGAAATGAGAGTTAAATTTGCCCGTCCAGACACCTCCAGCTAGTCTCTCATTGGTTCTCGCTATTCCTGTTCATCTTCCGCAGAAATTGCAAACTGGGCCAAACAGGAGGTTAAAGGGACTGACTCTCCAAGTCGGGAGGGTGTTAGGAAAGCGTCTGGAATGTTGCACCCGAGTACCAGGGTACGAAAACTGAGACATATTTGAACACGTCTCCCGATCACATGGTTGATCATACTCTAGGTTCCACATGCATGTTTTAGCTGAAGGAAGAATACCTTAAACCTGGGTAGTTGAAACCCGTGGAATGGGTACCATGCAATATGACTTCAAAGGGTCTTCATTTGCTCACCGAACCTCTCCAATCCTATCACTGCTGCGTTTATGCCTCTGTACACATGCTTGATTCTCTTTCGGAGACATAGCAATCCATAGGTTTTAAGATACTTACTAGTCAGGTACATTCTTAGGCTTTTAATATGCGGTGTTGAGTCCATTTCGTTGAGCAAGGAGTAGCTCTTGTCTATTCCATATTTGGCTTAAGGAACTTTATCTGTGCTCATTTCAATCTCTGGTTTTATGCAGCACCCCAACTCACCTTTACCCTTAAGCAAGCATAAGTTGGTTTTCTAAATTTGAGACCCTGTTCTGTTCTGTAATTCAGTTCCTGTGTAGCCAAGTTTACATTCTGTGTATTACTGATATCTTATAATGTTTCTTTTTCTGTGTGACTTATTTCAGTTAGAATCATCATACCTGAATCCACTCATTGTGCTGCTAAGGGCCTGATGACATAGATTTCATTGCTGAGTGATATTGCTTTGTAAGTAAATACCACAACTTCTTTATCCATTTTTCACTTTCTGCGATGTTGAACTTGTACTGTAAACGAGGTTCTTGTAAACAGAGGCGTCCCAAACTTTGGGGTGGCTGTGTCTTTTTGATTTTAATTTCCCTAAGCTATAGGACCATAAGTGGAAGTGCCCTAGGCTCTGTTGCTTTGTTTTTTAGATGTTTCAGGAAACACCATACACTTCTCCCGAGTGTCTGTAGGCAATTTACATCCCGCCCATCAGCATAACAAGGCTCCCAGTTCTCCATGGCCTGACCTGTCGTTCTGGATTTTACACTTTTTTCAGATGGCCCTTTTGACCGGGGGGAAGTGAGACTTCATTGTAGTGCAGATTTCCTTTGCAAGCTTGCTTGGTTGGCCAAAAAGGGCGTATGCGTTTTTTCCTGAATATATTCAGGAAAAAACGCATACGCCCTTTTTGGCCAAGTGCATCATGGTGGACGTTCTGCCTCTTTTCCTATGCTTTCAATGCAATTCCAGTCTGCCTCCTGAAATCGGTTTCCTGCAATTCTGCCCCGCTTTCAAGTCCTCTTGGCAGCCTTACTTCAGTATATTTTTGGACGATAGCTGTCATTTATAACTCTGCAGGTTTGTGAATTACAGTGCCCCTGAGCTCCTTTCTTCAACTCGCTTTCTTTTGAGCTGGCCGCAACACCGCAGGATGGCTTCAGGCCCTAATCTGGTTCCGGCACGGCACGCTGAGCCTTTGGTTAATTCCTCTTCCTGGTGGGAAATGAGAGTTAAATTTGCCCGTCCAGACACCTCCAGCTAGTCTCTCATTGGTTCTCGCTATTCCTGTTCATCTTCCGCAGAAATTGCAAACTGGGCCAAACAGGAGGTTAAAGGGACTGACTCTCCAAGTCGGGAGGGTGTTAGTAAAGCGTCTGGAATGTTGCACCCGAGTACCAGGGTACGAAAACTGAGACATATTTGAACACGTCTCCCGATCACATGGTTGATCATACTCTAGGTTCCACATGCATGTTTTAGCTGAAGGAAGAATACCTTAAACCTGGGTAGTTGAAACCCGTGGAATGGGTACCATGCAATATGACTTCAAAGGGTCTTCATTTGCTCACCGAACCTCTCCAATCCTATCACTGCTGCGTTTATGCCTCTGTACACATGCTTGATTCTCTTTCGGAGACATAGCAATCCATAGGTTTTAAGATACTTACTAGTCAGGTACATTCTTAGGCTTTTCATATGCGGTGTTGAGTCCATTTCGTTGAGCAAGGAGTAGCTCTTGTCTATTCCATATTTGGCTTAAGGAACTTTATCTGTGCTCATTTCAATCTCTGGTTTTATGCAGCACCCCAACTCACCTTTACCCTTAAGCAAGCATAAGTTGGTTTTCTAAATTTGAGACCCTGTTCTGTTCTGTAATACAGTTCCTGTGTAGCCAAGTTTACATTCCGTGTATTACTGATATCTTATGATGTTTCTTCTTCTGTGTGACTTATTTCAGTTAGAATCATCATACCTGAATCCACTCATTGTGCTGCTAAGGGCCTGATGACATAGATTTCATTGCTGAGTGATATTGCTTTGTAAGTAAATACCACAACTTCTTTATCCATTTTTCACTTTCTGCGATGTTGAACTTGTACTGTAAACGAGGTTCTTGTAAACAGAGGCGTCCCAAACTTTGGGGTGGCTGTGTCTTTTTGATTTTAATTTCCCTAAGCTATAGGACCATAAGTGGAAGTGCCCTAGGCTCTGTTGCTTTGTTTTTTAGATGTTTCAGGAAACACCATACACTTCTCCCGAGTGTCTGTTGGCAATTTACATCCCGCCCATCAGCATAACAAGGCTCCCAGTTCTCCATGGCCTGTCCTGTCGTTCTGGATTTTACACTTTTTTCAGATGGCCCTTTTGACCGGGGGGAAGTGAGACTTCATTGTAGTGCAGATTTCCTTTGCAAGCTTGCTTGGTTGGCCAAAAAGGGCGTATGCGTTTTTTCCTGAATATATTCAGGAAAAAACGCATACGCCCTTTTTGGCCAAGTGCATCATGGTGGACGTTCTGCCTCTTTTCCTATGCTTTCAATGCAATTCCAGTCTGCCTCCTGAAATCGGTTTCCTGCAATTCTGCCCCGCTTTCAAGTCCTCTTGGCAGCCTTACTTCAGTATATTTTTGGACGATAGCTGTCATTTATAACTCTGCAGGTTTGTGAATTACAGTGCCCCTGAGCTCCTTTCTTCAACTCGCTTTCTTTTGAGCTGGCCGCAACACCGCAGGATGGCTTCAGGCCCTAATCTGGTTCCGGCACGGCACGCTGAGCCTTTGGTTAATTCCTCTTCCTGGTGGGAAATGAGAGTTAAATTTGCCCGTCCAGACACCTCCAGCTAGTCTCTCATTGGTTCTCGCTATTCCTGTTCATCTTCCGCAGAAATTGCAAACTGGGCCAAACAGGAGGTTAAAGGGACTGACTCTCCAAGTCGGGAGGGTGTTAGGAAAGCGTCTGGAATGTTGCACCCGAGTACCAGGGTATGAAAACTGAGACATATTTGAACACGTCTCCCAATCACATGGTTGATCATACTCTAGGTTCCACATGCATGTTTTAGCTGAAGGAAGAATACCTTAAACCTGGGTAGTTGAAACCCGTGGAATGGGTACCATGCAATATGACTTCAAAGGGTCTTCATTTGCTCACCGAACCTCTCCAATCCTATCACTGCTGCGTTTATGCCCCTGTACACATGCTTGATTCTCTTTCGGAGACATAGCAATCCATAGGTTTTAAGATACTTACTAGTCAGGTACATTCTTAGGCATTTAATATGCGGTGTTGAGTCCATTTCGTTGAGCAAGGAGTAGCTCTTGTCTATTCCATATTTGGCTTAAGGAACTTTATCTGTGCTCATTTTAATCTCTGGTTTTATGCAGCACCCCAACTCACCTTTACCCTTAAGCAAGCATAAGTTGGTTTTCTAAATTTGAGACCCTGTTCTGTTCTGTAATTCAGTTCCTGTGTAGCCAAGTTTACATTCCGTGTATTACTGATATCTTGTGATGTTTCTTTTTCTGTGTGACTTATTTCAGTTAGAATCATCATACCTGAATCCACTCATTGTGCTGCTAAGGGCCTGATGACATAGATTTCATTGCTGAGTGATATTGCTTTGTAAGTAAATACCACAACTTCTTTATCCATTTTTCACTTTCTGCGATGTTGAACTTGTACTGTAAACGAGGTTCTTGTAAACAGAGGCGTCCCAAACTTTGGGGTGGCTGTGTCTTTTTGATTTTAATTTCCCTAAGCTATAGGACCATAAGTGGAAGTGCCCTAGGCTCTGTTGCTTTGTTTTTTAGATGTTTCAGGAAACACCATACACTTCTCCCGAGTGTCTGTAGGCAATTTACATCCCGCCCATCAGCATAACAAGGCTCCCAGTTCTCCATGGCCTGTCCTGTCGTTCTGGATTTTACACTTTTTTCAGATGGCCCTTTTGACGGGGGGGAAGTGAGACTTCATTGTAGTGCAGATTTCCTTTGCAAGCTTGCTTGGTTGGCCAAAAAGGGCGTATGCGTTTTTTCCTGAATATATTCAGGAAAAAACGCATACGCCCTTTTTGGCCAAGTGCATCATGGTGGACGTTCTGCCTCTTTTCCTATGCTTTCAATGCAATTCCAGTCTGCCTCCTGAAATCGGTTTCCTGCAATTCTGCCCCGCTTTCAAGTCCTCTTGGCAGCCTTACTTCAGTATATTTTTGGACGATAGCTGTCATTTATAACTCTGCAGGTTTGTGAATTACAGTGCCCCTGAGCTCCTTTCTTCAACTCGCTTTCTTTTGAGCTGGCCGCAACACCGCAGGATGGCTTCAGGCCCTAATCTGGTTCCGGCACGGCACGCTGAGCCTTTGGTTAATTCCTCTTCCTGGTGGGAAATGAGAGTTAAATTTGCCCGTCCAGACACCTCCAGCTAGTCTCTCATTGGTTCTCGCTATTCCTGTTCATCTTCCGCAGAAATTGCAAACTGGGCCAAACAGGAGGTTAAAGGGACTGACTCTCCAAGTCGGGAGGGTGTTAGTAAAGCGTCTGGAATGTTGCACCCGAGTACCAGGGTACGAAAACTGAGACATATTTGAACACGTCTCCCGATCACATGGTTGATCATACTCTAGGTTCCACATGCATGTTTTAGCTGAAGGAAGAATACCTTAAACCTGGGTAGTTGAAACCCGTGGAATGGGTACCATGCAATATGACTTCAAAGGGTCTTCATTTGCTCACCGAACCTCTCCAATCCTATCACTGCTGCGTTTATGCCCCTGTACACATGCTTGATTCTCCTTCGGAGACATAGCAATCCATAGGTTTTAAGATACTTACTAGTCAGGTACATTCTTAGGCGTTTAATATGCGGTGTTGAGTCCATTTCGTTGAGCAAGGAGTAGCTCTTGTCTATTCCATATTTGGCTTAAGGAACTTTATCTGTGCTCATTTCAATCTCTGGTTTTATGCAGCACCCCAACTCACCTTTACCCTTAAGCAAGCATAAGTTGGTTTTCTAAATTTGAGACCCTGTTCTGTTCTGTAATTCAGTTCCTGTGTAGCCAAGTTTACATTCCGTGTATTACTGATATCTTATGATGTTTCTTTTTCTGTGTGACTTATTTCAGTTAGAATCATCATACCTGAATCCACTCATTGTGCTGCTAAGGGCCTGATGACATAGATTTCATTGCTGAGTGATATTGCTTTGTAAGTAAATACCACAACTTCTTTATCCATTTTTCACTTTCTGCGATGTTGAACTTGTACTGTAAACGAGGTTCTTGTAAACAGAGGCGTCCCAAACTTTGGGGTGGCTGTGTCTTTTTGATTTTAATTTCCCTAAGCTATAGGACCATAAGTGGAAGTGCCCTAGGCTCTGTTGCTTTGTTTTTTAGATGTTTCAGGAAACACCATACACTTCTCCCGAGTGTCTGTAGGCAATTTACATCCCGCCCATCAGCATAACAAGGCTCCCAGTTCTCCATGGCCTGTCCTGTCGTTCTGGATTTTACACTTTTTTCAGATGGCCCTTTTGACCGGGGGGAAGTGAGACTTCATTGTAGTGCAGATTTCCTTTGCAAGCTTGCTTGGTTGGCCAAAAAGGGCGTATGCGTTTTTTCCTGAATATATTCAGGAAAAAACGCATACGCCCTTTTTGGCCAAGTGCATCATGGTGGACGTTCTGCCTCTTTTCCTATGCTTTCAATGCAATTCCAGTCTGCCTCCTGAAATCGGTTTCCTGCAATTCTGCCCCGCTTTCAAGTCCTCTTGGCAGCCTTACTTCAGTATATTTTTGGACGATAGCTGTCATTTATAACTCTGCAGGTTTGTGAATTACAGTGCCCCTGAGCTCCTTTCTTCAACTCGCTTTCTTTTGAGCTGGCCGCAACACCGCAGGATGGCTTCAGGCCCTAATCTGGTTCCGGCACGGCACGCTGAGCCTTTGGTTAATTCCTCTTCCTGGTGGGAAATGAGAGTTAAATTTGCCCGTCCAGACACCTCCAGCTAGTCTCTCATTGGTTCTCGCTATTCCTGTTCATCTTCCGCAGAAATTGCAAACTGGGCCAAACAGGAGGTTAAAGGGACTGACTCTCCAAGTCGGGAGGGTGTTAGGAAAGCGTCTGGAATGTTGCACCCGAGTACCAGGGTACGAAAACTGAGACATATTTGAACACGTCTCCCGATCACATGGTTGATCATACTCTAGGTTCCACATGCATGTTTTAGCTGAAGGAAGAATACCTTAAACCTGGGTAGTTGAAACCCGTGGAATGGGTACCATGCAATATGACTTCAAAGGGTCTTCATTTGCTCACCGAACCTCTCCAATCCTATCACTGCTGCGTTTATGCCTCTGTACACATGCTTGATTCTCTTTCGGAGACATAGCAATCCATAGGTTTTAAGATACTTACTAGTCAGGTACATTCTTAGGCTTTTCATATGCGGTGTTGAGTCCATTTCGTTGAGCAAGGAGTAGCTCTTGTCTATTCCATATTTGGCTTAAGGAACTTTATCTGTGCTCATTTCAATCTCTGGTTTTATGCAGCACCCCAACTCACCTTTACCCTTAAGCAAGCATAAGTTGGTTTTCTAAATTTGAGACCCTGTTCTGTTCTGTAATACAGTTCCTGTGTAGCCAAGTTTACATTCCGTGTATTACTGATATCTTATGATGTTTCTTCTTCTGTGTGACTTATTTCAGTTAGAATCATCATACCTGAATCCACTCATTGTGCTGCTAAGGGCCTGATGACATAGATTTCATTGCTGAGTGATATTGCTTTGTAAGTAAATACCACAACTTCTTTATCCATTTTTCACTTTCTGCGATGTTGAACTTGTACTGTAAACGAGGTTCTTGTAAACAGAGGCGTCCCAAACTTTGGGGTGGCTGTGTCTTTTTGATTTTAATTTCCCTAAGCTATAGGACCATAAGTGGAAGTGCCCTAGGCTCTGTTGCTTTGTTTTTTAGATGTTTCAGGAAACACCATACACTTCTCCCGAGTGTCTGTTGGCAATTTACATCCCGCCCATCAGCATAACAAGGCTCCCAGTTCTCCATGGCCTGTCCTGTCGTTCTGGATTTTACACTTTTTTCAGATGGCCCTTTTGACCGGGGGGAAGTGAGACTTCATTGTAGTGCAGATTTCCTTTGCAAGCTTGCTTGGTTGGCCAAAAAGGGCGTATGCGTTTTTTCCTGAATATATTCAGGAAAAAACGCATACGCCCTTTTTGGCCAAGTGCATCATGGTGGACGTTCTGCCTCTTTTCCTATGCTTTCAATGCAATTCCAGTCTGCCTCCTGAAATCGGTTTCCTGCAATTCTGCCCCGCTTTCAAGTCCTCTTGGCAGCCTTACTTCAGTATATTTTTGGACGATAGCTGTCATTTATAACTCTGCAGGTTTGTGAATTACAGTGCCCCTGAGCTCCTTTCTTCAACTCGCTTTCTTTTGAGCTGGCCGCAACACCGCAGGATGGCTTCAGGCCCTAATCTGGTTCCGGCACGGCACGCTGAGCCTTTGGTTAATTCCTCTTCCTGGTGGGAAATGAGAGTTAAATTTGCCCGTCCAGACACCTCCAGCTAGTCTCTCATTGGTTCTCGCTATTCCTGTTCATCTTCCGCAGAAATTGCAAACTGGGCCAAACAGGAGGTTAAAGGGACTGACTCTCCAAGTCGGGAGGGTGTTAGGAAAGCGTCTGGAATGTTGCACCCGAGTACCAGCGTATGAAAACTGAGACATATTTGAACACGTCTCCCGATCACATGGTTGATCATACTCTAGGTTCCACATGCATGTTTTAGCTGAAGGAAGAATACCTTAAACCTGGGTAGTTGAAACCCGTGGAATGGGTACCATGCAATATGACTTCAAAGGGTCTTCATTTGCTCACCGAACCTCTCCAATCCTATCACTGCTGCGTTTATGCCCCTGTACACATGCTTGATTCTCTTTCGGAGACATAGCAATCCATAGGTTTTAAGATACTTACTAGTCAGGTACATTCTTAGGCATTTAATATGCGGTGTTGAGTCCATTTCGTTGAGCAAGGAGTAGCTCTTGTCTATTCCATATTTGGCTTAAGGAACTTTATCTGTGCTCATTTTAATCTCTGGTTTTATGCAGCACCCCAACTCACCTTTACCCTTAAGCAAGCATAAGTTGGTTTTCTAAATTTGAGACCCTGTTCTGTTCTGTAATTCAGTTCCTGTGTAGCCAAGTTTACATTCCGTGTATTACTGATATCTTGTGATGTTTCTTTTTCTGTGTGACTTATTTCAGTTAGAATCATCATACCTGAATCCACTCATTGTGCTGCTAAGGGCCTGATGACATAGATTTCATTGCTGAGTGATATTGCTTTGTAAGTAAATACCACAACTTCTTTATCCATTTTTCACTTTCTGCGATGTTGAACTTGTACTGTAAACGAGGTTCTTGTAAACAGAGGCGTCCCAAACTTTGGGGTGGCTGTGTCTTTTTGATTTTAATTTCCCTAAGCTATAGGACCATAAGTGGAAGTGCCCTAGGCTCTGTTGCTTTGTTTTTTAGATGTTTCAGGAAACACCATACACTTCTCCCGAGTGTCTGTAGGCAATTTACATCCCGCCCATCAGCATAACAAGGCTCCCAGTTCTCCATGGCCTGTCCTGTCGTTCTGGATTTTACACTTTTTTCAGATGGCCCTTTTGACGGGGGGGAAGTGAGACTTCATTGTAGTGCAGATTTCCTTTGCAAGCTTGCTTGGTTGGCCAAAAAGGGCGTATGCGTTTTTTCCTGAATATATTCAGGAAAAAACGCATACGCCCTTTTTGGCCAAGTGCATCATGGTGGACGTTCTGCCTCTTTTCCTATGCTTTCAATGCAATTCCAGTCTGCCTCCTGAAATCGGTTTCCTGCAATTCTGCCCCGCTTTCAAGTCCTCTTGGCAGCCTTACTTCAGTATATTTTTGGACGATAGCTGTCATTTATAACTCTGCAGGTTTGTGAATTACAGTGCCCCTGAGCTCCTTTCTTCAACTCGCTTTCTTTTGAGCTGGCCGCAACACCGCAGGATGGCTTCAGGCCCTAATCTGGTTCCGGCACGGCACGCTGAGCCTTTGGTTAATTCCTCTTCCTGGTGGGAAATGAGAGTTAAATTTGCCCGTCCAGACACCTCCAGCTAGTCTCTCATTGGTTCTCGCTATTCCTGTTCATCTTCCGCAGAAATTGCAAACTGGGCCAAACAGGAGGTTAAAGGGACTGACTCTCCAAGTCGGGAGGGTGTTAGTAAAGCGTCTGGAATGTTGCACCCGAGTACCAGGGTACGAAAACTGAGACATATTTGAACACGTCTCCCGATCACATGGTTGATCATACTCTAGGTTCCACATGCATGTTTTAGCTGAAGGAAGAATACCTTAAACCTGGGTAGTTGAAACCCGTGGAATGGGTACCATGCAATATGACTTCAAAGGGTCTTCATTTGCTCACCGAACCTCTCCAATCCTATCACTGCTGCGTTTATGCCTCTGTACACATGCTTGATTCTCTTTCGGAGACATAGCAATCCATAGGTTTTAAGATACTTACTAGTCAGGTACATTCTTAGGCTTTTAATATGCGGTGTTGAGTCCATTTCGTTGAGCAAGGAGTAGCTCTTGTCTATTCCATATTTGGCTTAAGGAACTTTATCTGTGCTCATTTCAATCTCTGGTTTTATGCAGCACCCCAACTCACCTTTACCCTTAAGCAAGCATAAGTTGGTTTTCTAAATTTGAGACCCTGTTCTGTTCTGTAATTCAGTTCCTGTGTAGCCAAGTTTACATTCCGTGTATTACTGATATCTTATGATGTTTCTTTTTCTGTGTGACTTATTTCAGTTAGAATCATCATACCTGAATCCACTCATTGTGCTGCTAAGGGCCTGATGACATAGATTTCATTGCTGAGTGATATTGCTTTGTAAGTAAATACCACAACTTCTTTATCCATTTTTCACTTTCTGCGATGTTGAACTTGTACTGTAAACGAGGTTCTTGTAAACAGAGGCGTCCCAAACTTTGGGGTGGCTGTGTCTTTTTGATTTTAATTTCCCTAAGCTATAGGACCATAAGTGGAAGTGCCCTAGGCTCTGTTGCTTTGTTTTTTAGATGTTTCAGGAAACACCATACACTTCTCCCGAGTGTCTGTAGGCAATTTACATCCCGCCCATCAGCATAACAAGGCTCCCAGTTCTCCATGGCCTGTCCTGTCGTTCTGGATTTTACACTTTTTTCAGATGGCCCTTTTGACCGGGGGGAAGTGAGACTTCATTGTAGTGCAGATTTCCTTTGCAAGCTTGCTTGGTTGGCCAAAAAGGGCGTATGCGTTTTTTCCTGAATATATTCAGGAAAAAACGCATACGCCCTTTTTGGCCAAGTGCATCATGGTGGACGTTCTGCCTCTTTTCCTATGCTTTCAATGCAATTCCAGTCTGCCTCCTGAAATCGGTTTCCTGCAATTCTGCCCCGCTTTCAAGTCCTCTTGGCAGCCTTACTTCAGTATATTTTTGGACGATAGCTGTCATTTATAACTCTGCAGGTTTGTGAATTACAGTGCCCCTGAGCTCCTTTCTTCAACTCGCTTTCTTTTGAGCTGGCCGCAACACCGCAGGATGGCTTCAGGCCCTAATCTGGTTCCGGCACGGCACGCTGAGCCTTTGGTTAATTCCTCTTCCTGGTGGGAAATGAGAGTTAAATTTGCCCGTCCAGACACCTCCAGCTAGTCTCTCATTGGTTCTCGCTATTCCTGTTCATCTTCCGCAGAAATTGCAAACTGGGCCAAACAGGAGGTTAAAGGGACTGACTCTCCAAGTCGGGAGGGTGTTAGTAAAGCGTCTGGAATGTTGCACCCGAGTACCAGGGTACGAAAACTGAGACATATTTGAACACGTCTCCCGATCACATGGTTGATCATACTCTAGGTTCCACATGCATGTTTTAGCTGAAGGAAGAATACCTTAAACCTGGGTAGTTGAAACCCGTGGAATGGGTACCATGCAATATGACTTCAAAGGGTCTTCATTTGCTCACCGAACCTCTCCAATCCTATCACTGCTGCGTTTATGCCTCTGTACACATGCTTGATTCTCTTTCGGAGACATAGCAATCCATAGGTTTTAAGATACTTACTAGTCAGGTACATTCTTAGGCTTTTCATATGCGGTGTTGAGTCCATTTCGTTGAGCAAGGAGTAGCTCTTGTCTATTCCATATTTGGCTTAAGGAACTTTATCTGTGCTCATTTCAATCTCTGGTTTTATGCAGCACCCCAACTCACCTTTACCCTTAAGCAAGCATAAGTTGGTTTTCTAAATTTGAGACCCTGTTCTGTTCTGTAATACAGTTCCTGTGTAGCCAAGTTTACATTCCGTGTATTACTGATATCTTATGATGTTTCTTCTTCTGTGTGACTTATTTCAGTTAGAATCATCATACCTGAATCCACTCATTGTGCTGCTAAGGGCCTGATGACATAGATTTCATTGCTGAGTGATATTGCTTTGTAAGTAAATACCACAACTTCTTTATCCATTTTTCACTTTCTGCGATGTTGAACTTGTACTGTAAACGAGGTTCTTGTAAACAGAGGCGTCCCAAACTTTGGGGTGGCTGTGTCTTTTTGATTTTAATTTCCCTAAGCTATAGGACCATAAGTGGAAGTGCCCTAGGCTCTGTTGCTTTGTTTTTTAGATGTTTCAGGAAACACCATACACTTCTCCCGAGTGTCTGTTGGCAATTTACATCCCGCCCATCAGCATAACAAGGCTCCCAGTTCTCCATGGCCTGTCCTGTCGTTCTGGATTTTACACTTTTTTCAGATGGCCCTTTTGACCGGGGGGAAGTGAGACTTCATTGTAGTGCAGATTTCCTTTGCAAGCTTGCTTGGTTGGCCAAAAAGGGCGTATGCGTTTTTTCCTGAATATATTCAGGAAAAAACGCATACGCCCTTTTTGGCCAAGTGCATCATGGTGGACGTTCTGCCTCTTTTCCTATGCTTTCAATGCAATTCCAGTCTGCCTCCTGAAATCGGTTTCCTGCAATTCTGCCCCGCTTTCAAGTCCTCTTGGCAGCCTTACTTCAGTATATTTTTGGACGATAGCTGTCATTTATAACTCTGTAGGTTTGTGAATTACAGTGCCCCTGAGCTCCTTTCTTCAACTCGCTTTCTTTTGAGCTGGCCGCAACACCGCAGGATGGCTTCAGGCCCTAATCTGGTTCCGGCACGGCACGCTGAGCCTTTGGTTAATTCCTCTTCCTGGTGGGAAATGAGAGTTAAATTTGCCCGTCCAGACACCTCCAGCTAGTCTCTCATTGGTTCTCGCTATTCCTGTTCATCTTCCGCAGAAATTGCAAACTGGGCCAAACAGGAGGTTAAAGGGACTGACTCTCCAAGTCGGGAGGGTGTTAGTAAAGCGTCTGGAATGTTGCACCCGAGTACCAGGGTACGAAAACTGAGACATATTTGAACACGTCTCCCGATCACATGGTTGATCATACTCTAGGTTCCACATGCATGTTTTAGCTGAAGGAAGAATACCTTAAACCTGGGTAGTTGAAACCCGTGGAATGGGTACCATGCAATATGACTTCAAAGGGTCTTCATTTGCTCACCGAACCTCTCCAATCCTATCGCTGCTGCGTTTATGCCCCTGTACACATGCTTGATTCTCTTTCGGAGACATAGCAATCCATAGGTTTTAAGATACTTACTAGTCAGGTACATTCTTAGGCATTTAATATGCGGTGTTGAGTCCATTTCGTTGAGCAAGGAGTAGCTCTTGTCTATTCCATATTTGGCTTAAGGAACTTTATCTGTGCTCATTTTAATCTCTGGTTTTATGCAGCACCCCAACTCACCTTTACCCTTAAGCAAGCATAAGTTGGTTTTCTAAATTTGAGACCCTGTTCTGTTCTGTAATTCAGTTCCTGTGTAGCCAAGTTTACATTCCGTGTATTACTGATATCTTGTGATGTTTCTTTTTCTGTGTGACTTATTTCAGTTAGAATCATCATACCTGAATCTACTCATTGTGCTGCTAAGGGCCTGATGACATAGATTTCATTGCTGAGTGATATTGCTTTGTAAGTAAATACCACAACTTCTTTATCCATTTTTCACTTTCTGCGATGTTGAACTTGTACTGTAAACGAGGTTCTTGTAAACAGAGGCGTCCCAAACTTTGGGGTGGCTGTGTCTTTTTGATTTTAATTTCCCTAAGCTATAGGACCATAAGTGGAAGTGCCCTAGGCTCTGTTGCTTTGTTTTTTAGATGTTTCAGGAAACACCATACACTTCTCCCGAGTGTCTGTAGGCAATTTACATCCCGCCCATCAGCATAACAAGGCTCCCAGTTCTCCATGGCCTGTCCTGTCGTTCTGGATTTTACACTTTTTTCAGATGGCCCTTTTGACCGGGGGGAAGTGAGACTTCATTGTAGTGCAGATTTCCTTTGCAAGCTTGCTTGGTTGGCCAAAAAGGGCGTATGCGTTTTTTCCTGAATATATTCAGGAAAAAACGCATACGCCCTTTTTGGCCAAGTGCATCATGGTGGACGTTCTGCCTCTTTTCCTATGCTTTCAATGCAATTCCAGTCTGCCTCCTGAAATCGGTTTCCTGCAATTCTGCCCCGCTTTCAAGTCCTCTTGGCAGCCTTACTTCAGTATATTTTTGGACGATAGCTGTCATTTATAACTCTGCAGGTTTGTGAATTACAGTGCCCCTGAGCTCCTTTCTTCAACTCGCTTTCTTTTGAGCTGGCCGCAACACCGCAGGATGGCTTCAGGCCCTAATCTGGTTCCGGCACGGCACGCTGAGCCTTTGGTTAATTCCTCTTCCTGGTGGGAAATGAGAGTTAAATTTGCCCGTCCAGACACCTCCAGCTAGTCTCTCATTGGTTCTCGCTATTCCTGTTCATCTTCCGCAGAAATTGCAAACTGGGCCAAACAGGAGGTTAAAGGGACTGACTCTCCAAGTCGGGAGGGTGTTAGTAAAGCGTCTGGAATGTTGCACCCGAGTACCAGGGTACGAAAACTGAGACATATTTGAACACGTCTCCCGATCACATGGTTGATCATACTCTAGGTTCCACATGCATGTTTTAGCTGAAGGAAGAATACCTTAAACCTGGGTAGTTGAAACCCGTGGAATGGGTACCATGCAATATGACTTCAAAGGGTCTTCATTTGCTCACCGAACCTCTCCAATCCTATCACTGCTGCGTTTATGCCTCTGTACACATGCTTGATTCTCTTTCGGAGACATAGCAATCCATAGGTTTTAAGATACTTACTAGTCAGGTACATTCTTAGGCTTTTCATATGCGGTGTTGAGTCCATTTCGTTGAGCAAGGAGTAGCTCTTGTCTATTCCATATTTGGCTTAAGGAACTTTATCTGTGCTCATTTCAATCTCTGGTTTTATGCAGCACCCCAACTCACCTTTACCCTTAAGCAAGCATAAGTTGGTTTTCTAAATTTGAGACCCTGTTCTGTTCTGTAATACAGTTCCTGTGTAGCCAAGTTTACATTCCGTGTATTACTGATATCTTATGATGTTTCTTCTTCTGTGTGACTTATTTCAGTTAGAATCATCATACCTGAATCCACTCATTGTGCTGCTAAGGGCCTGATGACATAGATTTCATTGCTGAGTGATATTGCTTTGTAAGTAAATACCACAACTTCTTTATCCATTTTTCACTTTCTGCGATGTTGAACTTGTACTGTAAACGAGGTTCTTGTAAACAGAGGCGTCCCAAACTTTGGGGTGGCTGTGTCTTTTTGATTTTAATTTCCCTAAGCTATAGGACCATAAGTGGAAGTGCCCTAGGCTCTGTTGCTTTGTTTTTTAGATGTTTCAGGAAACACCATACACTTCTCCCGAGTGTCTGTTGGCAATTTACATCCCGCCCATCAGCATAACAAGGCTCCCAGTTCTCCATGGCCTGTCCTGTCGTTCTGGATTTTACACTTTTTTCAGATGGCCCTTTTGACCGGGGGGAAGTGAGACTTCATTGTAGTGCAGATTTCCTTTGCAAGCTTGCTTGGTTGGCCAAAAAGGGCGTATGCGTTTTTTCCTGAATATATTCAGGAAAAAACGCATACGCCCTTTTTGGCCAAGTGCATCATGGTGGACGTTCTGCCTCTTTTCCTATGCTTTCAATGCAATTCCAGTCTGCCTCCTGAAATCGGTTTCCTGCAATTCTGCCCCGCTTTCAAGTCCTCTTGGCAGCCTTACTTCAGTATATTTTTGGACGATAGCTGTCATTTATAACTCTGCAGGTTTGTGAATTACAGTGCCCCTGAGCTCCTTTCTTCAACTCGCTTTCTTTTGAGCTGGCCGCAACACCGCAGGATGGCTTCAGGCCCTAATCTGGTTCCGGCACGGCACGCTGAGCCTTTGGTTAATTCCTCTTCCTGGTGGGAAATGAGAGTTAAATTTGCCCGTCCAGACACCTCCAGCTAGTCTCTCATTGGTTCTCGCTATTCCTGTTCATCTTCCGCAGAAATTGCAAACTGGGCCAAACAGGAGGTTAAAGGGACTGACTCTCCAAGTCGGGAGGGTGTTAGGAAAGCGTCTGGAATGTTGCACCCGAGTACCAGGGTATGAAAACTGAGACATATTTGAACACGTCTCCCGATCACATGGTTGATCATACTCTAGGTTCCACATGCATGTTTTAGCTGAAGGAAGAATACCTTAAACCTGGGTAGTTGAAACCCGTGGAATGGGTACCATGCAATATGACTTCAAAGGGTCTTCATTTGCTCACCGAACCTCTCCAATCCTATCGCTGCTGCGTTTATGCCCCTGTACACATGCTTGATTCTCTTTCGGAGACATAGCAATCCATAGGTTTTAAGATACTTACTAGTCAGGTACATTCTTAGGCATTTAATATGCGGTGTTGAGTCCATTTCGTTGAGCAAGGAGTAGCTCTTGTCTATTCCATATTTGGCTTAAGGAACTTTATCTGTGCTCATTTTAATCTCTGGTTTTATGCAGCACCCCAACTCACCTTTACCCTTAAGCAAGCATAAGTTGGTTTTCTAAATTTGAGACCCTGTTCTGTTCTGTAATTCAGTTCCTGTGTAGCCAAGTTTACATTCCGTGTATTACTGATATCTTGTGATGTTTCTTTTTCTGTGTGACTTATTTCAGTTAGAATCATCATACCTGAATCTACTCATTGTGCTGCTAAGGGCCTGATGACATAGATTTCATTGCTGAGTGATATTGCTTTGTAAGTAAATACCACAACTTCTTTATCCATTTTTCACTTTCTGCGATGTTGAACTTGTACTGTAAACGAGGTTCTTGTAAACAGAGGCGTCCCAAACTTTGGGGTGGCTGTGTCTTTTTGATTTTAATTTCCCTAAGCTATAGGACCATAAGTGGAAGTGCCCTAGGCTCTGTTGCTTTGTTTTTTAGATGTTTCAGGAAACACCATACACTTCTCCCGAGTGTCTGTAGGCAATTTACATCCCGCCCATCAGCATAACAAGGCTCCCAGTTCTCCATGGCCTGTCCTGTCGTTCTGGATTTTACACTTTTTTCAGATGGCCCTTTTGACGGGGGGGAAGTGAGACTTCATTGTAGTGCAGATTTCCTTTGCAAGCTTGCTTGGTTGGCCAAAAAGGGCGTATGCGTTTTTTCCTGAATATATTCAGGAAAAAACGCATACGCCCTTTTTGGCCAAGTGCATCATGGTGGACGTTCTGCCTCTTTTCCTATGCTTTCAATGCAATTCCAGTCTGCCTCCTGAAATCGGTTTCCTGCAATTCTGCCCCGCTTTCAAGTCCTCTTGGCAGCCTTACTTCAGTATATTTTTGGACGATAGCTGTCATTTATAACTCTGCAGGTTTGTGAATTACAGTGCCCCTGAGCTCCTTTCTTCAACTCGCTTTCTTTTGAGCTGGCCGCAACACCGCAGGATGGCTTCAGGCCCTAATCTGGTTCCGGCACGGCACGCTGAGCCTTTGGTTAATTCCTCTTCCTGGTGGGAAATGAGAGTTAAATTTGCCCGTCCAGACACCTCCAGCTAGTCTCTCATTGGTTCTCGCTATTCCTGTTCATCTTCCGCAGAAATTGCAAACTGGGCCAAACAGGAGGTTAAAGGGACTGACTCTCCAAGTCGGGAGGGTGTTAGTAAAGCGTCTGGAATGTTGCACCCGAGTACCAGGGTACGAAAACTGAGACATATTTGAACACGTCTCCCGATCACATGGTTGATCATACTCTAGGTTCCACATGCATGTTTTAGCTGAAGGAAGAATACCTTAAACCTGGGTAGTTGAAACCCGTGGAATGGGTACCATGCAATATGACTTCAAAGGGTCTTCATTTGCTCACCGAACCTCTCCAATCCTATCACTGCTGCGTTTATGCCTCTGTACACATGCTTGATTCTCTTTCGGAGACATAGCAATCCATAGGTTTTAAGATACTTACTAGTCAGGTACATTCTTAGGCTTTTAATATGCGGTGTTGAGTCCATTTCGTTGAGCAAGGAGTAGCTCTTGTCTATTCCATATTTGGCTTAAGGAACTTTATCTGTGCTCATTTCAATCTCTGGTTTTATGCAGCACCCCAACTCACCTTTACCCTTAAGCAAGCATAAGTTGGTTTTCTAAATTTGAGACCCTGTTCTGTTCTGTAATACAGTTCCTGTGTAGCCAAGTTTACATTCCGTGTATTACTGATATCTTATGATGTTTCTTCTTCTGTGTGACTTATTTCAGTTAGAATCATCATACCTGAATCCACTCATTGTGCTGCTAAGGGCCTGATGACATAGATTTCATTGCTGAGTGATATTGCTTTGTAAGTAAATACCACAACTTCTTTATCCATTTTTCACTTTCTGCGATGTTGAACTTGTACTGTAAACGAGGTTCTTGTAAACAGAGGCGTCCCAAACTTTGGGGTGGCTGTGTCTTTTTGATTTTAATTTCCCTAAGCTATAGGACCATAAGTGGAAGTGCCCTAGGCTCTGTTGCTTTGTTTTTTAGATGTTTCAGGAAACACCATACACTTCTCCCGAGTGTCTGTTGGCAATTTACATCCCGCCCATCAGCATAACAAGGCTCCCAGTTCTCCATGGCCTGTCCTGCCTTTCTGGATTTTACACTTTTTTCAGATGACCCTTTTGACCGGGGGGAAGTGAGACTTCATTGTAGTGCAGATTTCCTTTGCAAGCTTGCTTGGTTGGCCAAAAAGGGCGTATGCGTTTTTTCCTGAATATATTCAGGAAAAAACGCATACGCCCTTTTTGGCCAAGTGCATCATGGTGGACGTTCTGCCTCTTTTCCTATGCTTTCAATGCAATTCCAGTCTGCCTCCTGAAATCGGTTTCCTGCAATTCTGCCCCGCTTTCAAGTCCTCTTGGCAGCCTTACTTCAGTATATTTTTGGACGATAGCTGTCATTTATAACTCTGCAGGTTTGTGAATTACAGTGCCCCTGAGCTCCTTTCTTCAACTCGCTTTCTTTTGAGCTGGCCGCAACACCGCAGGATGGCTTCAGGCCCTAATCTGGTTCCGGCACGGCACGCTGAGCCTTTGGTTAATTCCTCTTCCTGGTGGGAAATGAGAGTTAAATTTGCCCGTCCAGACACCTCCAGCTAGTCTCTCATTGGTTCTCGCTATTCCTGTTCATCTTCCGCAGAAATTGCAAACTGGGCCAAACAGGAGGTTAAAGGGACTGACTCTCCAAGTCGGGAGGGTGTTAGGAAAGCGTCTGGAATGTTGCACCCGAGTACCAGGGTATGAAAACTGAGACATATTTGAACACGTCTCCCGATCACATGGTTGATCATACTCTAGGTTCCACATGCATGTTTTAGCTGAAGGAAGAATACCTTAAACCTGGGTAGTTGAAACCCGTGGAATGGGTACCATGCAATATGACTTCAAAGGGTCTTCATTTGCTCACCGAACCTCTCCAATCCTATCACTGCTGCGTTTATGCCCCTGTACACATGCTTGATTCTCTTTCGGAGACATAGCAATCCATAGGTTTTAAGATACTTACTAGTCAGGTACATTCTTAGGCATTTAATATGCGGTGTTGAGTCCATTTCGTTGAGCAAGGAGTAGCTCTTGTCTATTCCATATTTGGCTTAAGGAACTTTATCTGTGCTCATTTCAATCTCTGGTTTTATGCAGCACCCCAACTCACCTTTACCCTTAAGCAAGCATAAGTTGGTTTTCTAAATTTGAGACCCTGTTCTGTTCTGTAATTCAGTTCCTGTGTAGCCAAGTTTACATTCCGTGTATTACTGATATCTTATGATGTTTCTTTTTCTGTGTGACTTATTTCAGTTAGAATCATCATAACTGAATCCACTCATTGTGCTGCTAAGGGCCTGATGACATAGATTTCATTGCTGAGTGATATTGCTTTGTAAGTAAATACCACAACTTCTTTATCCATTTTTCACTTTCTGCGATGTTGAACTTGTACTGTAAACGAGGTTCTTGTAAACAGAGGCGTCCCAAACTTTGGGGTGGCTGTGTCTTTTTGATTTTAATTTCCCTAAGCTATAGGACCATAAGTGGAAGTGCCCTAGGCTCTGTTGCTTTGTTTTTTAGATGTTTCAGGAAACACCATACACTTCTCCCGAGTGTCTGTTGGCAATTTACATCCCGCCCATCAGCATAACAAGGCTCCCAGTTCTCCATGGCCTGTCCTGCCTTTCTGGATTTTACACTTTTTTCAGATGTCCCTTTTGACAGGGGGGAAGTGAGACTTCATTGTAGTGCAGATTTCCTTTGCAAGCTTTCTTGGTTGGCCAAAAAGTGCGTATGAGTTTTTTCCTGAATATATTCAGGAAAAAACGCATACGCCCTTTTTGGCCAAGTGCATCATTGTGGACGTTCTGCCTCTTTTCCTATGCTTTCAATGCAATTCCAGTCTACCTCCTGAAATCGGTTTCCTGCAATTCTGCCCCGCTTTCAAGTCCTCTTGGCAGCCTTACTTCAGTATATTTTTGGACGATAGCTGTCATTTATAACTCTGCAGGTTTGTGAATTACAGTGCCCCTGAGCTCCTTTCTTCAACTCGCTTTCTTTTGAGCTGGCCGCAACACCGCAGGATGGCTTCAGGCCCTAATCTGGTTCCGGCACGGCACGCTGAGCCTTTGATTAATTCCTCTTCCTGGTGGGAAATGAGAGTTAAATTTGCCCGTCCAGACACCTCCAGCTAGTCTCTCATTGGTTCTCGCTATTCCTGTTCATCTTCCGCAGAAATTGCAAACTGGGCCAAACAGGAGGTTAAAGGGACTGACTCTCCAAGTCGGGAGGGTGTTAGTAAAGCGTCTGGAATGTTGCACCCGAGTACCAGGGTACGAAAACTGAGACATATTTGAACACGTCTCCCGATCACATGGTTGATCATACTCTAGGTTCCACATGCATGTTTTAGCTGAAGGAAGAATACCTTAAACCTGGGTAGTTGAAACCCGTGGAATGGGTACCATGCAATATGACTTCAAAGGGTCTTCATTTGCTCACCGAACCTCTCCAATCCTATCATTGCTGCATTTATGCCCCTGTACACACGCTTGATTCTCTTTTGGAGACATAGCAATCCATAGGTTTTAAGATACTTACTAGTCAGGTACATTCTTAGGCGTTTAATATGCGGTGTTGAGTCCATTTCGTTGAGCAAGGAGTAGCTCTTGTCTATTCCATATTTGGCTTAAGGAACTTTATCTGTGCTCATTTCAATCTCTGGTTTTATGCAGCACCCCAACTCACCTTTACCCTTAAGCAAGCATAAGTTGGTTTTCTAAATTTGAGACCCTGTTCTGTTCTGTAATTCAGTTCCTGTGTAGCCAAGTTTACATTCCGTGTATTACTGATATCTTATGATGTTTCTTTTTCTGTGTGACTTATTTCAGTTAGAATCATCATACCTGAATCCACTCATTGTGCTGCTAAGGGCCTGATGACATAGATTTCATTGCTGAGTGATATTGCTTTGTAAGTAAATACCACAACTTCTTTATCCATTTTTCACTTTCTGCGATGTTGAACTTGTACTGTACACGAGGTTCTTGTAAACAGAGGCGTCCCAAACTTTGGGGTGGCTGTGTCTTTTTGATTTTAATTTCCCTAAGCTATAGGACCATAAGTGGAAGTGCCCTAGGCTCTGTTGCTTTGTTTTTTAGATGTTTCAGGAAACACCATACACTTCTCCCGAGTGTCTGTTGGCAATTTACATCCCGCCCATCAGCATAACAAGGCTCCCAGTTCTCCATGGCCTGTCCTGCCTTTCTGGATTTTACACTTTTTTCAGATGGCCCTTTTGACCGTGGGGAAGTGAGACTTCATTGTAGTGCAGATTTCCTTTGCAAGCTTGCTTGGTTGGCCAAAAAGGGCGTATGCGTTTTTTCCTGAATATATTCAGGAAAAAACGCATACGCCCTTTTTGGCCAAGTGCATCATTGTGGACGTTCTGCCTCTTTTCCTATGCTTTCAATGCAATTCCAGTCTACCTCCTGAAATCGGTTTCCTGCAATTCTGCCCCGCTTTCAAGTCCTCTTGGCAGCCTTACTTCAGTATATTTTTGGACGATAGCTGTCATTTATAACTCTGCAGGTTTGTGAATTACAGTGCCCCTGAGCTCCTTTCTTCAACTCGCTTTCTTTTGAGCTGGCCGCAACACCGCAGGATGGCTTCAGGCCCTAATCTGGTTCCGGCACGGCACGCTGAGCCTTTGGTTAATTCCTCTTCCTGGTGGGAAATGAGAGTTAAATTTGCCTGTCCAGACACCTCTAGCTAGTCTCTCATTGGTTCTCGCTATTCCTGTTCATCTTCCGCAGAAATTGCAAACTGGGCCAAACAGGAGGTTGAAGGGACTGACTCTCCAAGTCGGGAGGGTGTTAGTAAAGCGTCTGGAATGTTGCACCCGAGTACCAGGGGAGGAAAACTGAGACATATTTGAACACGTCTCCCGTTCACACGGTTGATCATACTCTGGGTTCCACATGCATGTTTTAGCTGAAGGAAGAATACCTTAAACCTGGAGAGTTGAGACCCGTGTAATGGGTACCATGCAATATGACTTCAAAGGGTCTTCATTTGCTCACCGAACCTCTCCAATCCTATCATTGCTGCATTTATGCCCCTGTACACACGCTTGATTCTCTTTTGGAGACATAGCAATCCATAGGTTTTAAGATACTTACTAGTCAGGTACATTCTTAGGCGTTTAATATGCGGTGTTGAGTCCATTTCGTTGAGCAAGGAGTAGCTCTTGTCTATTCCATATTTGGCTTAAGGAACTTTATCTGTGCTCATTTCAATCTCTGGTTTTATGCAGCACCCCAACTCACCTTTACCCTTAAGCAAGCATAAGTTGGTTTTCTAAATTTGAGACCCTGTTCTGTTCTGTAATTCAGTTCCTGTGTAGCCAAGTTTACATTCCGTGTATTACTGATATCTTATGATGTTTCTTTTTCTGTGTGACTTATTTCAGTTAGAATCATCATACCTGAATCCACTCATTGTGCTGCTAAGGGCCTGATGACATAGATTTCATTGCTGAGTGATATTGCTTTGTAAGTAAATACCACAACTTCTTTATCCATTTTTCACTTTCTGCGATGTTGAACTTGTACTGTAAACGAGGTTCTTGTAAACAGAGGCGTCCCAAACTGTGGGGTGGCTGTGTCTTTTTGATTTTAATTTCCCTAAGCTATAGGACCATAAGTGGAAGTGCCCTAGGCTCTGTTGCTTTGTTTTTTAGATGTTTCAGGAAACACCATACACTTCTCCCGAGTGTCTGTTGGCAATTTACATCCCGCCCATCAGCATAACAAGGCTCCCAGTTCTCCATGGCCTGTCCTGCCTTTCTGGATTTTACACTTTTCTCAGATGGCCCTTTTGACCAGGGGGAAGTGAGACTTCATTGTAGTGCAGATTTCCTTTGCAAGCTTGCTTGGTTGGCCAAAAAGTGCGTATGCGTTTTTTCCTGATTCAGGAAAAAACGCATACGCCCTTTTTGGCCAAGTGCATCATTGTGGACGTTCTGCCTCTTTTCCTATGCTTAAAATGCAATTCCAGTCTACCTCCTGAAATCGGTTTCCTGCAATTCTGCCCCGCTTTCAAGTCCTCTTGGCAGCCTTACTTCAGTATATTTTTGGACGATTGCTGTCATTTATAACTCTGCAGGTTTGTGAATTACAGTGCCCCTGAGCTCCGTTCTTCATCTCGCTTTCTTGTGAGCTGGCCGCAACACCGCAGGATTGCTTCAGGCCCTAATCTGGTTCCAGCACGGCACGCTGAGCCTTTGGTTAATTCCTGTCCTTGGTGGGAAATGAGAGTTAAATTTGCCCGTCCAGACACCTCCAGCTAGTCTCTCATTGGTTCTCGCTATTCCTGTTCATCTTCCGCAGAAATTGCAAACTGGGCCAAACAGGAGGTTAAAGGGACTGACTCTCCAAGTCGGGAGGATGTTAGTAAAGCGTCTGGAATGTTGCACCCGAGTACCAGGGTACGAAAACTGAGACATATTTGAACACGTCTCCCGATCACATGGTTGATCATACTCTAGGTTCCACATGCATGTTTTAGCTGAAGGAAGAATACCTTAAACCTGGGTAGTTGAAACCCGTGGAATGGGTACCATGCAATATGACTTCAAAGGGTCTTCATTTGCTCACCGAACCTCTCCAATCCTATCACTGCTGCGTTTATGCCCCTGTACACATGCTTGATTCTCCTTCGGAGACATAGCAATCCATAGGTTTTAAGATACTTACTAGTCAGGTACATTCTTAGGCGTTTAATATGCGGTGTTGAGTCCATTTCGTTGAGCAAGGAGTAGCTCTTGTCTATTCCATATTTGGCTTAAGGAACTTTATCTGTGCTCATTTCAATCTCTGGTTTTATGCAGCACCCCAACTCACCTTTACCCTTAAGCAAGCATAAGTTGGTTTTCTAAATTTGAGACCCTGTTCTGTTCTGTAATTCAGTTCCTGTGTAGCCAAGTTTACATTCTGTGTATTACTGATATCTTATGATGTTTCTTTTTCTGTGTGACTTATTTCAGTTAGAATCATCATACCTGAATCCACTCATTGTGCTGCTAAGGGCCTGATGACATAGATTTCATTGCTGAGTGATATTGCTTTGTAAGTAAATACCACAACTTCTTTATCCATTTTTCACTTTCTGCGATGTTGAACTTGTACTGTAAACGAGGTTCTTGTAAACAGAGGCGTCCCAAACTTTGGGGTGGCTGTGTCTTTTTGATTTTAATTTCCCTAAGCTATAGGACCATAATTGGAAGTGCCCTAGGCTCTGTTGCTTTGTTTTTTAGATGTTTCAGGAAACACCATACACTTCTCCCGAGTGTCTGTTGGCAATTTACATCCCGCCCATCAGCATAACAAGGCTCCCAGTTCTCCATGGCCTGTCCTGCCTTTCTGGATTTTACACTTTTTTCAGATGGCCCTTTTGACCGGGGGGAAGTGAGACTTCATTGTAGTGCAGATTTCCTTTGCAAGCTTGCTTGGTTGGCCAAAAAGTGCGTATGCGTTTTTTCCTGAATATATTCAGGAAAAAACGCATACGCCCTTTTTGGCCAAGTGCATCATTGTGGACGTTCTGCCTCTTTTCCTATGCTTTCAATGCAATTCCAGTCTACCTCCTGAAATCGGTTTCCTGCAATTCTGCCCCGCTTTCAAGTCCTCTTGGCAGCCTTACTTCAGTATATTTTTGGACGATAGCTGTCATTTATAACTCTGCAGGTTTGTGAATTACAGTGCCCCTGAGCTCCTTTCTTCAACTCGCTTTCTTTTGAGCTGGCCGCAACACCGCAGGATGGCTTCAGGCCCTAATCTGGTTCCGGCACGGCACGCTGAGCCTTTGGTTATTTCCTCTTCCTGGTGGGAAATGAGAGTTAAATTTGCCCGTCCAGACACCTCCAGCTAGTCTCTCATTGGTTCTCACTATTCCTGTTCATCTTCCGCAGAATTTGCAAACTGGGCCAAACAGGAGGTTAAAGGGACTGACTCTCCAAGTCGGGAGGGTGTTAGTAAAGCGTCTGGAATGTTGCACCCGAGTACCAGGGTACGAAAACTGAGACATATTTGAACACGTCTCCCGATCACATGGTTGATCATACTCTAGGTTCCACATGCATGTTTTAGCTGAAGGAAGAATACCTTAAACCTGGGTAGTTGAAACCCGTGGAATGGGTACCATGCAATATGACTTCAAAGGGTCTTCATTTGCTCACCGAACCTCTCCAATCCTATCACTGCTGCGTTTATGCCCCTGTACACATGCTTGATTCTCTTTCGGAGACATAGCAATCCATAGGTTTTAAGATACTTACTAGTCAGGTACATTCTTAGGCGTTTAATATGCGGTGTTGAGTCCATTTCGTTGAGCAAGGAGTAGCTCTTGTGTATTCCATATTTGGCTTAAGGAACTTTATCTGTGCTCATTTCAATCTCTGGTTTTATGCAGCACCCCAACTCACCTTTACCCTTAAGCAAGCATAAGTTGGTTTTCTAAATTTGAGACCCTGTTCTGTTCTGTAATTCAGTTCCTGTGTAGCCAAGTTTACATTCCGTGTATTACTGATATCTTATGATGTTTCTTTTTCTGTGTGACTTATTTCAGTTAGAATCATCATACCTGAATCCACTCATTGTGCTGCTAAGGGCCTGATGACATAGATTTCATTGCAGAGTGATATTGCTTTGTAAGTAAATACCACAACTTCTTTATCCATTTTTCACTTTCTGCGATGTTGAACTTGTACTGTAAACGAGGTTCTTGTAAACAGAGGCGTCCCAAACTTTGGGGTGGCTGTGTCTTTTTGATTTTAATTTCCCTAAGCTATAGGACCATAAGTGGAAGTGCCCTAGGCTCTGTTGCTTTGTTTTTTAGATGTTTCAGGAAACACCATACACTTCTCCCGAGTGTCTGTTGGCAATTTACATCCCGCCCATCAGCATAACAAGGCTCCCAGTTCTCCATGGCCTGTCCTGCCTTTCTGGATTTTACACTTTTTTCAGATGGCCCTTTTGACCGTGGGGAAGTGAGACTTCATTGTAGTGCAGATTTCCTTTGCAAGCTTGCTTGGTTGGCCAAAAAGGGTGTATGCGTTTTTTCCTGAATATATTCAGGAAAAAACGCATACGCCCTTTTTGGCCAAGTGCATCATTGTGGACGTTCTGCCTCTTTTCCTATGCTTTCAATGCAATTCCAGTCTACCTCCTGAAATCGGTTTCCTGCAATTCTGCCCCGCTTTCAAGTCCTCTTGGCAGCCTTACTTCAGTATATTTTTGGACGATAGCTGTCATTTATAACTCTGCAGGTTTGTGAATTACAGTGCCCCTGAGCTCCTTTCTTCAACTCGCTTTCTTTTGAGCTGGCCGCAACACCGCAGGATGGCTTCAGGCCCTAATCTGGTTCCGGCACGGCACGCTGAGCCTTTGGTTAATTCCTCTTCCTGGTGGGAAATGAGAGTTAAATTTGCCTGTCCAGACACCTCTAGCTAGTCTCTCATTGGTTCTCGCTATTCCTGTTCATCTTCCGCAGAAATTGCAAACTGGGCCAAACAGGAGGTTGAAGGGACTGACTCTCCAAGTCGGGAGGGTGTTAGTAAAGTGTCTGGAATGTTGCACCCGAGTACCAGGGGAGGAAAACTGAGACATATTTGAACACGTCTCCCGTTCACACGGTTGATCATACTCTGGGTTCCACATGCATGTTTTAGCTGAAGGAAGAATACCTTAAACCTGGAGAGTTGAGACCCGTGTAATGGGTACCATGCAATATGACTTCAAAGGGTCTTCATTTGCTCACCGAACCTCTCCAATCCTATCATTGCTGCATTTATGCCCCTGTACACACGCTTGATTCTCTTTTGGAGACATAGCAATCCATAGGTTTTAAGATACTTACTAGTCAGGTACATTCTTAGGCGTTTAATATGCGGTGTTGAGTCCATTTCGTTGAGCAAGGAGTAGCTCTTGTCTATTCCATATTTGGCTTAAGGAACTTTATCTGTGCTCATTTCAATCTCTGGTTTTATGCAGCACCCCAACTCACCTTTACCCTTAAGCAAGCATAAGTTGGTTTTCTAAATTTGAGACCCTGTTCTCTTCTGTAATTCAGTTCCTGTGTAGCCAAGTTTACATTCCGTGTATTACTGATATCTTATGATGTTTCTTTTTCTGTGTGACTTATTTCAGTTAGAATCATCATACCTGAATCCACTCATTGTGCTGCTAAGGGCCTGATGACATAGATTTCATTGCTGAGTGATATTGCTTTGTAAGTAAATACCACAACTTCTTTATCCATTTTTCACTTTCTGCGATGTTGAACTTGTACTGTAAACGAGGTTCTTGTAAACAGAGGCGTCCCAAACTTTGGGGTGGCTGTGTCTTTTTGATTTTAATTTCCCTAAGCTATAGGACCATAAGTGGAAGTGCCCTAGGCTCTGTTGCTTTGTTTTTTAGATGTTTCAGGAAACACCATACACTTCTCCCGAGTGTCTGTTGGCAATTTACATCCCGCCCATCAGCATAACAAGGCTCCCAGTTCTCCATGGCCTGTCCTGCCTTTCTGGATTTTACACTTTTTTCAGATGGCCCTTTTGACCGGGGGGAAGTGAGACTTCATTGTAGTGCAGATTTCCTTTGCAAGCTTGCTTGGTTGGCCAAAAAGGGCGTATGCGTTTTTTCCTGAATATATTCAGGAAAAAACGCATACGCCCTTTTTGGCCAAGTGCATCATTGTGGACGTTCTGCCTCTTTTCCTATGCTTTCAATGCAATTCCAGTCTACCTCCTGAAATCGGTTTCCTGCAATTCTGCCCCGCTTTCAAGTCCTCTTGGCAGCCTTACTTCAGTATATTTTTGGACGATAGCTGTCATTTATAACTCTGCAGGTTTGTGAATTACAGTGCCCCTGAGCTCCTTTCTTCAACTCGCTTTCTTTTGAGCTGGCCGCAACACCGCAGGATGGCTTCAGGCCCTAATCTGGTTCCGGCACGGCACGCTGAGCCTTTGGTTATTTCCTCTTCCTGGTGGGAAATGAGAGTTAAATTTGCCCGTCCAGACACCTCCAGCTAGTCTCTCATTGGTTCTCACTATTCCTGTTCATCTTCCGCAGAATTTGCAAACTGGGCCAAACAGGAGGTTAAAGGGACTGACTCTCCAAGTCGGGAGGGTGTTAGTAAAGCGTCTGGAATGTTGCACCCAAGTACCAGGGTACGAAAACTGAGACATATTTGAACACGTCTCCCGATCACATGGTTGATCATACTCTAGGTTCCACATGCATGTTTTAGCTGAAGGAAGAATACCTTAAACCTGGGTAGTTGAAACCCGTGGAATGGGTACCATGCAATATGACTTCAAAGGGTCTTCATTTGCTCACCGAACCTCTCCAATCCTATCACTGCTGCGTTTATGCCCCTGTACACATGCTTGATTCTCTTTCGGAGACATAGCAATCCATAGGTTTTAAGATACTTACTAGTCAGGTACATTCTTAGGCGTTTAATATGCGGTGTTGAGTCCATTTCGTTGAGCAAGGAGTAGCTCTTGTGTATTCCATATTTGGCTTAAGGAACTTTATCTGTGCTCATTTCAATCTCTGGTTTTATGCAGCACCCCAACTCACCTTTACCCTTAAGCAAGCATAAGTTGGTTTTCTAAATTTGAGACCCTGTTCTGTTCTGTAATTCAGTTCCTGTGTAGCCAAGTTTACATTCCGTGTATTACTGATATCTTATGATGTTTCTTTTTCTGTGTGACTTATTTCAGTTAGAATCATCATACCTGAATCCACTCATTGTGCTGCTCAGGGCCTGATGACATAGATTTCATTGCAGAGTGATATTGCTTTGTAAGTAAATACCACAACTTCTTTATCCATTTTTCACTTTCTGCGATGTTGAACTTGTACTGTAAACGAGGTTCTTGTAAACAGAGGCGTCCCAAACTTTGGGGTGGCTGTGTCTTTTTGATTTTAATTTCCCTAAGCTATAGGACCATAAGTGGAAGTGCCCTAGGCTCTGTTGCTTTGTTTTTTAGATGTTTCAGGAAACACCATACACTTCTCCCGAGTGTCTGTTGGCAATTTACATCCCGCCCATCAGCATAACAAGGCTCCCAGTTCTCCATGGCCTGTCCTGCCTTTCTGGATTTTACACTTTTTTCAGATGGCCCTTTTGACCGTGGGGAAGTGAGACTTCATTGTAGTGCAGATTTCCTTTGCAAGCTTGCTTGGTTGGCCAAAAAGGGCGTATGCGTTTTTTCCTGAATATATTCAGGAAAAAACGCATATGCCCTTTTTGGCCAAGTGCATCATTGTGGACGTTCTGCCTCTTTTCCTATGCTTTCAATGCAATTCCAGTCTACCTCCTGAAATCGGTTTCCTGCAATTCTGCCCCGCTTTCAAGTCCTCTTGGCAGCCTTACTTCAGTATATTTTTGGACGATAGCTGTCATTTATAACTCTGCAGGTTTGTGAATTACAGTGCCCCTGAGCTCCTTTCTTCAACTCGCTTTCTTTTGAGCTGGCCGCAACACCGCAGGATGGCTTCAGGCCCTAATCTGGTTCCGGCACGGCACGCTGAGCCTTTGGTTAATTCCTCTTCCTGGTGGGAAATGAGAGTTAAATTTGCCTGTCCAGACACCTCTAGCTAGTCTCTCATTGGTTCTCGCTATTCCTGTTCATCTTCCGCAGAAATTGCAAACTGGGCCAAACAGGAGGTTGAAGGGACTGACTCTCCAAGTCGGGAGGGTGTTAGTAAAGTGTCTGGAATGTTGCACCCGAGTACCAGGGGAGGAAAACTGAGACATATTTGAACACGTCTCCCGTTCACACGGTTGATCATACTCTGGGTTCCACATGCATGTTTTAGCTGAAGGAAGAATACCTTAAACCTGGAGAGTTGAGACCCGTGTAATGGGTACCATGCAATATGACTTCAAAGGGTCTTCATTTGCTCACCGAACCTCTCCAATCCTATCATTGCTGCATTTATGCCCCTGTACACACGCTTGATTCTCTTTTGGAGACATAGCAATCCATAGGTTTTAAGATACTTACTAGTCAGGTACATTCTTAGGCGTTTAATATGCGGTGTTGAGTCCATTTCGTTGAGCAAGGAGTAGCTCTTGTCTATTCCATATTTGGCTTAAGGAACTTTATCTGTGCTCATTTCAATCTCTGGTTTTATGCAGCACCCCAACTCACCTTTACCCTTAAGCAAGCATAAGTTGGTTTTCTAAATTTGAGACCCTGTTCTGTTCTGTAATTCAGTTCCTGTGTAGCCAAGTTTACATTCCGTGTATTACTGATATCTTATGATGTTTCTTTTTCTGTGTGACTTATTTCAGTTAGAATCATCATACCTGAATCCACTCATTGTGCTGCTAAGGGCCTGATGACATAGATTTCATTGCTGAGTGATATTGCTTTGTAAGTAAATACCACAACTTCTTTATCCATTTTTCACTTTCTGCGATGTTGAACTTGTACTGTAAACGAGGTTCTTGTAAACAGAGGCGTCCCAAACTGTGGGGTGGCTGTGTCTTTTTGATTTTAATTTCCCTAAGCTATAGGACCATAAGTGGAAGTGCCCTAGGCTCTGTTGCTTTGTTTTTTAGATGTTTCAGGAAACACCATACACTTCTCCCGAGTGTCTGTTGGCAATTTACATCCCGCCCATCAGCATAACAAGGCTCCCAGTTCTCCATGGCCTGTCCTGCCTTTCTGGATTTTACACTTTTCTCAGATGGCCCTTTTGACCAGGGGGAAGTGAGACTTCATTGTAGTGCAGATTTCCTTTGCAAGCTTGCTTGGTTGGCCAAAAAGTGCGTATGCGTTTTTTCCTGATTCAGGAAAAAACGCATACGCCCTTTTTGGCCAAGTGCATCATTGTGGACGTTCTGCCTCTTTTCCTATGCTTAAAATGCAATTCCAGTCTACCTCCTGAAATCGGTTTCCTGCAATTCTGCCCCGCTTTCAAGTCCTCTTGGCAGCCTTACTTCAGTATATTTTTGGACGATTGCTGTCATTTATAACTCTGCAGGTTTGTGAATTACAGTGCCCCTGAGCTCCGTTCTTCATCTCGCTTTCTTGTGAGCTGGCCGCAACACCGCAGGATTGCTTCAGGCCCTAATCTGGTTCCAGCACGGCACGCTGAGCCTTTGGTTAATTCCTGTCCTTGGTGGGAAATGAGAGTTAAATTTGCCCGTCCAGACACCTCCAGCTAGTCTCTCATTGGTTCTCGCTATTCCTGTTCATCTTCCGCAGAAATTGCAAACTGGGCCAAACAGGAGGTTAAAGGGACTGACTCTCCAAGTCGGGAGGATGTTAGTAAAGCGTCTGGAATGTTGCACCCGAGTACCAGGGTACGAAAACTGAGACATATTTGAACACGTCTCCCGATCACATGGTTGATCATACTCTAGGTTCCACATGCATGTTTTAGCTGAAGGAAGAATACCTTAAACCTGGGTAGTTGAAACCCGTGGAATGGGTACCATGCAATATGACTTCAAAGGGTCTTCATTTGCTCACCGAACCTCTCCAATCCTATCACTGCTGCGTTTATGCCCCTGTACACATGCTTGATTCTCCTTCGGAGACATAGCAATCCATAGGTTTTAAGATACTTACTAGTCAGGTACATTCTTAGGCGTTTAATATGCGGTGTTGAGTCCATTTCGTTGAGCAAGGAGTAGCTCTTGTCTATTCCATATTTGGCTTAAGGAACTTTATCTGTGCTCATTTCAATCTCTGGTTTTATGCAGCACCCCAACTCACCTTTACCCTTAAGCAAGCATAAGTTGGTTTTCTAAATTTGAGACCCTGTTCTGTTCTGTAATTCAGTTCCTGTGTAGCCAAGTTTACATTCTGTGTATTACTGATATCTTATGATGTTTCTTTTTCTGTGTGACTTATTTCAGTTAGAATCATCATACCTGAATCCACTCATTGTGCTGCTAAGGGCCTGATGACATAGATTTCATTGCTGAGTGATATTGCTTTGTAAGTAAATACCACAACTTCTTTATCCATTTTTCACTTTCTGCGATGTTGAACTTGTACTGTAAACGAGGTTCTTGTAAACAGAGGCGTCCCAAACTTTGGGGTGGCTGTGTCTTTTTGATTTTAATTTCCCTAAGCTATAGGACCATAATTGGAAGTGCCCTAGGCTCTGTTGCTTTGTTTTTTAGATGTTTCAGGAAACACCATACACTTCTCCCGAGTGTCTGTTGGCAATTTACATCCCGCCCATCAGCATAACAAGGCTCCCAGTTCTCCATGGCCTGTCCTGCCTTTCTGGATTTTACACTTTTTTCAGATGGCCCTTTTGACCGGGGGGAAGTGAGACTTCATTGTAGTGCAGATTTCCTTTGCAAGCTTGCTTGGTTGGCCAAAAAGGGCGTATGCGTTTTTTCCTGAATATATTCAGGAAAAAACGCATACGCCCTTTTTGGCCAAGTGCATCATTGTGGACGTTCTGCCTCTTTTCCTATGCTTTCAATGCAATTCCAGTCTACCTCCTGAAATCGGTTTCCTGCAATTCTGCCCCGCTTTCAAGTCCTCTTGGCAGCCTTACTTCAGTATATTTTTGGACGATAGCTGTCATTTATAACTCTGCAGGTTTGTGAATTACAGTGCCCCTGAGCTCCTTTCTTCAACTCGCTTTCTTTTGAGCTGGCCGCAACACCGCAGGATGGCTTCAGGCCCTAATCTGGTTCCGGCACGGCACGCTGAGCCTTTGGTTATTTCCTCTTCCTGGTGGGAAATGAGAGTTAAATTTGCCCGTCCAGACACCTCCAGCTAGTCTCTCATTGGTTCTCACTATTCCTGTTCATCTTCCGCAGAATTTGCAAACTGGGCCAAACAGGAGGTTAAAGGGACTGACTCTCCAAGTCGGGAGGGTGTTAGTAAAGCGTCTGGAATGTTGCACCCGAGTACCAGGGTACGAAAACTGAGACATATTTGAACACGTCTCCCGATCACATGGTTGATCATACTCTAGGTTCCACATGCATGTTTTAGCTGAAGGAAGAATACCTTAAACCTGGGTAGTTGAAACCCGTGGAATGGGTACCATGCAATATGACTTCAAAGGGTCTTCATTTGCTCACCGAACCTCTCCAATCCTATCACTGCTGCGTTTATGCCCCTGTACACATGCTTGATTCTCTTTCGGAGACATAGCAATCCATAGGTTTTAAGATACTTACTAGTCAGGTACATTCTTAGGCGTTTAATATGCGGTGTTGAGTCCATTTCGTTGAGCAAGGAGTAGCTCTTGTGTATTCCATATTTGGCTTAAGGAACTTTATCTGTGCTCATTTCAATCTCTGGTTTTATGCAGCACCCCAACTCACCTTTACCCTTAAGCAAGCATAAGTTGGTTTTCTAAATTTGAGACCCTGTTCTGTTCTGTAATTCAGTTCCTGTGTAGCCAAGTTTACATTCCGTGTATTACTGATATCTTATGATGTTTCTTTTTCTGTGTGACTTATTTCAGTTAGAATCATCATACCTGAATCCACTCATTGTGCTGCTCAGGGCCTGATGACATAGATTTCATTGCAGAGTGATATTGCTTTGTAAGTAAATACCACAACTTCTTTATCCATTTTTCACTTTCTGCGATGTTGAACTTGTACTGTAAACGAGGTTCTTGTAAACAGAGGCGTCCCAAACTTTGGGGTGGCTGTGTCTTTTTGATTTTAATTTCCCTAAGCTATAGGACCATAAGTGGAAGTGCCCTAGGCTCTGTTGCTTTGTTTTTTAGATGTTTCAGGAAACACCATACACTTCTCCCGAGTGTCTGTTGGCAATTTACATCCCGCCCATCAGCATAACAAGGCTCCCAGTTCTCCATGGCCTGTCCTGCCTTTCTGGATTTTACACTTTTTTCAGATGGCCCTTTTGACCGTGGGGAAGTGAGACTTCATTGTAGTGCAGATTTCCTTTGCAAGCTTGCTTGGTTGGCCAAAAAGGGCGTATGCGTTTTTTCCTGAATATATTCAGGAAAAAACGCATACGCCCTTTTTGGCCAAGTGCATCATTGTGGACGTTCTGCCTCTTTTCCTATGCTTTCAATGCAATTCCAGTCTACCTCCTGAAATCGGTTTCCTGCAATTCTGCCCCGCTTTCAAGTCCTCTTGGCAGCCTTACTTCAGTATATTTTTGGACGATAGCTGTCATTTATAACTCTGCAGGTTTGTGAATTACAGTGCCCCTGAGCTCCTTTCTTCAACTCGCTTTCTTTTGAGCTGGCCGCAACACCGCAGGATGGCTTCAGGCCCTAATCTGGTTCCGGCACGGCACGCTGAGCCTTTGGTTAATTCCTCTTCCTGGTGGGAAATGAGAGTTAAATTTGCCTGTCCAGACACCTCTAGCTAGTCTCTCATTGGTTCTCGCTATTCCTGTTCATCTTCCGCAGAAATTGCAAACTGGGCCAAACAGGAGGTTGAAGGGACTGACTCTCCAAGTCGGGAGGGTGTTAGTAAAGTGTCTGGAATGTTGCACCCGAGTACCAGGGGAGGAAAACTGAGACATATTTGAACACGTCTCCCGTTCACACGGTTGATCATACTCTGGGTTCCACATGCATGTTTTAGCTGAAGGAAGAATACCTTAAACCTGGAGAGTTGAGACCCGTGTAATGGGTACCATGCAATATGACTTCAAAGGGTCTTCATTTGCTCACCGAACCTCTCCAATCCTATCATTGCTGCATTTATGCCCCTGTACACACGCTTGATTCTCTTTTGGAGACATAGCAATCCATAGGTTTTAAGATACTTACTAGTCAGGTACATTCTTAGGCGTTTAATATGCGGTGTTGAGTCCATTTCGTTGAGCAAGGAGTAGCTCTTGTCTATTCCATATTTGGCTTAAGGAACTTTATCTGTGCTCATTTCAATCTCTGGTTTTATGCAGCACCCCAACTCACCTTTACCCTTAAGCAAGCATAAGTTGGTTTTCTAAATTTGAGACCCTGTTCTGTTCTGTAATTCAGTTCCTGTGTAGCCAAGTTTACATTCCGTGTATTACTGATATCTTATGATGTTTCTTTTTCTGTGTGACTTATTTCAGTTAGAATCATCATACCTGAATCCACTCATTGTGCTGCTAAGGGCCTGATGACATAGATTTCATTGCTGAGTGATATTGCTTTGTAAGTAAATACCACAACTTCTTTATCCATTTTTCACTTTCTGCGATGTTGAACTTGTACTGTAAACGAGGTTCTTGTAAACAGAGGCGTCCCAAACTTTGGGGTGGCTGTGTCTTTTTGATTTTAATTTCCCTAAGCTATAGGACCATAAGTGGAAGTGCCCTAGGCTCTGTTGCTTTGTTTTTTAGATGTTTCAGGAAACACCATACACTTCTCCCGAGTGTCTGTTGGCAATTTACATCCCGCCCATCAGCATAACAAGGCTCCCAGTTCTCCATGGCCTGTCCTGCCTTTCTGGATTTTACACTTTTTTCAGATGACCCTTTTGACCGGGGGGAAGTGAGACTTCATTGTAGTGCAGATTTCCTTTGCAAGCTTGCTTGGTTGGCCAAAAAGGGCGTATGCGTTTTTTCCTGAATATATTCAGGAAAAAACGCATACGCCCTTTTTGGCCAAGTGCATCATTGTGGACGTTCTGCCTCTTTTCCTATGCTTTCAATGCAATTCCAGTCTACCTCCTGAAATCGGTTTCCTGCAATTCTGCCCCGCTTTCAAGTCCTCTTGGCAGCCTTACTTCAGTATATTTTTGGACGATAGCTGTCATTTATAACTCTGCAGGTTTGTGAATTACAGTGCCCCTGAGCTCCTTTCTTCAACTCGCTTTCTTTTGAGCTGGCCGCAACACCGCAGGATGGCTTCAGGCCCTAATCTGGTTCCGGCACGGCACGCTGAGCCTTTGGTTAATTCCTCTTCCTGGTGGGAAATGAGAGTTAAATTTGCCTGTCCAGACACCTCTAGCTAGTCTCTCATTGGTTCTCGCTATTCCTGTTCATCTTCCGCAGAAATTGCAAACTGGGCCAAACAGGAGGTTGAAGGGACTGACTCTCCAAGTCGGGAGGGTGTTAGTAAAGCGTCTGGAATGTTGCACCCGAGTACCAGGGGAGGAAAACTGAGACATATTTGAACACGTCTCCCGTTCACACGGTTGATCATACTCTGGGTTCCACATGCATGTTTTAGCTGAAGGAAGAATACCTTAAACCTGGAGAGTTGAGACCCGTGTAATGGGTACCATGCAATATGACTTCAAAGGGTCTTCATTTGCTCACCGAACCTCTCCAATCCTATCATTGCTGCATTTATGCCCCTGTACACACGCTTGATTCTCTTTTGGAGACATAGCAATCCATAGGTTTTAAGATACTTACTAGTCAGGTACATTCTTAGGCGTTTAATATGCGGTGTTGAGTCCATTTCGTTGAGCAAGGAGTAGCTCTTGTGTAATCCATATTTGGCTTAAGGAACTTTATCTGTGCTCATTTCAATCTCTGGTTTTATGCAGCACCCCAACTCACCTTTACCCTTAAGCAAGCATAAGTTGGTTTTCTAAATTTGAGACCCTGTTCTGTTCTGTAATTCAGTTCCTGTGTAGCCAAGTTTACATTCCGTGTATTACTGATATCTTATGATGTTTCTTTTTCTGTGTGACTTATTTCAGTTAGAATCATCATACCTGAATCCACTCATTGTGCTGCTAAGGGCCTGATGACATAGATTTCATTGCTGAGTGATATTGCTTTGTAAGTAAATACCACAACTTCTTTATCCATTTTTCACTTTCTGTGATGTTGAACTTGTACTGTAAACGAGGTTCTTGTAAACAGAGGCGTCCCAAACTTTGGGGTGGCTGTGTCTTTTTGATTTTAATTTCCCTAATCTATAGGACCATAAGTGGAAGTGCCCTAGGCTCTGTTGCTTTGTTTTTTAGATGTTTCAGGAAACACCATACACTTCTCCCGAGTGTCTGTTGGCAATTTACATCCCGCCCATCAGCATAACAAGGCTCCCAGTTCTCCATGGCCTGTCCTGCCTTTCTGGATTTTACACTTTTTTCAGATGGCCCTTTTGACCGGGGGGAAGTGAGACTTCATTGTAGTGCAGATTTCCTTTGCAAGCTTGCTTGGTTGGCCAAAAAGTGCGTATGAGTTTTTTCCTGAATATATTCAGGAAAAAACGCATACGCCCTTTTTGGCCAAGTGCATCATTGTGGATGTTCTGCCTCTTTTCCTATGCTTTCAATGCAATTCCAGTCTACCTCCTGAAATCGGTTTCCTGCAATTCTGCCCCGCTTTCAAGTCCTCTTGGCAGCCTTACTTCAGTATATTTTTGGACGATAGCTGTCATTTATAACTCTGCAGGTTTGTGAATTACAGTGCCCCTGAGCTCCTTTCTTCAACTCGCTTTCTTTTGAGCTGGCCGCAACACCGCAGGATGGCTTCAGGCCCTAATCTGGTTCCGGCACGGCACGCTGAGCCTTTGGTTAATTCCTCTTCCTCGTGGGAAATGAGAGTTAAATTTGCCCGTCCAGACACCTCCAGCTAGTCTCTCATTGGTTCTCGCTATTCCTGTTCATCTTCCGCAGAAATTGCAAACTGGGCCAAACAGGAGGTTAAAGGGACTGACTCTCCAAGTCGGGAGGGTGTTAGTAAAGTGTCTGGAATGTTGCACCCGAGTACCAGGGTACGAAAACTGAGACATATTTGAACACGTCTCCCGATCACATGGTTGATCATACTCTGGGTTCCACATGCATGTTTTACCTGAAGGAAGAATACCTTAAACCTGGGTAGTTGAAACCCGTGGAATGGGTACCATGCAATATGACTTCAGAGGGTCTTCATTTGCTCACCGAACCTCTCCAATCCTATCACTGCTGCGTTTATGCCCCTGTACACATGCTTGATTCTCTTTCGGAGACATAGCAATCCATAGGTTTTAAGATACTTACTAGTCAGGTACATTCTTAGGCGTTTAATATGCGGTGTTGAGTCCATTTCGTTGAGCAAGGAGTAGCTCTTGTCTATTCCATATTTGGCTTAAGGAACTTTATCTGTGCTCATTTCAATCTCTGGTTTTATGCAGCACCCAAACTCACCTTTCCCCTTAAGCAAGCATAAGTTGGTTTTCTAAATTTGAGACCCTGTTCTGTTCTGTAATTCAGTTCCTGTGTAGCCAAGTTTACATTCCGTGTATTACTGATATCTTATGATGTTTCTTTTTCTGTGTGACTTATTTCAGTTAGAATCATCATACCTGAATCCACTCATTGTGCTGCTCAGGGCCTGATGACATAGATTTCATTGCAGAGTGATATTGCTTTGTAAGTAAATACCACAACTTCTTTATCCATTTTTCACTTTCTGCGATGTTGAACTTGTACTGTAAACGAGGTTCTTATAAACAGAGGCGTCCCAAACTTTGGGGTGGCTGTGTCTTTTTGATTTTAATTTCCCTAAGCTATAGGACCATAAGTGGAAGTGCCCTAGGCTCTGTTGCTTTGTTTTTTAGATGTTTCAGGAAACACCATACACTTCTCCCGAGTGTCTGTTGGCAATTTACATCCCGCCCATCAGCATAACAAGGCTCCCAGTTCTCCATGGCCTGTCCTGCCTTTCTGGATTTTACACTTTTTTCAGATGGCCCTTTTGACCGGGGGGAAGTGAGACTTCATTGTAGTGCAGATTTCCTTTGCAAGCTTGCTTGGTTGGCCAAAAAGGGCGTATGCGTTTTTTCCTGAATATATTCAGGAAAAAACGCATACGCCCTTTTTGGCCAAGTGCATCATTGTGGACGTTCTGCCTCTTTTCCTATGCTTTCAATGCAATTCCAGTCTACCTCCTGAAATCGGTTTCCTGCAATTCTGCCCCGCTTTCAAGTCCTCTTGGCAGCCTTACTTCAGTATATTTTTGGACGATAGCTGTCATTTATAACTCTGCAGGTTTGTGAATTACAGTGCCCCTGAGCTCCTTTCTTCAACTCGCTTTCTTTTGAGCTGGCCGCAACACCGCAGGATGGCTTCAGGCCCTAATCTGGTTCCGGCACGGCACGCTGAGCCTTTGGTTAATTCCTCTTCCTGGTGGGAAATGAGAGTTAAATTTGCCTGTCCAGACACCTCTAGCTAGTCTCTCATTGGTTCTCGCTATTCCTGTTCATCTTCCGCAGAAATTGCAAACTGGGCCAAACAGGAGGTTGAAGGGACTGACTCTCCAAGTCGGGAGGGTGTTAGTAAAGCGTCTGGAATGTTGCACCCGAGTACCAGGGGAGGAAAACTGAGACATATTTGAACACGTCTCCCGTTCACACGGTTGATCATACTCTGGGTTCCACATGCATGTTTTAGCTGAAGGAAGAATACCTTAAACCTGGAGAGTTGAGACCCGTGTAATGGGTACCATGCAATATGACTTCAAAGGGTCTTCATTTGCTCACCGAACCTCTCCAATCCTATCATTGCTGCATTTATGCCCCTGTACACACGCTTGATTCTCTTTTGGAGACATAGCAATCCATAGGTTTTAAGATACTTACTAGTCAGGTACATTCTTAGGCGTTTAATATGCGGTGTTGAGTCCATTTCGTTGAGCAAGGAGTAGCTCTTGTGTATTCCATATTTGGCTTAAGGAACTTTATCTGTGCTCATTTCAATCTCTGGTTTTATGCAGCACCCCAACTCACCTTTACCCTTAAGCAAGCATAAGTTGGTTTTCTAAATTTGAGACCCTGTTCTGTTCTGTAATTCAGTTCCTGTGTAGCCAAGTTTACATTCCGTGTATTACTGATATCTTATGATGTTTCTTTTTCTGTGTGACTTATTTCAGTTAGAATCATCGTACCTGAATCCACTCATTATGCTGCTACGGGCCTGATGACATAGATTTCATTGCTGAGTGATACTGCATTGTACGTAAGTACCACAAGTTCTTTATCCATTTTTCACTTTCTGTGATATTGAACTTGTACGGTAAATGAGGTTCTTGTAAACAGAGGCGTCCCAAACTTTGGGGTGGCTGTGTCTTTTTGATTTTAATTTCCCTAAGCTATAGGACCATAAGTGGAAGTGCCCTAGGCTCTGTTGCTTTGTTTTTTAGATGTTTCAGGAAACACCATACACTTCTCCCGAGTGTCTGTTGGCAATTTACATCCCGCCCATCAGCATAACAAGGCTCCCAGTTCTCCATGGCCTGTCCTGCCTTTCTGGATTTTACACTTTTTTCAGATGGCCCTTTTGACCGGGGGGAAGTGAGACTTCATTGTAGTGCAGATTTCCTTTGCAAGCTTGCTTGGTTGGCCAAAAAGGGCGTATGCCTTTTTTCCTGAATATATTCAGGAAAAAACGCATACGCCCTTTTTGGCCAAGTGCATCATTGTGGACGTTCTGCCTCTTTTCCTATGCTTTCAATGCAATTCCAGTCTACCTCCTGAAATCGGTTTCCTGCAATTCTGCCCCGCTTTCAAGTCCTCTTGGCAGCCTTACTTCAGTATATTTTTGGACGATAGCTGTCATTTATAACTCTGCAGGTTTGTGAATTACAGTGCCCCTGAGCTCCTTTCTTCAACTCGCTTTCTTTTGAGCTGGCCGCAACACCGCAGGATGGCTTCAGGCCCTAATCTGGTTCCGGCACGGCACGCTGAGCCTTTGGTTAATTCCTCTTCCTGGTGGGAAATGAGAGTTAAATTTGCCCGTCCAGACACCTCTAGCTAGTCTCTCATTGGTTCTCGCTATTCCTGTTCATCTTCCGCAGAAATTGCAAACTGGGCCAAACAGGAGGTTGAAGGGACTGACTCTCCAAGTCGGGAGGGTGTTAGTAAAGCGTCTGGAATGTTGCACCCGAGTACCAGGGTACGAAAACTGAGACATATTTGAACACGTCTCCCGTTCACACGGTTGATCATACTCTGGGTTCCACATGCATGTTTTAGCTGAAGGAAGAATACCTTAAACCTGGAGAGTTGAGACCCGTGTAATGGGTACCATGCAATATGACTTCAAAGGGTCTTCATTTGCTCACCGAACCTCTCCAATCCTATCATTGCTGCATTTATGCCCCTGTACACACGCTTGATTCTCTTTTGGAGACATAGCAATCCATAGGTTTTAAGATACTTACTAGTCAGGTACATTCTTAGGCATTTAATATGCGGTGTTGAGTCCATTTCGTTGAGCAAGGAGTAGCTCTTGTCTATTCCATATTTGGCTTAAGGAACTTTATCTGTGCTCATTTCAATCTCTGGTTTTATGCAGCACCCCAACTCACCTTTCCCCTTAAGCAAGCATAAGTTGGTTTTCTAAATTTGAGACCCTGTTCTGTTCTGTAATTCAGTTCCTGTGTAGCCAAGTTTACATTCCGTGTATTACTGATATCTTATGATGTTTCTTTTTCTGTGTGACTTATTTCAGTTAGAATCATCATACCTGAATCCACTCATTGTGCTGCTCAGGGCCTGATGACATAGATTTCATTGCAGAGTGATATTGCTTTGTATGTAAATACCACAACTTCTTTATCCATTTTTCACTTTCTGTGATGTTGAACTTGTACTGTAAACGAGGTTCTTGTAAACAGAGGCGTCCCAAACTTTGGGGTGGCTGTGTCTTTTTGATTTTAATTTCCCTAATCTATAGGACCATAAGTGGAAGTGCCCTAGGCTCTGTTGCTTTGTTTTTTAGATGTTTCAGGAAACACCATACACTTCTCCCGAGTGTCTGTTGGCAATTTATATCCCGCCCATCAGCATAACAAGGCTCCCAGTTCTCCATGGCCTGTCCTGCCTTTCTGGATTTTACACTTTTTTCAGATGGCCCTTTTGACCGGGGGGAAGTGAGACTTCATTGTAGTGCAGATTTCCTTTGCAAGCTTGCTTGGTTGGCCAAAAAGTGCGTATGAGTTTTTTCCTGAATATATTCAGGAAAAAACGCATACGCCCTTTTTGGACAAGTGCATCATTGTGGACGTTCTGCCTCTTTTCCTATGCTTTCAATGCAATTCCAGTCTACCTCCTGAAATCAGTTTCCTGCAATTCTGCCCCGCTTTCAAGTCCTCTTGGCAGCCTTACTTCAGTATATTTTTGGACGATAGCTGTCATTTATAACTCTGCAGGTTTGTGAATTACAGTGCCCCTGAGCTCCTTTCTTCAACTCGCTTTCTTTTGAGCTGGCCGCAACACCGCAGGATGGCTTCAGGCCCTAATCTGGTTCCGGCACGGCACGCTGAGCCTTTGGTTAATTCCTCTTCCTGGTGGGAAATGAGAGTTAAATTTGCCCGTCCAGACACCTCCAGCTAGTCTCTCATTGGTTCTCGCTATTCCTGTTCATCTTCCGCAGAAATTGCAAACTGGGCCAAACAGGAGGTTAAAGGGACTGACTCTCCAAGTCGGGAGGGTGTTAGTAAAGTGTCTGGAATGTTGCACCCGAGTACCAGGGTACGAAAACTGAGACATATTTGAACACGTCTCCCGATCACATGGTTGATCATACTCTGGGTTCCACATGCATGTTTTACCTGAAGGAAGAATACCTTAAACCTGGGTAGTTGAAACCCGTGGAATGGGTACCATGCAATATGACTTCAGAGGGTCTTCATTTGCTCACCGAACCTCTCCAATCCTATCACTGCTGCGTTTATGCCCCTGTACACATGCTTGATTCTCTTTCGGAGACATAGCAATCCATAGGTTTTAAGATACTTACTAGTCAGGTACATTCTTAGGCGTTTAATATGCGGTGTTGAGTCCATTTCGTTGAGCAAGGAGTAGCTCTTGTCTATTCCATATTTGGCTTAAGGAACTTTATCTGTGCTCATTTCAATCTCTGGTTTTATGCAGCACCCAAACTCACCTTTACCCTTAAGCAAGCATAAGTTGGTTTTCTAAATTTGAGACCCTGTTCTGTTCTGTAATTCAGTTCCTGTGTAGCCAAGTTTACATTCCGTGTATTACTGATATCTTATGATGTTTCTTTTTCTGTGTGACTTATTTCAGTTAGAATCATCATACCTGAATCCACTCATTGTGCTGCTCAGGGCCTGATGACATAGATTTCATTGCAGAGTGATATTGCTTTGTAAGTAAATACCACAACTTCTTTATCCATTTTTCACTTTCTGCGATGTTGAACTTGTACTGTAAACGAGGTTCTTATAAACAGAGGCGTCCCAAACTTTGGGGTGGCTGTGTCTTTTTGATTTTAATTTCCCTAAGCTATAGGACCATAAGTGGAAGTGCCCTAGGCTCTGTTGCTTTGTTTTTTAGATGTTTCAGGAAACACCATACACTTCTCCCGAGTGTCTGTTGGCAATTTACATCCCGCCCATCAGCATAACAAGGCTCCCAGTTCTCCATGGCCTGTCCTGCCTTTCTGGATTTTACACTTTTTTCAGATGGCCCTTTTGACCGTGGGGAAGTGAGACTTCATTGTAGTGCAGATTTCCTTTGCAAGCTTGCTTGGTTGGCCAAAAAGGGCGTATGCGTTTTTTCCTGAATATATTCAGGAAAAAACGCATACGCCCTTTTTGGCCAAGTGCATCATTGTGGACGTTCTGCCTCTTTTCCTATGCTTTCAATGCAATTCCAGTCTACCTCCTGAAATCGGTTTCCTGCAATTCTGCCCCGCTTTCAAGTCCTCTTGGCAGCCTTACTTCAGTATATTTTTGGACGATAGCTGTCATTTATAACTCTGCAGGTTTGTGAATTACAGTGCCCCTGAGCTCCTTTCTTCAACTCGCTTTCTTTTGAGCTGGCCGCAACACCGCAGGATGGCTTCAGGCCCTAATCTGGTTCCGGCACGGCACGCTGAGCCTTTGGTTAATTCCTCTTCCTGGTGGGAAATGAGAGTTAAATTTGCCTGTCCAGACACCTCTAGCTAGTCTCTCATTGGTTCTCGCTATTCCTGTTCATCTTCCGCAGAAATTGCAAACTGGGCCAAACAGGAGGTTGAAGGGACTGACTCTCCAAGTCGGGAGGGTGTTAGTAAAGCGTCTGGAATGTTGCACCCGAGTACCAGGGGAGGAAAACTGAGACATATTTGAACACGTCTCCCGTTCACACGGTTGATCATACTCTGGGTTCCACATGCATGTTTTAGCTGAAGGAAGAATACCTTAAACCTGGAGAGTTGAGACCCGTGTAATGGGTACCATGCAATATGACTTCAAAGGGTCTTCATTTGCTCACCGAACCTCTCCAATCCTATCATTGCTGCATTTATTCCCCTGTACACACGCTTGATTCTCTTTTGGAGACATAGCAATCCATAGGTTTTAAGATACTTACTAGTCAGGTACATTCTTAGGCGTTTAATATGCGGTGTTGAGTCCATTTCGTTGAGCAAGGAGTAGCTCTTGTGTATTCCATATTTGGCTTAAGGAACTTTATCTGTGCTCATTTCAATCTCTGGTTTTATGCAGCACCCCAACTCACCTTTACCCTTAAGCAAGCATAAGTTGGTTTTCTAAATTTGAGACCCTGTTCTGTTCTGTAATTCAGTTCCTGTGTAGCCAAGTTTACATTCCGTGTATTACTGATATCTTATGATGTTTCTTTTTCTGTGTGACTTATTTCAGTTAGAATCATCGTACCTGAATCCACTCATTATGCTGCTACGGGCCTGATGACATAGATTTCATTGCTGAGTGATACTGCATTGTACGTAAGTACCACAAGTTCTTTATCCATTTTTCACTTTCTGTGATATTGAACTTGTACGGTAAATGAGGTTCTTGTAAACAGAGGCGTCCCAAACTTTGGGGTGGCTGTGTCTTTTTGATTTTAATTTCCCTAATCTATAGGACCATAAGTGGAAGTGCCCTAGGCTCTGTTGCTTTGTTTTTTAGATGTTTCAGGAAACACCATACACTTCTCCCGAGTGTCTGTTGGCAATTTACATCCCGCCCATCAGCATAACAAGGCTCCCAGTTCTCCATGGCCTGTCCTGCCTTTCTGGATTTTACACTTTTTTCAGATGGCCCTTTTGACCGGGGGGAAGTGAGACTTCATTGTAGTGCAGATTTCCTTTGCAAGCTTGCTTGGTTGGCCAAAAAGTGCGAATGCGTTTTTTCCTGAATATATTCCGGAAAAAACGCATACGCCCTTTTTGGCCAAGTGCATCATTGTGGACGTTCTGCCTCTTTTCCTATGCTTTCAATGCAATTCCAGTCTACCTCCTGAAATCGGTTTCCTGCAATTCTGCCCCGCTTTCAAGTCCTCTTGGCAGCCTTACTTCAGTATATTTTTGGACGATAGCTGTCATTTACAACTCTGCAGGTTTGTGAATTACACTGCCCCTGAGCTCCTTTCTTCAACTCGCTTTCTTGTGACCTGGCCGCAACACCGCAGGATGGCTTCAGGCCCTAATCTAGTTCCGGCACGGCACACTGAGCCTTTGGTTAATTCCTCTCCCTGGTGGGAAATGAGAGTTAAATTTGCCCGTCCAGACACCTCCTGCTAGTCTCTCATTGGTTCTCCCTATTCCTGTTCATCTTCCGCAGAAATTGCAAACTGGGCCAAACAGGAGGTTAAAGGGACTGACTCTCCAAGTCGGGAGAGTGTTAGTAAAGCGTATGGAATGTTGCACCCGAGTACCAGGGTATGAAAACTGAGACATATTTGAACACGTCTCCCGATCACATGGTTGATCATACTCTAGGTTCCACATGCATGTTTTAGCTGAAGGAAGAATACCTTAAACCTGGGTAGTTGAAACCCATGGAATGGGTACCATGCAATATGACTTCAAAGGGTCTTCATTTGCTCACCGAACCTCTCCAATCCTATCACTGCTGCGTTTATGCCCCTGTACACATGCTTGATTCTCTTTCGGAGACATAGCAATCCATAGGTTTTAAGATACTTACTAGTCACGTACATTCTTAGGCATTTAATATGCGGTGTTGAGTCCATTTCGTTGAGCAAGGAGTAGCTCTTGTCTATTCCATATTTGGCTTAAGGAACTTTATCTGTGCTCATTTCAATCTCTGGTTTTATGCAGCACCCCAACTCACCTTTACCCTTAAGCAAGCATAAGTTGGTTTTCTAAATTTGAGACCCTGTTCTGTTCTGTAATTCAGTTCCTGTGTAGCCAAGTTTACATTCCGTGTATTACTGATATCTTATGATGTTTCTTTTTCAGTGTGACTTATTTCAGTTAGAATCATCGTACCTGAATCCACTCATTATGCTGCTACGGGCCTGATGACATAGATTTCATTGCTGAGTGATACTGCATTGTACGTAAGTACCACAAGTTCTTTATCCATTTTTCACTTTCTGTGATATTGAACTTGTACGGTAAATGAGGTTCTTGTAAACAGAGGCGTCCCAAACTTTGGGGTGGCTGTGTCTTTTTGATTTTAATTTCCCTAAGCTATAGGACCATAAGTGGAAGTGCCCTAGGCTCTGTTGCTTTGTTTTTTAGATGTTTCAGGAAACACCATACACTTCTTCCGAGTGTCTGTTGACAATTTACATCCCGCCCATCAGCATAACAAGGCTCCCAGTTCTCCATGGCCTGTCCTGCCTTTCTGGATTTTACACTTTTTTCAGATGGCCCTTTTGACCGGGGGGAAGTGAGACTTCATTGTAGTGCAGATTTCCTTTGCAAGCTTGCTTGGTTGGCCAAAAAGGGCTTATGCGTTTTTTCCTGAATATATTCAGGAAAAAACGCATATGCACTTTTTGGCCAAGTGCATCATTGTGGACATTCTGCCTCGTTTCCTATGCTTTCAATGCAATTCCAGTCTACCTCCTGAAATCGGTTTCCTGCAATTCTGCCCCGCTTTCAAGTCCTCTTGGCAGCCTTACTTCAGTATATTTTTGGACGATAGCTGTCATTTATAACTCTGCAGGTTTGTGAATTACACTGCCTTTGAGCTCCTTTCTTCAACTCGCTTTCTTGTGACCTGGCAGCAACACCGCAGGATGGCTTCAGGCCCTAATCTTGTTCCGGCACGGCACGCTGAGCCTTTGCTTAATTCCTCTTCCTCGTGGGAAATGAGAGTTAAATTTGCCCGTCCAGACACCTCCAGCTAGTCTCTCATTGGTTCTCGCTATTCCTGTTCATCTTCCGCAGAAATTGCAAACTGGGCCAAACAGGAGGTTAAAGGGACTGACTCTCCAAGTCGGGAGGGTGTTAGTAAAGCGTCTGGAATGTTGCACCCGAGTACCAGGGTACGAAAACTGAGACATATTTGAACAGGTCTCCCGATCACATGGTTAATCATACTCTAGGTTCCACATTCATGTTTTAGCTGAAGGAAGAATACCTTAAACCTGGGTAGTTGAAACCCGTGGAATGGGTACCATGCAATATGACTTCAGAGGGTCTTCATTTGCTCACCGAACCTCTCCAATCCTATCACTGCTGCGTTTATGCCCCTGTACATATGCTTGATTCTCTTTCGGAGACATAGCAATCCATAGGTTTTAAGATACTTACTAGTCAGGTACATTCTTAGGCGTTTAATATGCGCTGTTGAGTCCATTTCGTTGAGCAAGGAGTAGCTCTTGTCTATTCCATATTTGGCTTAAGGAACTTTATCTGTGCTCATTTCAATCTCTGGTTTTATGCAGCACCCCAACTCACCTTTCCCCTTATGCAAGCATAAGTTGGTTTTCTAAATTTGAGACCCTGTTCTGTTCTGTAATTCAGTTCCTGTGTAGCCAAGTTTACATTCCGTGTATTACTGATATCTTATGTTGTTTCTTTTTCTGTGTGACTTATTTCAGTTAGAATCATCATACCTGAATCCACTCATTGTGCTGCTAAGGGCCTGATGACATAGATTTCATTGCTGAGTGATATTGCTTTGTAAGTAAATACCACAACTTCTTTATCCATTTTTCACTTTCTGCGATGTTGAACTTGTACTGTAAACGAGGTTCTTGTAAACAGAGGCGTCCCAAACTTTGGGGTGGCTGTGTCTTTTTGATTTTAATTTCCCTAAGCTATAGGACCATAAGTGGAAGTGCCCTAGGCTCTGTTGCTTTGTTTTTTAGATGTTTCAGGAAACACCATACACTTCTCCCGAGTGTCTGTTGGCAATTTACATCCCGCCCATCAGCATAACAAGGCTCCCAGTTCTCCATGGCCTGTCCTGCCTTTCTGGATTTTACACTTTTTTCAGATGGCCCTTTTGACCGGGGGGAAGTGAGACTTCATTGTAGTGCAGATTTCCTTTGCAAGCTTGCTTGGTTGGCCAAAAAGGGCGTATGCGTTTTTTCCTGAATATATTCAGGAAAAAACGCATACGCCCTTTTTGGCCAAGTGCATCATTGTGGACGTTCTGCCTCTTTTCCTATGCTTTCAATGCAATTCCAGTCTACCTCCTGAAATCGGTTTCCTGCAATTCTGCCCCGCTTTCAAGTCCTCTTGGCAGCCTTACTTCAGTATATTTTTGGACGATAGCTGTCATTTATAACTCTGCAGGTTTGTGAATTACAGTGCCCCTGAGCTCCTTTCTTCAACTCGCTTTCTTTTGAGCTGGCCGCAACACCGCAGGATGGCTTCAGGCCCTAATCTGGTTCCGGCACGGCACGCTGAGCCTTTGGTTAATTCCTCTTCCTGGTGGGAAATGAGAGTTAAATTTGCCCATCCAGACACCTCCAGCTAGTCTCTCATTGGTTCTCGCTATTCCTGTTCATCTTCCGCAGAAATTGCAAACTGGGCCAAACAGGAGGTTGAAGGGACTGACTCTCCAAGTCGGGAGGGTGTTAGTAAAGCGTCTGGAATGTTGCACCCGAGTACCAGGGGAGGAAAACTGAGACATATTTGAACACGTCTCCCGTTCACACGGTTGATCATACTCTGGGTTCCACATGCATGTTTTAGCTGAAGGAAGAATACCTTAAACCTGGAGAGTTGAGACCCGTGTAATGGGTACCATGCAATATGACTTCAAAGGGTCTTCATTTGCTCACCGAACCTCTCCAATCCTATCATTGCTGCATTTATGCCCCTGTACACACGCTTGATTCTCTTTTGGAGACATAGCAATCCATAGGTTTTAAGATACTTACTAGTCAGGTACATTCTTAGGCGTTTAATATGCGGTGTTGAGTCCATTTCGTTGAGCAAGGAGTAGCTCTTGTGTATTCCATATTTGGCTTAAGGAACTTTATCTGTGCTCATTTCAATCTCTGGTTTTATGCAGCACCCCAACTCACCTTTCCCCTTAAGCAAGCATAAGTTGGTTTTCTAAATTTGAGACCCTGTTCTGTTCTGTAATTCAGTTCCTGTGTAGCCAAGTTTACATTCCGTGTATTACTGATATCTTATGATGTTTCTTTTTCTGTGTGACTTATTTCAGTTAGAATCATCATACCTGAATCCACTCATTGTGCTGCTACGGGCCTGATGACACAGATTTCATTGCTGAGTGATATTGCTTTGTAAGTAAATACCACAACTTCTTTATCCATTTTTCACTTTCTGCGATGTTGAACTTGTACTGTAAACGAGGTTCTTGTAAACAGAGGCGTCCCAAACTTTGGGGTGGCTGTGTCTTTTTGATTTTAATTTCCCTAAGCTATAGGACCATAAGTGGAAGTGCCCTAGGCTCTGTTGCTTTGTTTTTTAGATGTTTCAGGAAACACCATACACTTCTCCCGAGTGTCTGTTGGCAATTTACATCCCGCCCATCAGCATAACAAGGCTCCCAGTTCTCCATGGCCTGTCCTGCCTTTCTGGATTTTACACTTTTTTCAGATGGCCCTTTTGACCGGGGGGAAGGGAGACTTCATTGTAGTGCAGATTTCCTTTGCAAGCTTGCTTGGTTGGCCAAAAAGGGCGTATGCGTTTTTTCCTGAATATATTCAGGAAAAAACGCATACGCCCTTTTTGGCCAAGTGCATCATTGTGGACGTTCTGCCTCTTTTCCTATGCTTTCAATGCAATTCCAGTCTACCTCCTGAAATCAGTTTCCTGCAATTCTGCCCCGCTTTCAAGTCCTCTTGGCAGCCTTACTTCAGTATATTTTTGGACGATAGCTGTCATTTATAACTCTGCAGGTTTGTGAATTACAGTGCCCCTGAGCTCCTTTCTTCAACTCGCTTTCTTTTGAGCTGGCCGCAACACCGCAGGATGGCTTCAGGCCCTAATCTTGTTCCGGCACGGCATGCTGAGCCTTTGGTTAATTCCTCTTCCTGGTGGGAAATGAGAGTTAAATTTGCCCGTCCAGACACCTCCAGCTAGTCTCTCATTGGTTCTCGCTATTCCTGTTCATCTTCTGCAGAAATTGCAAACTGGGCCAAACAGGAGGTTAAAGGGACTGACTCTCCAAGTCGGGAGGGTGTTAGTAAAGCGTCTGGAATGTTGCACCCGAGTACCAGGGTACGAAAACTGAGACATATTTGAACACGTCTCCCGATCACATGGTTGATCATACTCTAGGTTCCACATGCATGTTTTAGCTGAAGGAAGAATACCTTAAACCTGGGTAGTTGAAACCCGTGGAATGGGTACCATGCAATATGACTTCAGAGGGTCTTCATTTGCTCACCGAACCTCTCCAATCCTATCACTGCTGCGTTTATGCCCCTGTACACATGCTTGATTCTCTTTCGGAGACATAGCAATCCATAGGTTTTAAGATACTTACTAGTCAGGTACATTCTTAGGCGTTTAATATGCGGTGTTGAGTCCATTTCGTTGAGCAAGGAGTAGCTCTTGTCTATTCCATATTTGGCTTAAGGAACTTTATCTGTGCTCATTTCAATCTCTGGTTTTATGCAGCACCCAAACTCACCTTTCCCCTTAAGCAAGCATAAGTTGGTTTTCTAAATTTGAGACCCTGTTCTGTTCTGTAATTCAGTTCCTGTGTAGCCAAGTTTACATTCCGTGTATTACTGATATCTTATGATGTTTCTTTTTCTGTGTGACTTATTTCAGTTAGAGTCATCATACCTGAATCCACTCATTGTGCTGCTAAGGGCCTGATGACATAGATTTCATTGCTGAGTGATATTGCTTTGTAAGTAAATACCACAACTTCTTTATCCATTTTTCACTTTCTGCGATGTTGAACTTGTACTGTAAACGAGGTTCTTGTAAACAGAGGCGTCCCAAACTTTGGGGTGGCTGTGTCTTTTTGATTTTAATTTCCCTAAGCTATAGGACCATAAGTGGAAGTGCCCTAGGCTCTGTTGCTTTGTTTTTTAGATGTTTCAGGAAACACCATACACTTCTCCGGAGTGGCTGTTGGCAATTTACATCCCGCCCATCAGCATAACAAGGCTCCCAGTTCTCCATGGCCTGTCCTGCGTTTCTGGATTTTACACTTTTTTCAGATGGCCCTTTTGACCGGGGGGAAGGGAGACTTCATTGTAGTGCAGATTTCCTTTGCAAGCTTGCTTGGTTGGCCAAAAAGGGCGTATGCGTTTTTTCCTGAATATATTCAGGAAAAAACGCATACACCCTTTTTGGCCAAGTGCATCATTGTGGACGTTCTGCCTCTTTTCCTATGCTTTCAATGCAATTCCAGTCTACCTCCTGAAATCGGTTTCCTGCAATTCTGCCCCGCTTTCAAGTCCTCTTGGCAGCCTTACTTCAGTATATTTTTGGACGATAGCTGTCATTTATAACTCTGCAGGTTTGTGAATTACAGTGCCCCTGAGCTCCTTTCTTCAACTCGCTTTCTTTTGAGCTGGCCGCAACACCGCAGGATGGCTTCAGGCCCTAATCTGGTTCTGGCACGGCACGCTGAGCCTTTGGTTAATTCCTCTTCCTGGTGGGAAATGAGAGTTAAATTTGCCCGTCCAGACACCTCCAGCTAGTCTCTCATTGGTTCTCGCTATTCCTGTTCATCTTCCGCAGAAATTGCAAACTGGGCCAAACAGGAGGTTAAAGGGACTGACTCTCCAAGTCGGGAGGGTGTTAGTAAAGCGTCTGGAATGTTGCACCCGAGTACCAGGGTACGAAAACTGAGACATATTTGAACACGTCTCCCGATCACATGGTTGATCATACTCTAGGTTCCACATGCATGTTTTAGCTGAAGGAAGAATACCTTAAACCTGGGTAGTTGAAACCCGTGGAATGGGTACCATGCAATATGACTTCAGAGGGTCTTCATTTGCTCACCGAACCTCTCCAATCCTATCACTGCTGCGTTTATGCCCCTGTACACATGCTTGATTCTCTTTCGGAGACATAGCAATCCATAGGTTTTAAGATACTTACTAGTCAGGTACATTCTTAGGCGTTTAATATGCGGTGTTGAGTCCATTTCGTTGAGCAAGGAGTAGCTCTTGTCTATTCCATATTTGGCTTAAGGAACTTTATCTGTGCTCATTTCAATCTCTGGTTTTATGCAGCACCCAAACTCACCTTTACCCTTAAGCAAGCATAAGTTGGTTTTCTAAATTTGAGACCCTGTTCTGTTCTGTAATTCAGTTCCTGTGTAGCCAAGTTTACATTCCGTGTATTACTGATATCTTATGATGTTTCTTTTTCTGTGTGACTTATTTCAGTTAGAATCATCATACCTGAATCCACTCATTGTGCTGCTCAGGGCCTGATGACATAGATTTCATTGCAGAGTGATATTGCTTTGTAAGTAAATACCACAACTTCTTTATCCATTTTTCACTTTCTGCGATGTTGAACTTGTACTGTAAACGAGGTTCTTATAAACAGAGGCGTCCCAAACTTTGGGGTGGCTGTGTCTTTTTGATTTTAATTTCCCTAAGCTATAGGACCATAAGTGGAAGTGCCCTAGGCTCTGTTGCTTTGTTTTTTAGATGTTTCAGGAAACACCATACACTTCTCCCGAGTGTCTGTTGGCAATTTACATCCCGCCCATCAGCATAACAAGGCTCCCAGTTCTCCATGGCCTGTCCTGCCTTTCTGGATTTTACACTTTTTTCAGATGGCCCTTTTGACCGGGGGGAAGTGAGACTTCATTGTAGTGCAGATTTCCTTTGCAAGCTTGCTTGGTTGGCCAAAAAGGGCGTATGCGTTTTTTCCTGAATATATTCAGGAAAAAACGCATACGCCCTTTTTGGCCAAGTGCATCATTGTGGACGTTCTGCCTCTTTTCCTATGCTTTCAATGCAATTCCAGTCTACCTCCTGAAATCGGTTTCCTGCAATTCTGCCCCGCTTTCAAGTCCTCTTGGCAGCCTTACTTCAGTATATTTTTGGACGATAGCTGTCATTTATAACTCTGCAGGTTTGTGAATTACAGTGCCCCTGAGCTCCTTTCTTCAACTCGCTTTCTTTTGAGCTGGCCGCAACACCGCAGGATGGCTTCAGGCCCTAATCTGGTTCCGGCACGGCACGCTGAGCCTTTGGTTAATTCCTCTTCCTGGTGGGAAATGAGAGTTAAATTTGCCTGTCCAGACACCTCTAGCTAGTCTCTCATTGGTTCTCGCTATTCCTGTTCATCTTCCGCAGAAATTGCAAACTGGGCCAAACAGGAGGTTGAAGGGACTGACTCTCCAAGTCGGGAGGGTGTTAGTAAAGCGTCTGGAATGTTGCACCCGAGTACCAGGGGAGGAAAACTGAGACATATTTGAACACGTCTCCCGTTCACACGGTTGATCATACTCTGGGTTCCACATGCATGTTTTAGCTGAAGGAAGAATACCTTAAACCTGGAGAGTTGAGACCCGTGTAATGGGTACCATGCAATATGACTTCAAAGGGTCTTCATTTGCTCACCGAACCTCTCCAATCCTATCATTGCTGCATTTATGCCCCTGTACACACGCTTGATTCTCTTTTGGAGACATAGCAATCCATAGGTTTTAAGATACTTACTAGTCAGGTACATTCTTAGGCGTTTAATATGCGGTGTTGAGTCCATTTCGTTGAGCAAGGAGTAGCTCTTGTCTATTCCATATTTGGCTTAAGGAACTTTATCTGTGCTCATTTCAATCTCTGGTTTTATGCAGCACCCCAACTCACCTTTACCCTTAAGCAAGCATAAGTTGGTTTTCTAAATTTGAGACCCTGTTCTGTTCTGTAATTCAGTTCCTGTGTAGCCAAGTTTACATTCCGTGTATTACTGATATCTTATGATGTTTCTTTTTCTGTGTGACTTATTTCAGTTAGAATCATCGTACCTGAATCCACTCATTATGCTGCTACGGGCCTGATGACATAGATTTCATTGCTGAGTGATACTGCATTGTACGTAAGTACCACAAGTTCTTTATCCATTTTTCACTTTCTGTGATATTGAACTTGTACGGTAAATGAGGTTCTTGTAAACAGAGGCGTCCCAAACTTTGGGGTGGCTGTGTCTTTTTGATTTTAATTTCCCTAAGCTATAGGACCATAAGTGGAAGTGCCCTAGGCTCTGTTGCTTTGTTTTTTAGATGTTTCAGGAAACACCATACACTTCTCCCGAGTGTCTGTTGGCAATTTACATCCCGCCCATCAGCATAACAAGGCTCCCAGTTCTCCATGGCCTGTCCTGCCTTTCTGGATTTTACACTTTTTTCAGATGGCCCTTTTGACCGGGGGGAAGTGAGACTTCATTGTAGTGCAGATTTCCTTTGCAAGCTTGCTTGGTTGGCCAAAAAGGGCGTATGCGTTTTTTCCTGAATATATTCAGGAAAAAACGCATACGCCCTTTTTGGCCAAGTGCATCATTGTGGACGTTCTGCCTCTTTTCCTATGCTTTCAATGCAATTCCAGTCTACCTCCTGAAATCGGTTTCCTGCAATTCTGCCCCGCTTTCAAGTCCTCTTGGCAGCCTTACTTCAGTATATTTTTGGACGATAGCTGTCATTTATAACTCTGCAGGTTTGTGAATTACAGTGCCCCTGAGCTCCTTTCTTCAACTCGCTTTCTTTTGAGCTGGCCGCAACACCGCAGGATGGCTTCAGGCCCTAATCTGGTTCCGGCACGGCACGCTGAGCCTTTGGTTAATTCCTCTTCCTGGTGGGAAATGAGAGTTAAATTTGCCTGTCCAGACACCTCTAGCTAGTCTCTCATTGGTTCTCGCTATTCCTGTTCATCTTCCGCAGAAATTGCAAACTGGGCCAAACAGGAGGTTGAAGGGACTGACTCTCCAAGTCGGGAGGGTGTTAGTAAAGCGTCTGGAATGTTGCACCCGAGTACCAGGGGAGGAAAACTGAGACATATTTGAACACGTCTCCCGTTCACACGGTTGATCATACTCTGGGTTCCACATGCATGTTTTAGCTGAAGGAAGAATACCTTAAACCTGGAGAGTTGAGACCCGTGTAATGGGTACCATGCAATATGACTTCAAAGGGTCTTCATTTGCTCACCGAACCTCTCCAATCCTATCATTGCTGCATTTATGCCCCTGTACACACGCTTGATTCTCTTTTGGAGACATAGCAATCCATAGGTTTTAAGATACTTACTAGTCAGGTACATTCTTAGGCGTTTAATATGCGGTGTTGAGTCCATTTCGTTGAGCAAGGAGTAGCTCTTGTGTATTCCATATTTGGCTTAAGGAACTTTATCTGTGCTCATTTCAATCTCTGGTTTTATGCAGCACCCCAACTCACCTTTACCCTTAAGCAAGCATAAGTTGGTTTTCTAAATTTGAGACCCTGTTCTGTTCTGTAATTCAGTTCCTGTGTAGCCAAGTTTACATTCCGTGTATTACTGATATCTTATGATGTTTCTTTTTCTGTGTGACTTATTTCAGTTAGAATCATCGTACCTGAATCCACTCATTATGCTGCTACGGGCCTGATGACATAGATTTCATTGCTGAGTGATACTGCATTGTACGTAAGTACCACAAGTTCTTTATCCATTTTTCACTTTCTGTGATATTGAACTTGTACGGTAAATGAGGTTCTTGTAAACAGAGGCGTCCCAAACTTTGGGGTGGCTGTGTCTTTTTGATTTTAATTTCCCTAAGCTATAGGACCATAAGTGGAAGTGCCCTAGGCTCTGTTGCTTTGTTTTTTAGATGTTTCAGGAAACACCATACACTTCTCCCGAGTGGCTGTTGGCAATTTACATCCCGCCCATCAGCATAACAAGGCTCCCAGTTCTCCATGGCCTGTCCTGCCTTTCTGGATTTTACACTTTTTTCAGATGGCCCTTTTGACCGGGGGGAAGTGAGACTTCATTGTAGTGCAGATTTCCTTTGCAAGCTTGCTTGGTTGGCCAAAAAGGGCGTATGCGTTTTTTCCTGAATATATTCAGGAAAAAACGCATACGCCCTTTTTGGCCAAGTGCATCATTGTGGACGTTCTGCCTCTTTTCCTATGCTTTCAATGCAATTCCAGTCTACCTCCTGAAATCAGTTTCCTGCAATTCTGCCCCGCTTTCAAGTCCTCTTGGCAGCCTTACTTCAGTATATTTTTGGACGATAGCTGTCATTTATAACTCTGCAGGTTTGTGAATTACAGTGCCCCTGAGCTCCTTTCTTCAACTCACTTTCTTTTGAGCTGGCCGCAACACCGCAGGATGGCTTCAGGCCCTAATCTGGTTCCGGCACGGCAAGCTGAGCCTTTGGTTAATTCCTCTTCCTGGTGGGAAATGAGAGTTAAATTTGCCCGTCCAGACACCTCCAGCTAGTCTCTCATTGGTTCTCGCTACTCCTGTTCATCTTCCACAGAAATTGCAAACTGGGCCAAACAGGAGGTTAAAGGGACTGACTCTCCAAGTCGGGAGGGTGTTAGTAAAGCGTCTGGAATGTTGCACCCGAGTACCAGGGTACGAAAACTGAGACATATTTGAACACGTTTCCCGATCACATGGTTGATCATACTCTAGTTTCCACATGCATGTTTTAGCTGAAGGTAGAATACCTTAAACCTGGGTAGTTGAAACCCGTGGAATGGGTACCATGCAATATGACTTCAAAGGGTCTTCATTTGCTCACTGAACCTCTCCAATCCTATCACTGCTGCGTTTATGCCCCTGTACACATGCTTGATTCTCTTTCGGAGACATAGCAATCCATAGGTTTTAAGATACTTACTAGTCAGGTACATTCTTAGGCGTTTAATATGCGGTGTTGAGTCCATTTCGTTGAGCAAGGAGTAGCTCTTATCTATTCCATATTTGGCTTAAGGAACTTTATCTGTGCTCATTTCAATCTCTGGTTTTATGCAGCACCCCAACTCACCTTTCCCCTTAAGCAAGCATAAGTTGGTTTTCTAAATTTGAGACCCTGTTCTGTTCTGTAATTCAGTTCCTGTGTAGCCAAGTTTACATTCCGTGTATTACTGATATCTTATGATGTTTCTTTTTCTGTGTGACTTATTTCAGTTAGAATCATCATACCTGAATCCACTCATTGTGCTGCTAATGGCCTGATGACATAGATTTCATTGCTGAGTGATATTGCTTTGTAAGTAAATACCACAACTTCTTTATCCATTTTTCACTTTCTGCGATGTTGAACTTGTACTGTAAACGAGGTTCTTGTAAACAGAGGCGTCCCAAACTTTGGGGTGGCTGTGTCTTTTTGATTTTAATTTCCCTAAGCTATAGGACCATAAGTGGAAGTGCCCTAGGCTCTGTTGCTTTGTTTTTTAGATGTTTCAGGAAACACCATACACTTCTCCCGAGTGTCTGTTGGCAATTTACATCCCGCCCATCAGCATAACAAGGCTCCCAGTTCTCCATGGCCTGTCCTGCCTTTCTGGATTTTACACTTTTTTCAGATGGCCCTTTTGACCGGGGGGAAGTGAGACTTCATTGTAGTGCAGATTTCCTTTGCAAGCTTGCTTGGTTGGCCAAAAAGGGCGTATGCGTTTTTTCCTGAATATATTCAGGAAAAAACGCATACGCCCTTTTTGGCCAAGTGCATCATTGTGGACGTTCTGCCTCTTTTCCTATGCTTTCAATGCAATTCCAGTCTACCTCCTGAAATCGGTTTCCTGCAATTCTGCCCCGCTTTCAAGTCCTCTTGGCAGCCTTACTTCAGTATATTTTTGGACGATAGCTGTCATTTATAACTCTGCAGGTTTGTGAATTACAGTGCCCCTGAGCTCCTTTCTTCAACTCGCTTTCTTTTGAGCTGGCCGCAACACCGCAGGATGGCTTCAGGCCCTAATCTGGTTCCGGCACGGCACGCTGAGCCTTTGGTTAATTCCTCTTCCTGGTGGGAAATGAGAGTTAAATTTGCCCGTCCAGACACCTCCAGCTAGTCTCTCATTGGTTCTCGCTATTCCTGTTCATCTTCCGCAGAAATTGCAAACTGGGCCAAACAGGAGGTTAAAGGGACTGACTCTCCAAGTCGGGAGGGTGTTAGTAAAGCGTCTGGAATGTTGCACCCGAGTACCAGGGTACGAAAACTGAGACATATTTGAACACGTCTCCCGATCACATGGTTGATCATACTCTAGGTTCCACATGCATGTTTTACCTGAAGGAAGAATACCTTAAAACTGGGTAGTTGAAACCCGTGGAATGGGTACCATGCAATATGACTTCAAAGGGTCTTCATTTGCTCACCGAACCTCTCCAATCCTATCACTGCTGCGTTTATGCCCCTGTACACATGCTTGATTCTCTTTCGGAGACATAGCAATCCATAGGTTTTAAGATACTTACTAGTCAGGTACATTCTTAGGCATTTAATATGCGGTGTTGAGTCCATTTCGTTGAGCAAGGAGTAGCTCTTGTCTATTCCATATTTGGCTTAAGGAACTTTATCTGTGCTCATTTCAATCTCTGGTTTTATGCAGCACCCAAACTCACCTTTACCCTTAAGCAAGCATAAGTTGGTTTTCTAAATTTGAGACCCTGTTCTGTTCTGTAATTCAGTTCCTGTGTAGCCAAGTTTACATTCCGTGTATTACTGATATCTTATGATGTTTCTTTTTCTGTGTGACTTGTTTCAGTTAGAATCATCATACCTGAATCCACTCATTGTGCTGCTCAGGGCCTGATGACATAGATTTCATTGCAGAGTGATATTGCTTTGTAAGTAAATACCACAACTTCTTTATCCATTTTTCACTTTCTGCGATGTTGAACTTGTACTGTAAACGAGGTTCTTATAAACAGAGGCGTCCCAAACTTTGGGGTGTCTGTGTCTTTTTGATTTTAATTTCCCTAAGCTATAGGACCATAAGTGGAAGTGCCCTAGGCTCTGTTGCTTTGTTTTTTAGATGTTTCAGGAAACACCATACACTTCTCCCGAGTGTCTGTTGGCAATTTACATCCCGCCCATCAGCATAACAAGGCTCCCAGTTCTCCATGGCCTGTCCTGCCTTTCTGGATTTTACACTTTTTTCAGATGGCCCTTTTGACCGGGGGGAAGTGAGACTTCATTGTAGTGCAGATTTCCTTTGCAAGCTTGCTTGGTTGGCCAAAAAGGGCGTATGCGTTTTTTCCTGAATATATTCAGGAAAAAACGCATACGCCCTTTTTGGCCAAGTGCATCATTGTGGACGTTCTGCCTCTTTTCCTATGCTTTCAATGCAATTCCAGTCTACCTCCTGAAATCGGTTTCCTGCAATTCTGCCCCGCTTTCAAGTCCTCTTGGCAGCCTTACTTCAGTATATTTTTGGACGATAGCTGTCATTTATAACTCTGCAGGTTTGTGAATTACAGTGCCCCTGAGCTCCTTTCTTCAACTCGCTTTCTTTTGAGCTGGCCGCAACACCGCAGGATGGCTTCAGGCCCTAATCTGGTTCCGGCACGGCACGCTGAGCCTTTGGTTAATTCCTCTTCCTGGTGGGAAATGAGAGTTAAATTTGCCTGTCCAGACACCTCTAGCTAGTCTCTCATTGGTTCTCGCTATTCCTGTTCATCTTCCGCAGAAATTGCAAACTGGGCCAAACAGGAGGTTGAAGGGACTGACTCTCCAAGTCGGGAGGGTGTTAGTAAAGCGTCTGGAATGTTGCACCCGAGTACCAGGGGAGGAAAACTGAGACATATTTGAACACGTCTCCCGTTCACACGGTTGATCATACTCTGGGTTCCACATGCATGTTTTAGCTGAAGGAAGAATACCTTAAACCTGGAGAGTTGAGACCCGTGTAATGGGTACCATGCAATATGACTTCAAAGGGTCTTCATTTGCTCACCGAACCTCTCCAATCCTATCATTGCTGCATTTATGCCCCTGTACACACGCTTGATTCTCTTTTGGAGACATAGCAATCCATAGGTTTTAAGATACTTACTAGTCAGGTACATTCTTAGGCGTTTAATATGCGGTGTTGAGTCCATTTCGTTGAGCAAGGAGTAGCTCTTGTGTATTCCATATTTGGCTTAAGGAACTTTATCTGTGCTCATTTCAATCTCTGGTTTTATGCAGCACCCCAACTCACCTTTACCCTTAAGCAAGCATAAGTTGGTTTTCTAAATTTGAGACCCTGTTCTGTTCTGTAATTCAGTTCCTGTGTAGCCAAGTTTACATTCCGTGTATTACTGATATCTTATGATGTTTCTTTTTCTGTGTGACTTATTTCAGTTAGAATCATCGTACCTGAATCCACTCATTATGCTGCTACGGGCCTGATGACATAGATTTCATTGCTGAGTGATACTGCATTGTACGTAAGTACCACAAGTTCTTTATCCATTTTTCACTTTCTGTGATATTGAACTTGTACGGTAAATGAGGTTCTTGTAAACAGAGGCGTCCCAAACTTTGGGGTGGCTGTGTCTTTTTGATTTTAATTTCCCTAAGCTATAGGACCATAAGTGGAAGTGCCCTAGGCTCTGTTGCTTTGTTTTTTAGATGTTTCAGGAAACACCATACACTTCTCCCGAGTGTCTGTTGGCAATTTACATCCCGCCCATCAGCATAACAAGGCTCCCAGTTCTCCATGGCCTGTCCTGCCTTTCTGGATTTTACACTTTTTTCAGATGGCCCTTTTGACCGGGGGGAAGTGAGACTTCATTGTAGTGCAGATTTCCTTTGCAAGCTTGCTTGGTTGGCCAAAAAGGGCGTATGCGTTTTTTCCTGAATATATTCAGGAAAAAACGCATACGCCCTTTTTGGCCAAGTGCATCATTGTGGACGTTCTGCCTCTTTTCCTATGCTTTCAATGCAATTCCAGTCTACCTCCTGAAATCGGTTTCCTGCAATTCTGCCCCGTTTTCAAGTCCTCTTGGCAGCCTTACTTCAGTATATTTTTGGACGATAGCTGTCATTTATAACTCTGCAGGTTTGTGAATTACAGTGCCCCTGAGCTCCTTTCTTCAACTCGCTTTCTTTTGAGCTGGCCGCAACACCGCAGGATGGCTTCAGGCCCTAATCTGGTTCCGGCACGGCACGCTGAGCCTTTGGTTAATTCCTCTTCCTGGTGGGAAATGAGAGTTAAATTTGCCCGTCCAGACACCTCCAGCTAGTCTCTCATTGGTTCTCACTATTCCTGTTCATCTTCCGCAGAAATTGCAAACTGGGCCAAACAGGAGGTTAAAGGGACTGACTCTCCAAGTCGGGAGGGTGTTAGTAAAGCGTCTGGAATGTTGCACCCGAGTACCAGGGTACGAAAACTGAGACATATTTGAACACGTCTCCCGATCACATGGTTGATCATACTCTAGGTTCCACATGCATGTTTTACCTGAAGGAAGAATACCTTAAAACTGGGTAGTTGAAACCCGTGGAATGGGTACCATGCAATATGACTTCAAAGGGTCTTCATTTGCTCACCGAACCTCTCCAATCCTATCACTGCTGCGTTTATGCCCCTGTACACATGCTTGATTCTCTTTCGGAGACATAGCAATCCATAGGTTTTAAGATACTTACTAGTCAGGTACATTCTTAGGCATTTAATATGCGGTGTTGAGTCCATTTCGTTGAGCAAGGAGTAGCTCTTGTCTATTCCATATTTGGCTTAAGGAACTTTATCTGTGCTCATTTCAATCTCTGGTTTTATGCAGCACCCCAACTCACCTTTACCCTTAAGCAAGCATAAGTTGGTTTTCTAAATTTGAGACCCTGTTCTGTTCTGTAATTCAGTTCCTGTGTAGCCAAGTTTACATTCCGTGTATTACTGATATCTTATGATGTTTCTTTTTCTGTGTGACTTATTTCAGTTAGAATCATCATACCTGAATCCACTCATTGTGCTGCTACGGGCCTGATGACATAGATTTCATTGCTGAGTGATATTGCTTTGTAAGTAAATACCACAACTTCTTTATCCATTTTTCACTTTCTGCGATGTTGAACTTGTACTGTAAACGAGGTTCTTGTAAACAGAGGCGTCCCAAACTTTGGGGTGGCTGTGTCTTTTTGATTTTAATTTCCCTAAGCTATAGGACCATAAGTGGAAGTGCCCTAGGCTCTGTTGCTTTGTTTTTTAGATGTTTCAGGAAACACCATACACTTCTCCCGAGTGTCTGTTGGCAATTTACATCCCGCCCATCAGCATAACAAGGCTCCCAGTTCTCCATGGCCTGTCCTGCCTTTCTGGATTTTACACTTTTTTCAGATGGCCCTTTTGACCGGGGGGAAGTGAGACTTCATTGTAGTGCAGATTTCCTTTGCAAGCTTGCTTGGTTGGCCAAAAAGGGCGTATGTGTTTTTTCCTGAATATATTCAGGAAAAAACGCATACGCCCTTTTTGGCCAAGTGCATCATTGTGGACGTTCTGCCTCTTTTCCTATGCTTTCAATGCAATTCCAGTCTACCTCCTGAAATCGGTTTCCTGCAATTCTGCCCCGCTTTCAAGTCCTCTTGGCAGCCTTACTTCAGTATATTTTTGGACGATAGCTGTCATTTATAACTCTGCAGGTTTGTGAATTACAGTGCCCCTGAGCTCCTTTCTTCAACTCGCTTTCTTTTGAGCTGGCCGCAACACCGCAGGATGGCTTCAGGCCCTAATCTTGTTCCGGCACGGCACGCTGAGCCTTTGGTTAATTCCTCTTCCTGGTGGGAAATGAGAGTTAAATTTGCCCGTCCAGACACCTCCAGCTAGTCTCTCATTGGTTCTCGCTATTCCTGTTCATCTTCCGCAGATATTGCAAACTGGGCCAAACAGGAGGTTAAAGGGACTGACTCTCCAAGTCGGGAGGGTGTTAGTAAAGCGTCTGGAATGTTGCACCCGAGTACCAGGGTACGAAAACTGAGACATATTTGAACACGTCTCCCGATCACATGGTTGATCATACTCTAGGTTCCACATGCATGTTTTAGCTGAAGGAAGAATACCTTAAAACTGGGTAGTTGAAACCCGTAGAATGGGTACCATGCAATATGACTTCAAAGGGTCTTCATTTGCTCACCGAACCTCTCCAATCCTATCACTGCTGCGTTTATGCCCCTGTACACATGCTTGATTCTCTTTCGGAGACATAGCAATCCATAGGTTTTAAGTTACTGACTAGTCAGGTACATTCTTAGGCATTTAATATGCGGTGTTGAGTCCATTTCGTTGAGCAAGGAGTAGCTCTTGTCTATTCCATATTTGGCTTAAGGAACTTTATCTGTGCTCATTTCAATCTCTGGTTTTATGCAGCACTCCAACTCACCTTTACCCTTAAGCAAGCATAAGTTGGTTTTCTAAATTTGAGACCCTGTTCTGTTCTGTAATTCAGTTCCTGTGTAGCCAAGTTTACATTCCATGTATTACTGATATCATATGATGTTTCTTTTTCTGTGTGACTTATTTCAGTTAGAATCATCATACCTGAATCCACTCATTGTGCTGCTAAGGGCCTGATGACATAGATTTCATTGCTGAGTGATATTGCTTTGTAAGTAAATACCACAACTTCTTTATCCATTTTTCACTTTCTGCGATGTTGAACTTGTACGGTAAACGAGGTTCTTGTAAACAGAGGCGTCCCAAACTTTGGGGTGGCTGTGTCTTTTTGATTTTAATTTCCCTAAGCTATAGGACCATAAGTGGAAGTGCCCTAGGCTCTGTTGCTTTGTTTTTTAGATGTTTCAGGAAACACCATACACTTCTCCCGAGTGTCTGTTGGCAATTTACATCCCGCCCATCAGCATAACAAGGCTCCCAGTTCTCCATGGCCTGTCCTGCCTTTCTGGATTTTACACTTTTTTCAGATGGCCCTTTTGACCGGGGGGAAGTGAGACTTCATTGTAGTGCAGATTTCCTTTGCAAGCTTGCTTGGTTGGCCAAAAAGGGCGTATGCGTTTTTTCCTGAATATATTCAGGAAAAATCGCATACGCCCTTTTTGGCCAAGTGCATCATTGTGGACGTTCTGCCTCTTTTCCTATGCTTTCAATGCAATTCCAGTCTACCTCCTGAAATCGGTTTCCTGCAATTCTGCCCCGCTTTCAAGTCCTCTTGGCAGCCTTACTTCAGTATATTTTTGGACGATAGCTGTCATTTATAACTCTGCAGGTTTGTGAATTACAGTGCCCCTGAGCTCCTTTCTTCAACTCGCTTTCTTTTGAGCTGGCCGCAACACCGCAGGATGGCTTCAGGCCCTAATCTGGTTCCGGCACGGCACGCTGAGCCTTTGGTTAATTCCTCTTCCTGGTGGGAAATGAGAGTTAAATTTGCCCGTCCAGACACCTCCAGCTAGTCTCTCATTGGTTCTCGCTATTCCTGTTCATCTTCCGCAGAAATTGCAAACTGGGCCAAACAGGAGGTTAAAGGGACTGACTCTCCAAGTCGGGAGGGTGTTAGTAAAGCGTCTGGAATGTTGCACCCGAGTACCAGGGTACGAAAACTGAGACATATTTGAACACGTCTCCCGATCACATGGTTGATCATACTCTAGGTTCCACATGCATGTTTTAGCTGAAGGAAGAATACCTTAAAACTGGGTAGTTGAAACCCGTGGAATGGGTACCATGCAATATGACTTCAAAGGGTCTTCATTTGCTCACCGAACCTCTCCAATCCTATCACTGCTGCGTTTATGCCCCTGTACACATGCTTGATTCTCTTTCGGAGACATAGCAATCCATAGGTTTTAAGATACTTACTAGTCAGGTACATTCTTAGGCATTTAATATGCGGTGTTGAGTCCATTTCGTTGAGCAAGGAGTAGCTCTTGTCTATTCCATATTTGGCTTAAGGAACTTTATCTGTGCTCATTTCAATCTCTGGTTTTATGCAGCACCCCAACTCACCTTTACCCTTAAGAAAGCATAAGTTGGTTTTCTAAATTTGAGACCCTGTTCTGTTCTGTAATTCAGTTCCTGTGTAGCTAAGTTTACATTCCGTGTATTACTGATATCTTATGATGTTTCTTTTTCTGTGTGACTTATTTCAGTTAGAATCATCATACCTGAATCCACTCATTGTGCTGCTACGGGCCTGATGACATAGATTTCATTGCTGAGTGATATTGCTTTGTAAGTAAATACCACAACTTCTTTATCCATTTTTCACTTTCTGCGATGTTGAACTTGTACTGTAAACGAGGTTCTTGTAAACAGAGGCGTCCCAAACTTTGGGGTGGCTGTGTCTTTTTGATTTTAATTTCCCTAAGCTATAGGACCATAAGTGGAAGTGCCCTAGGCTCTGTTGCTTTGTTTTTTAGATGTTTCAGGAAACACCATACACTTCTCCCGAGTGTCTGTTGGCAATTTACATCCCGCCCATCAGCATAACAAGGCTCCCAGTTCTCCATGGCCTGTCCTGCCTTTCTGGATTTTACACTTTTTTCAGATGGCCCTTTTGACCGGGGGGAAGTGAGACTTCATTGTAGTGCAGATTTCCTTTGCAAGCTTGCTTGGTTGGCCAAAAAGGGCGTATGCGTTTTTTCCTGAATATATTCAGGAAAAAACGCATACGCCCTTTTTGGCCAAGTGCATCATTGTGGACGTTCTGCCTCTTTTCCTATGCTTTCAATGCAATTCCAGTCTACCTCCTGAAATCGGTTTCCTGCAATTCTGCCCCGCTTTCAAGTCCTCTTGGCAGCCTTACTTCAGTATATTTTTGGACGATAGCTGTCATTTATAACTCTGCAGTTTTGTGAATTACAGTGCCCCTGAGCTCCTTTCTTCAACTCGCTTTCTTTTGAGCTGGCCGCAACACCGCAGGATGGCTTCAGGCCCTAATCTGGTTCCGGCATGGCACGCTGAGCCTTTGGTTAATTCCTCTTCCTGGTGGGAAATGAGAGTTAAATTTGCCCGTCCAGACACCTCCAGCTAGTCTCTCATTGGTTCTCACTATTCCTGTTCATCTTCCGCAGAAATTGCAAACTGGGCCAAACAGGAGGTTAAAGGGACTGACTCTCCAAGTCGGGAGGGTGTTAGTAAAGCGTCTGGAATGTTGCACCCGAGTACCAGGGTACGAAAACTGAGACATATTTGAACACGTCTCCCGATCACATGGTTGATCATACTCTAGGTTCCACATGCATGTTTTAGCTGAAGGAAGAATACCTTAAAACTGGGTAGTTGAAACCCGTGGAATGGGTACCATGCAATATGACTTCAAAGGGTCTTCATTTGCTCACCGAACCTCTCCAATCCTATCACTGCTGCGTTTATGCCCCTGTACACATGCTTGATTCTCTTTCGGAGACATAGCAATCCATAGGTTTTAAGATACTTACTAGTCAGGTACATTCTTAGGCATTTAATATGCGGTGTTGAGTCCATTTCGTTGAGCAAGGAGTAGCTCTTGTCTATTCCATATTTGGCTTAAGGAACTTTATCTGTGCTCATTTCAATCTCTGGTTTTATGCAGCACTCCAACTCACCTTTACCCTTAAGCAAGCATAAGTTGGTTTTCTAAATTTGAGACCCTGTTCTGTTCTGTAATTCAGTTCCTGTGTAGCCAAGTTTACATTCCATGTATTACTGATATCATATGATGTTTCTTTTTCTGTGTGACTTATTTCAGTTAGAATCATCATACCTGAATCCACTCATTGTGCTGCTAAGAGCCTGATGACATAGATTTCATTGCTGAGTGATATTGCTTTGTAAGTAAATACCACAACTTCTTTATCCATTTTTCACTTTCTGCGATGTTGAACTTGTACGGTAAACGAGGTTCTTGTAAACAGAGGCGTCCCAAACTTTGGGGTGGCTGTGTCTTTTTGATTTTAATTTCCCTAAGCTATAGGACCATAAGTGGAAGTGCCCTAGGCTCTGTTGCTTTGTTTTTTAGATGTTTCAGGAAACACCATACACTTCTCCCGAGTGTCTGTTGGCAATTTACATCCCGCCCATCAGCATAACAAGGCTCCCAGTTCTCCATGGCCTGTCCTGCCTTTCTGGATTTTACACTTTTTTCAGATGGCCCTTTTGACCGGGGGGAAGTGAGACTTCATTGTAGTGCAGATTTCCTTTGCAAGCTTGCTTGGTTGGCCAAAAAGGGCGTATGCGTTTTTTCCTGAATATATTCAGGAAAAATCGCATACGCCCTTTTTGGCCAAGTGCATCATTGTGGACGTTCTGCCTCTTTTCCTATGCTTTCAATGCAATTCCAGTCTACCTCCTGAAATCGGTTTCCTGCAATTCTGCCCCGCTTTCAAGTCCTCTTGGCAGCCTTACTTCAGTATATTTTTGGACGATAGCTGTCATTTATAACTCTGCAGGTTTGTGAATTACAGTGCCCCTGAGCTCCTTTCTTCAACTCGCTTTCTTTTGAGCTGGCCGCAACACCGCAGGATGGCTTCAGGCCCTAATCTGGTTCCGGCACGGCACGCTGAGCCTTTGGTTAATTCCTCTTCCTGGTGGGAAATGAGAGTTAAATTTGCCCGTCCAGACACCTCCAGCTAGTCTCTCATTGGTTCTCGCTATTCCTGTTCATCTTCCGCAGAAATTGCAAACTGGGCCAAACAGGAGGTTAAAGGGACTGACTCTCCAAGTCGGGAGGGTGTTAGTAAAGCGTCTGGAATGTTGCACCCGAGTACCAGGGTACGAAAACTGAGACATATTTGAACACGTCTCCCGATCACATGGTTGATCATACTCTAGGTTCCACATGCATGTTTTAGCTGAAGGAAGAATACCTTAAAACTGGGTAGTTGAAACCCGTGGAATGGGTACCATGCAATATGACTTCAAAGGGTCTTCATTTGCTCACCGAACCTCTCCAATCCTATCACTGCTGCGTTTATGCCCCTGTACACATGCTTGATTCTCTTTCGGAGACATAGCAATCCATAGGTTTTAAGATACTTACTAGTCAGGTACATTCTTAGGCATTTAATATGCGGTGTTGAGTCCATTTCGTTGAGCAAGGAGTAGCTCTTGTCTATTCCATATTTGGCTTAAGGAACTTTATCTGTGCTCATTTCAATCTCTGGTTTTATGCAGCACCCCAACTCACCTTTACCCTTAAGAAAGCATAAGTTGGTTTTCTAAATTTGAGACCCTGTTCTGTTCTGTAATTCAGTTCCTGTGTAGCTAAGTTTACATTCCGTGTATTACTGATATCTTATGATGTTTCTTTTTCTGTGTGACTTATTTCAGTTAGAATCATCATACCTGAATCCACTCATTGTGCTGCTACGGGCCTGATGACATAGATTTCATTGCTGAGTGATATTGCTTTGTAAGTAAATACCACAACTTCTTTATCCATTTTTCACTTTCTGCGATGTTGAACTTGTACTGTAAACGAGGTTCTTGTAAACAGAGGCGTCCCAAACTTTGGGGTGGCTGTGTCTTTTTGATTTTAATTTCCCTAAGCTATAGGACCATAAGTGGAAGTGCCCTAGGCTCTGTTGCTTTGTTTTTTAGATGTTTCAGGAAACACCATACACTTCTCCCGAGTGTCTGTTGGCAATTTACATCCCGCCCATCAGCATAACAAGGCTCCCAGTTCTCCATGGCCTGTCCTGCCTTTCTGGATTTTACACTTTTTTCAGATGGCCCTTTTGACCGGGGGGAAGTGAGACTTCATTGTAGTGCAGATTTCCTTTGCAAGCTTGCTTGGTTGGCCAAAAAGGGCGTATGCGTTTTTTCCTGAATATATTCAGGAAAAAACGCATACGCCCTTTTTGGCCAAGTGCATCATTGTGGACGTTCTGCCTCTTTTCCTATGCTTTCAATGCAATTCCAGTCTACCTCCTGAAATCGGTTTCCTGCAATTCTGCCCCGCTTTCAAGTCCTCTTGGCAGCCTTACTTCAGTATATTTTTGGACGATAGCTGTCATTTATAACTCTGCAGGTTTGTGAATTACAGTGCCCCTGAGCTCCTTTCTTCAACTCGCTTTCTTTTGAGCTGGCCGCAACACCGCAGGATGGCTTCAGGCCCTAATCTGGTTCCGGCATGGCACGCTGAGCCTTTGGTTAATTCCTCTTCCTGGTGGGAAATGAGAGTTAAATTTGCCCGTCCAGACACCTCCAGCTAGTCTCTCATTGGTTCTCACTATTCCTGTTCATCTTCCGCAGAAATTGCAAACTGGGCCAAACAGGAGGTTAAAGGGACTGACTCTCCAAGTCGGGAGGGTGTTAGTAAAGCGTCTGGAATGTTGCACCCGAGTACCAGGGTACGAAAACTGAGACATATTTGAACACGTCTCCCGATCACATGGTTGATCATACTCTAGGTTCCACATGCATGTTTTAGCTGAAGGAAGAATACCTTAAAACTGGGTAGTTGAAACCCGTGGAATGGGTACCATGCAATATGACTTCAAAGGGTCTTCATTTGCTCACCGAACCTCTCCAATCCTATCACTGCTGCGTTTATGCCCCTGTACACATGCTTGATTCTCTTTCGGAGACATAGCAATCCATAGGTTTTAAGATACTTACTAGTCAGGTACATTCTTAGGCATTTAATATGCGGTGTTGAGTCCATTTCGTTGAGCAAGGAGTAGCTCTTGTCTATTCCATATTTGGCTTAAGGAACTTTATCTGTGCTCATTTCAATCTCTGGTTTTATGCAGCACCCCAACTCACCTTTACCCTTAAGCAAGCATAAGTTGGTTTTCTAAATTTGAGACCCTGTTCTGTTCTGTAATTCAGTTCCTGTGTAGCCAAGTTTACATTCCGTGTATTACTGATATCTTATGATGTTTCTTTTTCTGTGTGACTTATTTCAGTTAGAATCATCATACCTGAATCCACTCATTGTGCTGCTACGGGCCTGATGACATAGATTTCATTGCTGAGTGATATTGCTTTGTAAGTAAATACCACAACTTCTTTATCCATTTTTCACTTTCTGCGATGTTGAACTTGTACTGTAAACGAGGTTCTTGTAAACAGAGGCGTCCCAAACTTTGGGGTGGCTGTGTCTTTTTGATTTTAATTTCCCTAAGCTATAGGACCATAAGTGGAAGTGCCCTAGGCTCTGTTGCTTTGTTTTTTAGATGTTTCAGGAAACACCATACACTTCTCCCGAGTGTCTGTTGGCAATTTACATCCCGCCCATCAGCATAACAAGGCTCCCAGTTCTCCATGGCCTGTCCTGCCTTTCTGGATTTTACACTTTTTTCAGATGGCCCTTTTGACCGGGGGGAAGTGAGACTTCATTGTAGTGCAGATTTCCTTTGCAAGCTTGCTTGGTTGGCCAAAAAGGGCGTATGCGTTTTTTCCTGAATATATTCAGGAAAAATCGCATACGCCCTTTTTGGCCAAGTGCATCATTGTGGACGTTCTGCCTCTTTTCCTATGCTTTCAATGCAATTCCAGTCTACCTCCTGAAATCGGTTTCCTGCAATTCTGCCCCGCTTTCAAGTCCTCTTGGCAGCCTTACTTCAGTATATTTTTGGACGATAGCTGTCATTTATAACTCTGCAGGTTTGTGAATTACAGTGCCCCTGAGCTCCTTTCTTCAACTCGCTTTCTTTTGAGCTGGCCGCAACACCGCAGGATGGCTTCAGGCCCTAATCTGGTTCCGGCACGGCACGCTGAGCCTTTGGTTAATTCCTCTTCCTGGTGGGAAATGAGAGTTAAATTTGCCCGTCCAGACACCTCCAGCTAGTCTCTCATTGGTTCTCGCTATTCCTGTTCATCTTCCGCAGAAATTGCAAACTGGGCCAAACAGGAGGTTAAAGGGACTGACTCTCCAAGTCGGGAGGGTGTTAGTAAAGCATCTAGAATATTGCACCCGAGTACCAGGGTACGAAAACTGAGACATATTTGAACACGTCTCCCGATCACATGGTTGATCATACTCTAGGTTCCACATGCATGTTTTACCTGTAGGAAGAATACCTTAAACCTGGGTAGTTGAAACCCGTGGAATGGGTACCATGCAATATGACTTCAAAGGGTCTTCATTTGCTCACCGAACCTCTCCAATCCTATCACTGCTGCGTTTATGCCCCTGTACACATGCTTGATTCTCTTTCAGAGACATAGCAATCCATAGGTTTTAAGATACTTACTAGTCAGGTACATTCTTAGGCATTTAATATGCGGTGTTGAGTCCATTTCGTTGAGCAAGGAGTAGCTCTTGTCTATTCCATATTTGGCGTAAGGAACTTTATCTGTGCTCATTTCAATCTCTGGTTTTATGCAGCACCCCAACTCACCTTTACCCTTAAGCAAGCATAAGTTGGTTTTCTAAATTTGAGACCCTGTTCTGTTCTGTAATTCAGTTCCTGTGTAGCCAAGTTTACATTCCGTGTATTACTGATATCTTATGATGTTTCTTTTTCTGTGTGACTTATTTCAGTTAGAGTCATCATACCTGAATCCACTCATTGTGCTGCTAAGGGCCTGATGACATAGATTTCATTGCTGAGTGATATTGCTTTGTAAGTAAATACCACAACTTCTTTATCCATTTTTCACTTTCTGCGATGTTGAACTTGTACTGTAAACGAGGTTCTTGTAAACAGAGGCGTCCCAAACTTTGGGGTGGCTGTGTCTTTTTGATTTTAATTTCCCTAAGCTATAGGACCATAAGTGGAAGTGCCCTAGGCTCTGTTGCTTTGTTTTTTAGATGTTTCAGGAAACACCATACACTTCTCCCGAGTGTCTGTTGGCAATTTACATCCCGCCCATCAGCATAACAAGGCTCCCAGTTCTCCATGGCCTGTCCTGCCTTTCTGGATTTTACACTTTTCTCAGATGGCCCTTTTGACCAGGGGGAAGTGAGACTTCATTGTAGTGCAGATTTCCTTTGCAAGCTTGCTTGGTTGGCCAAAAAGGGCGTATGCGTTTTTTCCTGATTCAGGAAAAAACGCATACGCCCTTTTTGGCCAAGTGCATCATTGTGGACGTTCTGCCTCTTTTCCTATGCTTAAAATGCAATTCCAGTCTAACTCCTGAAATCGGTTTCCTGCAATTCTGCCCCGCTTTCAAGTCCTCTTGGCAGCCTTACTTCAGTATATTTTTGGACGATTGCTGTCATTTATAACTCTGCAGGTTTGTGAATTACAGTGCCCCTGAGCTCCGTTCTTCATCTCGCTTTCTTGTGAGCTGGCCGCAACACCGCAGGATTCCTTCAGGCCCTAATCTGGTTCCAGCACGGCACGCTGAGCCTTTGGTTAATTCCTGTCCTTGGTGGGAAATGAGAGTTAAATTTGCCCGTCCAGACACCTCCAGCTAGTCTCTCATTGGTTCTCGCTATTCCTGTTCATCTTCCGCAGAAATTGCAAACTGGGCCAAACAGGAGGTTAAAGGGACTGACTCTCCAACTCGGGAGGATGTTAGTAAAGCGTCTGGAATGTTGCAACCGAGTACCAGGGTACGAAAACTGAGACATATTTGAACACGTCTCCCGATCACATGGTTGATCATACTCTAGGTTCCACATGCATGTTTTAGCTGAAGGAAGAATACCTTAAACCTGGGTAGTTGAAACCCGTGGAATGGGTACCATGCAATATGTCTTCAAAGGGTCTTCATTTGCTCACCGAACCTCTCCAATCCTATCACTGCTGCGTTTATGCCCCTGTACACATGCTTGATTCTCCTTCGGAGACATAGCAATCCATAGGTTTTAAGATACTTACTAGTCAGGTACATTCTTAGGCATTTAATATGCGGTGTTGAGTCCATTTCGTTGAGCAAGGAGTAGCTCTTGTCTATTCCATATTTGGCTTAAGGAACTTTATCTGTGCTCATTTCAATCTCTGGTTTTATGCAGCACCCCAACTCACCTTTACCCTTAAGCAAGCATAAGTTGGTTTTCTAAATTTGAGACCCTGTTCTGTTCTGTAATTCAGTTCCTGTGTAGCCAAGTTTACATTCTGTGTATTACTGATATCTTATGATGTTTCTTTTTCTGTGTGACTTATTTCAGTTAGAATCATCATACCTGAATCCACTCATTGTGCTGCTAAGGGCCTGATGACATAGATTTCATTGCTGAGTGATATTGCTTTGTAAGTAAATACCACAACTTCTTTATCCATTTTTCACTTTCTGCGATGTTGAACTTGTACTGTAAACGAGGTTCTTGTAAACAGAGGCGTCCCAAACTTTGGGGTGGCTGTGTCTTTTTGATTTTAATTTCCCTAAGCTATAGGACCATAAGTGGAAGTGCCCTAGGCTCTGTTGCTTTGTTTTTTAGATGTTTCAGGAAACACCATACACTTCTCCCGAGTGTCTGTTGGCAATTTACATCCCGCCCATCAGCATAACAAGGCTCCCAGTTCTCCATGGCCTGTCCTGCCTTTCTGGATTTTACACTTTTTTCAGATGGCCCTTTTGACCGGGGGGAAGTGAGACTTCATTGTAGTGCAGATTTCCTTTGCAAGCTTGCTTGGTTGGCCAAAAAGGGCGTATGCGTTTTTTCCTGAATATATTCAGGAAAAAACGCATACGTCCTTTTTGGCCAAGTGCATCATTGTGGACGTTCTGCCTCTTTTCCTATGCTTTCAATGCAATTCCAGTCTACCTCCTGAAATCGGTTTCCTGCAATTCTGCCCCGCTTTCAAGTCCTCTTGGCAGCCTTACTTCAGTATATTTTTGGACGATAGCTGTCATTTATAACTCTGCAGGTTTGTGAATTACAGTGCCCCTGAGCTCCTTTCTTCAACTCGCTTTCTTTTGAGCTGGCCGCAACACCGCAGGATGGCTTCAGGCCCTAATCTGGTTCCGGCACGGCACGCTGAGCCTTTGGTTAATTCCTCTTCCTGGTGGGAAATGAGAGTTAAATTTGCCTGTCCAGACACCTCTAGCTAGTCTCTCATTGGTTCTCGCTATTCCTGTTCATCTTCCGCAGAAATTGCAAACTGGGCCAAACAGGAGGTTGAAGGGACTGACTCTCCAAGTCGGGAGGGTGTTAGTAAAGCGTCTGGAATGTTGCACCCGAGTACCAGGGGAGGAAAACTGAGACATATTTGAACACGTCTCCCGTTCACACGGTTGATCATACTCTGGGTTCCACATGCATGTTTTAGCTGAAGGAAGAATACCTTAAACCTGGAGAGTTGAGACCCGTGTAATGGGTACCATGCAATATGACTTCAAAGGGTCTTCATTTGCTCACCGAACCTCTCCAATCCTATCATTGCTGCATTTATGCCCCTGTACACACGCTTGATTCTCTTTTGGAGACATAGCAATCCATAGGTTTTAAGATACTTACTAGTCAGGTACATTCTTAGGCGTTTAATATGCGGTGTTGAGTCCATTTCGTTGAGCAAGGAGTAGCTCTTGTGTATTCCATATTTGGCTTAAGGAACTTTATCTGTGCTCATTTCAATCTCTGGTTTTATGCAGCACCCCAACTCACCTTTACCCTTAAGCAAGCATAAGTTGGTTTTCTAAATTTGAGACCCTGTTCTGTTCTGTAATTCAGTTCCTGTGTAGCCAAGTTTACATTCCGTGTATTACTGATATCTTATGATGTTTCTTTTTCTGTGTGACTTATTTCAGTTAGAATCATCGTACCTGAATCCACTCATTATGCTGCTACGGGCCTGATGACATAGATTTCATTGCTGAGTGATACTGCATTGTACGTAAGTACCACAAGTTCCTTATCCATTTTTCACTTTCTGTGATATTGAACTTGTACGGTAAATGAGGTTCTTGTAAACAG